>NC_050446.1:99780940-100123440 GCF_903995425.1 Onychomys torridus
ACCACACCCCACCCCCCCCCACCACAACAACAATAAAAAAACCAAACCACCCCACCAGAAGAAAGGAAGCAGAGGGGATAAAGTATGCATCTCTCCATGAGCTAAGCTGTCATATTCCATTGTAAGAAATCAATGGCTACTGAGTCCAGACATAATGGCACAGGCGTAGTAGATGCCTCCACAAAGACATGTACGAGAACTGAAAACAGAAAAGACCACTGGGGAGGCAGTGGGGAGACCATTTGCTTCTCACTTACTTACTGCCCTTACACCACTGCTCATGCTTCAAACCTTAAATATTCGGCTAATAATCTGATCCTCATCTTTAAACTACAGCATCATTACTTTTAAACTGTAAATGCAGTCACCTCTCAGCAGAACATTATGTTTTTTAGAAGGGGGTAAAAAAATCCTGCTTCCTTCTCTAAGCCCTTTCAACAGAGCATCACACCATTTTACTATAGTTCCTCTAAAATCTACAGAATTTTGTACTGTGATTCACATCATGACTTTTTGTTCGATAATTTTATTTTTACTTTCTTTTTTGTGTTTTGCTTGTTTGTTTGTTGTTGTTGTTGCTGTTGTTTTCAAGACAGGTTTCTCTGTGTAGCCCTAGTTATCTTGGAACTCACTTTGTAGACCAGACTGGCTGACCTCAAACTCATTGATCCTTCTACCTCTGCCTCCTGAATATTAGGATTAAAGGCATGCTCCACTACTGCCCAGCTACTAATTTTATATTTTATAATAAATAGCATACTTTTACATTTTCAGTTGTTTCAACCAACATCATCATCCGATGACAGTTTTTAATCTGGCTCTCCTTTGGCTCCACAGAAAGTGTTATAGATATACAATTTCTTCCCTGTGACGTCAGTCTGGAGAATAGTGAACTAAGAGAAATTTCTTAAACATGCTGGGTAGAGTTTGTTCTACTGCACACAGACAAAAAAAAAAAAAAAAAAAAAAAAAAAAAAGCTCTAATCTAGAAACTAATGAATGTCTTGTTTTAGTTGGAAGGCAGTAAGACATGTAAAAGGAGACATGCTGGGCTGTCTTCCTTATAAAGGTTATTACTCTAAGATTTCAGTACAAACAGCATTTATAAGGAAGACACATTTTTAATGAAGTCACTCTTGTGTAAATGTGAGTATAGCATGCACATGACTTTCTCTTTCTTTTCATCATCCTGTCTACTGACCCACTACTCCCTGAACGTCATAGCTAACTGCTCTGTGCAGATTAGCCTTTGACAAATTAAGAAGAATTAAAATTCAGAGGGAACAGAACTTTTCACTAAATGCTAGGATTCCTTTCTTATGTTTCATTTCATAGCAACTCTTTGAGGTGAGTACTGTTGTTATTATCTTCTACTCGGAGGAAATTAGGACCTCAGGAGGGTTAAACCTCCTACCAACTACCAACATCCTGTATCTTAGAAATGCATCATGGGTGAATCTGAACTCAGGAAGTCTGCACTTGAGTCTGTTCTCTTAACCAACAAATTAGGGCACATATGTATTCAGAAAGGAAGATGATATTCTACTCGATGATAATAAAAGTCACAACATGTCTACTGATAGACTAGAGATAAGGGGTTAATTGGTTTTTACCTGTATTCTTACAGCCCATGGAATAAGAAGGGAATGTGTATATATACTACTTCATCATTGGGATACTTTAAAAAAAAAATAGTAAGGTCTTCATCTGTAACTTCTCTTACCCAACTCCATTACCCTGGGGGATGGTGAACCTCAACAGGCTTGCTGTTGGAGCCAGTTCAGACACAGCACTTGGAGGCTGTGTGGGCTAACTAAAGCCTCTCTCAGTAGAGCAAACAGCTGGGCTCTACCACGTCTGACCACATCATTGCAGGAATTGGCCTCTGTGCAAGATGTCTGCAGATGTCCACATTCCTCTAGCCAGACCCCACTTCTGCAAGCTTGGCCTGTCTAACAGCAAGATAGCCTTTCTGCTTCCTCTCCTAAGTGCAAAGCCTTTTCCAAATAGGGTGGGTGTAATAAAAACAAAGTCAGAGGGCTTTTATTTCATGTAAGAGTTTCCCAGCCTCTGCAGCAATTAGATACTTGCTTAAGGTAAGGGCAAAGGAGGCGGACTCTGTGCCACAAGTTACATGCTATTTCGACCTCTAAAGAAACACACTTTGACCACTGAGTACAAACACAAAGGAGAGTCAAGAATCTGTACTGTCATGTAACAAGGGTGCCCAGGACCCATGTGACATGTACCAAGATCATGTCTTAATACAGCTCCAGAGTTAGAGCCTTTCACTCTCCAAACTGTCCTAGATTGTGGAGCAATAAAAACACCAGAAGTGGTTCCATCTATAGTCAACTACATGTCATAAAGCACACAGCCCAGCATGCTTCTCCCATCCCAACCACCTCCCTTTGTTGTTTTAACACCTTTATCCTGATCCTCTGGGCTGAAAGCAGAGGTCAAGTCTGCAATGATGTGAATACCACATGTAAGTGTTCCAGCCCATCTGCCAGTCACAACAGTGTGAGTAATGGAGGCAGCTTCCATGACTGTCTCAGGCCTCAGCCAGACACTCGGGATCAGAGACGCACTTCTGGCTTGTCTGAGCCGACACTACCCAGGACACAGACAACCGTGACTCCCTACTTGGAAGGTACAAGCCAACCAACCTTTCTAATTTACTTCAAGAACCTTTTCTTAACAAAAATCATCAAAAATACTATTCTACAACAACCTAAAAACAAACAGAAAGACTAGTTAGTGCTCTGGTTTTTAATCCTTTGTCCCCTGCTTGTTTTCTCTGGCGCCAGTCAACTAGTGTCGCCAGTGCCTTCTCTCCCCAAACTGTGGCCTTGTGTCTTTTTCTCCTTCTTCCCTTCTTTCGGCCCCCTTCCCTCTTTGACCTTACCCTTTTCTTCTCTCCTTAGTGTCCATTTTCAGGACATCTAGAATGCAATGTTTCGTTACCACCGTCAACTCACTGAATCCAAGATCACACAGCTCATCTTCTTGTGCAGCCAGCAAGTTCATCACCATGTAAATATCAGATACATGATCAACTCGCCACTTTGCCCCAAATCACAAAGCTGGTCAAGAGTGTGATGTGACAAGCATGGAACCAGCTCTGTGGTCTCATCCCTCAAAACACATCCACGCTAACATGACCAAACTCATGAAAGAATTCCAATTAAGGGGCATTTTATGAAACATGTGGCCATCCTCAGTGGTGCCACAGTCATTACTAACAGGACAAAGCTTAAAAATTCTCTGTGGCTTAAAAAGCCGTACTGACTAAATGTAAGATGCAATATGGTAGGTACCCTGTGATGAGAGCAGGATAATTAGGCAAAAGGCAAGGGAAAGAATTGAAAATGGATTTAAGTGACTATGCATCAATCAGTACTTGTTCATTGATTGCAATGAATGTGCCCCAAGAGGCAGGATGCTATTCACAGGGGACACACACCGTGCCCTCACTCCTGGCCCATACAGCCCTGAAAGGTGGACACACAGAAACAGCTTCTCCAAACCTGGGCGGCCACTCTCAACTGACACTAATTTAATCCTTTTAGAAGCTCTTTCGGTGATTGGAACATCCACATGAACGTGTTTTTCTTGGGGGAAAGAAAGGAAGAATTTAAAGCTCAAAGCGTCTCTGAGGTTTATTATAACAGGAAACATGAAGCTGGGCTGTGAAAAACAGTGGTCCAGATGTTTAAAGAAAATCTCTAGGTGCGGCAGGTCCTGATTCCTCTGAGGCGCCGAGCACTTTCTGCTTCTGGTCCTCTGGAATAAATAGTCCTAAGAACACAGGACTCTGCTCAGATGCCTGGGCCACCTGAGTCTCCCCCAAAGTCCAAGCAGAAAACAATTAATTTGCTATGCGCTGGGGCCTATACTCTGGAGTGAGGATCTGCCTCTGAATACATGAAAGGAGCTCACACCAAGTTCATAGACAGAGGAATTTTAGCCCCAAAGCAGGAACTAGTTAGCCCTTGAGGAGTAAGGAAAGCTTGCCTAAAAAACAGAAAAACAGGCAGTCTCAAAGTTGTATTTCTCAAACCTCTGAGAAGAGTCGACCAGTAGCATCATGAAAACTCAAGGGGCTACATTTCAGAGTCCTGCGACCCTGGACTTTACCCACTGAGCTCAAGGTTGGCCATTACAAACTCATTGATATTTGTTTTCATTCCTGAAGCCAAAGCTACATTACACTTCTCCAAATGGTAGATGAAATTGTAGAAATGACTGAAAACATCAGATAAACAAAGAGGGATAATGGGAGCCTTGAAGGGATGGGCAATCTGAAGTAGCATATGAAATCCCCTTTTCCCACCTCCTTGGTATCTCCCGTACTTGAACTAGGGAATTAAGGCAAACCAGGATTCTCACACTTTGTGGAAAATCTCACACCAAGAGTTCTGCCTGGGGATATGATCTTTTCAGAGGGTTCTTGACACCCCAGGGAAAGCAGCTGATGGGTCCAGCTTAGAGAAAGCAGGGATTATAGGAGTGCAAGGTGACTCTGAGCTTTAGTTCTGAATGTTGGCAGCTCCTGGCTGCTGAGCAGATTGGGGCTCTGAAAGTTTATTTCTCTCTATTGGTATCTGAAGGTTAAAACCGCCTTCCCAAGAGAAACAGTGTGACTAGGTGGTGGTTTGGTCCCCAGACTAGACAAACAGCAGGCTCTCAGCTACTTTATCAGCTAAACGGACCATGGTGGACTGCCTTGGGAACATAACCACAGCTTACAATGTCTTGTGGGAAACATTCCATAGCAGGGAACCTGAAGGAACTTGGCCATGTAAACGCATGGTCCCAGAGAACAGAGGCTGGAGCAGACCAGGAGAAAGGGTTCCATGTGCGCTGCTGTAGAGAAGCCATCATCCATGCTGGGTGACGACTTTCCAGTATAGCGGCCTTGAGGTCACCATGCTGCTGTCAGTAGCCCCTCACCCATGATCTGTAAATAAGCCCAATACTTTTTTTGGTTCCCCAAGGTGAGTTATGATGGAATGGGACTTTGGTTTGTCCTTATAACCTGAGGCATGGGGATGGAGGGTGTGGAGGGGTGTTAAATGTTGACAGATCCACACATTAAGTTTCTAAAAAGTCAAGGAGGTTAGGCAGAGGCTCAGAGTTAGTATGGGTGTCACAGCTCTGAAGGAGAAGGTATCCTGTCAACTGGGAGTCAAGGAATACCACAAAGTCACACCCCACAACAAACCTCACTTAAGATTTATTGGGAAAGATACAAGAGAGTAGCTGCCACTGCTCAGGAGAGAATCAGCAAAGAACTGAGCAGGATGCAAACTTCTATAGGGTTTCTTAGAGGCAGAGCTTTCCAGGGTGGCCTGGGATTAGTGGGAATCTGGGGCCTGTTCTTGGGGAGAGCTCAGGGATTGGTGGGATTCTAGGGCCTGATCTTGGGGCTTTTTTTTTTCTGTATGGCAGAGCCTGACCACCTGAGTCTCCAGGGGCTTCCAGTTAGCACAATTATTTCATTGAAACTAGCAGTTGATACTGTCATGGTCTAAAACTTGACAGCTCTTTTTTTCACCTTTGCAATTAAAAGTAAAGTTGTAATCATTTACATATGTGCATATGGAAAAGCAATAAAAGTAGTGTACATTTGAAGGGGATTGATTAAATTAGCAATTTATCCAGCTCCTGTCTTGTCATGCTACAAAATACAAACAGTAATTAGCAAATTTGGGTGAACACTATAACTTACCAAACGAGTTCTTCCCCAAACCCTATCAGAAAAACACACTGCCCTGCTCATTTGCAGATGAGGAAATGGAAAAACTAGACTAAGGACATAACTTGTTTTAAAGACTACTCTATGGAGACTTAAATCACCAAGTATAACGCAAAAGAATATATGAATAAAACATTGCCAGATTCGTGCTGAAGAGCTTTGGAGCAAAGAACAGAAAGATGTTTCTCTAACAGCCCAAAGAAGATGTATCTTGCTGTTCACTGATCTGTGCAACAGTTTTGTGCTCTGGTTTTCTTTTATTAGGTCTGCAAAACAAAACAAACAAAAACCACTTCTTTTTAGACTGATTATACAATGTGTGTTGTAGTGGGGTTGATGTGAAAAGAATAGATCCATGTTTCTGTTACTAACATAGTTCCTGCAGGGTGAGTACAGAGCCAGTTCCCATGATTATGTTAGCCAACTCTCAAATGGTAAGGGTTTGAGGAACATGCACAAGTGTCTGGGTAGGTAGGAGGCAATATAATGATTCAAAATCTGTTTCAGCTGGTTCCAAAATGCACACTGACACCCACTTGAGCACTGAGTTTGACTTGTCTTTGGAAAAGTAGAGGCAGGCACGCTGCCCAGTGACCTAGCAGCTATCTAACCTTGCTTAGGAACACAGTGGGCCTCATGAAGTCGTGATGACCCATTTCATGAGAAATTAGAGTCCCTACCCACTTCCAGCATCACATATCTCCCCTAAAATCCAACATGAAAGCTTTCTCTCACCCAGGTGATAGCAGCATTGGCCTCCACAGGTGCCAGGACCAAGACACATGGGACAGTATTTATATTTCAAACTACAATTCATGTGAATGAAAACTAAATCCAAAGCTTCAACAATGCAATGTCCACTGACTAACATGCCTCTGGAGTTTCCAAATCTTTGTAGTCGTACCCACTGTGGGGAAAAAAAAAACAGAGCTGTGGTATCTCATTCAAATCACAAAAGCTGTACTCAGGCATTAATTAGTTAGGGTTTCTATTGCTTTGAGGAGACACCATGACCAATGACAACTCTTAGAAAGGACAGCATTTAACTGGGGCTGGCTCAGAGTTCAGAAATTCTGGCCATTATCATCATGGCAGGAAGCATGGCGGCACACAGGCAGACATGGTCCTGGAGAGGTAGCTGGGAATTCTACATTCGGATTGGCGGGCAGCAAGAAAACAGTGAATCTCTGGGCCTGGCTTGAGTATTTGAGACTTCAAAGCCCACCCCTAGTGACACACTTCCTCCAACAAGGCCAAACCTACTCCAAAAAGGCCACACCTCCTAATAGTGCCAATCCCTATGGGGGCCATTTTTATTCAAACCATCTCAACTCCTGAGACAGAAATGCTGAAATGAGGGTATAAACATTTCCTTCTGGACACTGAGTGAAATTTAAGTTAAAAACCTCTTCTTTCCAACTGTAGTGAAAAACAGTTGCCAACTCTTTATCGCGTCCTTGTGTGAAACCCCTTATCTTAAAATAAAATAAACCAGAGTGGTGCTGCACATCTGTAATCACAACAGTCAAGAGACTAAGACAGGAGGATTACCATGAGTTTGAGTATAGCCTAGGCTACATAGGTATACACAGATGACTAAGGTCACCCAGAACTACATGGCAAGACCCTTTCTCAAAATTAACTAATTTTAAAATAAAATAAAACCTTGTTTCCATTTTGACAGTTATAGTAGATCAGGGAACCAAAGGATTTGGGCTATGGAACAGACCTCCTCAGAGTTATCTTTCATTTGCCCCTCAAGTGCCAGGTTCACCCTTTAGAAACTTCCCACAATCTTCAACCTTGCAATAGCCAACCACTACTATTCCATGTTTCGTGATTCTTCTATATCCCTTGGGGTCATGGATCAGAACCTTGGCTGGCTATGAACCTTGAGTGTACATTCAAAACTACTTTACAAGCTTTACAGCATTAATAAACAAACAGGGAATGGCAGAATAAGAACATTGCCATTCCATTTCCCGAACAAATCAGTGGTTCTAGAAGATGGTCATCGATGGCTAAAGTCAGGGAGAGAAAGACTGCCATTACAAAAGTGCTTCCTAGAAAAAGAGCACAACCCATTTATCAAGTCTTCTTAACGAAAAGCTTGCAGAGTTCACAGCACACACAATCAGCCCACATCAGAGAAATTCAGTGCCCAGGTTAGGAAAGGCGCCACAGCAGTACACTCCAAGCATGGCCCACAATCTAGACACTACCACCCTACAGTCATGCAAGGAGTCTGGGCTGGAACGGAAGTCACCTTTCTGCACTGAGAAAGTCTTACAGTGGAAAGATGCCAGTTGCACTGAAGAAGGTTCTCAGTGTGTAGCGGCTTTACCCCTAGACACACCCTTCTTTTCGGATGACCAACACAGGTTGGCAGACAGGCACTGTAAGCAGCCCCGCTGCTGCCACTTTCTTCTAGAAGTAGATTATCAGGAGAAAATGAGAGAGCCCATCTACATTTTAAAAAATACATAAAGGGTGCTGGAGAGAAAGCTCAGAGGTTACGAGCACTGACTGCTCTTTCAGAGGTCCTGAGTGCAATTCCCAGCAACCACATGGTGGCTCACAACTATCTGTAATGAGATCTGGTGCCCTCTTCTGGCCTGCAGGCATTACACGCAGACATAACACTGTATACATAATAAATAAATAAATCTTTAAAAAAATACATAAAAGATGCATAAACCAATTACAAAATATGGACTTTATTTAGATACCAATTTCAATGAACTATTAAAATAAAATGTATAACTTAATTAAGGAGATTTTAAAACTCACCTACTATAATATTTAAAAACTAATGTTAAATGTGATATTGGTGTTGTATTTATGTTTCTTGAGGAAGGCCCACCTTTTAGAGGTTGAAATATTAACAAATATAAGAAATGTGGTGGGCATGGAAAGAGCACTGTCTATAAAATGTTTGCATGGGGACGTGGGGAGAGGCCAGGCACAGTAGTGTGTGTTCATAATCCCAGAACTGGGGAACAGCACATAGGAAGGTCTCTGGAGCTTGCTGGCTAGCCAGTCTAGGCTACTTTGCAAATTTTGATGACAATGAGAGACCTCAATCCAATAAAATAAAAGGGGTGGATGTCATCTAATGAATGGCACCCAAGGTTGTTCTCTGGCCTCTACATAAACATAGATACCCACACCAACACTCAGACACACAAAAGAACGTTTCAGGGGTTTACTTCAAAATAATTCATGGCAGCAGGAGAAGTAGATGAAACAAGATTAACTATATGAGTTCATGTGTGTGTGTGTGTGTGTGTGTGTGTGTGTGTGTGTGTGCATGTAAGTTGTGTAAGTGCAGTATACCTGTGTGCCATATGCATGTGGATGCATATAAACACAGGTTCCCATGCCCTTACATGCAGAAGCTTGAGGGGGATATTGAGTGTCCTTCTCTATTGCTCTCCACTGACTCCTTTGAAACAGGGTAACCCACTAAACCTCAGCTGGGCTGGTCATCAACAAGCACCAGCAATTCTCCATCAGATGTATGTACCCATACTCAGCTTCCTGTGTGGGTTCTGGGGATCTGAACTCGGGTCCTCATGATGAGAAAACAAGTACTGTCACCTGTGGCACCATCTCCCCAGTCCCAAGTCTGACTATTATTGGGAATAGAAATAGGAAGCTAAGATGTCACTGCCTTTTCCTCCCCAGGTTTGTGCAAACCTGACAGTCTTCACATTGAAAAGTTAAACGGTGACTTTGTAGTATCATCTGGTCCATCCTGACTGCCACAGTCTTTGACAGACCATCAGCTCCTTGCTTGTTTTCTTCCTTCATTTCCTTGACAAACCATTTGTATCTGCTGTATGCCTCAGTAGTCCTGAGAGGGACCAAGACCCAGACTGGAAAGAACAAGAGTCCAAGCCAACCATCTCCAACGATTGATGAGAACTAGCTATTGTGAGGATGATGCTGACCAGATGGGGAACCCAAGAACAAACAGCTTGAGCAGACCTGTGCAAGTCCTTAAGTGCACTAGCCCTGTTCCATTCTCACATACACCCTCTATCTTTCTCAATGATGAACCCATTCATTAAGAAATGCATTTGAAGGGAAAGACATTGGTCTGTGTTAGGCCTAGAGGGGATGATTTGGGCTTTTCTATACCTGGAAGTTGTCATAGTTTACAGTCATAGGGAACATAAAATGTAGAGGATGGCATCACTCAGCAAGGAATCTCCAATGTTTCCTCACACGTCAGTGAGTGAGAAGGTGTAATCATTTATTTTCAAGAAAAAACAAATGGTAAGTCAGCCTGAGCTCAAACACACCTAGAGTCTTGCTTTCAAATGTTCAGCCATGTCTAGATTGCTTACAGAAGGATACAATGATTTACATATATAAGAGTAGGGAAAAAAATTCAAAGTTTTAAAGGAAATACTTATTTTATTTTAGGTTTATTTTTCTCCTGGAAGTTGATGAAGCACAGAAAATACTCATATTTGCTTTTATGATTTTTTTTTAAATAAATGTTGATAGTCATTTGGTTACCTATAATAGCATTCTATCCACCCTCATTGCCACATGGAGACACACCAGGCACTGTACTAGGAATGTGTCCTGCACCATGTCATTAAATGTTGGACAACACAAAAAGGCGTGTGCTATAATTTTGTTTACAAGGTAATAAATGAGGCTTACAGAGGTCACCCCACTTCTCTGAGGTTTCTTCCCAGTAGGTGGTGGAGCCAGGATCTGACCCAAGTATGTCTATCCCCACATTCCCAAGCCTCCCTGAAAGCATGGCCAATGGTGATTAGTGTTCATTGAAAATGACTCCTCTATCTTTTAAAATATAGTCCCACAAGCAATACCACTCTACCCCATTACCCACAACCAGGCTCAAACAGGAAACAGTGTGAGGTAATTATAGCATATCCCCTAGCCACCAGTTCTGGGGTTTTATGACTGAACTGCCAAATCACTCCTAGCCAACTCTGAAGGAAATGTTCAGACACTTTCTCGGGTTCCAGCTAAAACGTCCACTGTGTGGCCCTGGGGAGTAGAGCGCTCACAGGGTGGTAATGGGATATACAATTTGCAAACTCGAGGTCAGAGGCCTAAACTCTCGGGTGTGAAACAGCAGCAGTCCATGGGAGATGAAAAACTACTCGTGGACTTGAAGGGTGTATGTTAATTCTCCCCTTGCCCGGCCCTTGTCCACATCATCTCTGACTTTACCCATATGCGTAGAGAAAGATATTCTGTAGGTAGGTCTGTCCAGAATTGTTGGAAAGAAGAGTACTACCAATGGCTTGAGAAGGGTGTTCATTCTGAAAGCTAAGGATTCAGTCCAACTCAAACACAGCTAATGCTCAATAAAATTGTCATTAAAATTAAGCAGGTGTTCTCGAGACTTATGGGGGGGGCTACAGAAGAAAATGCAAGAATTCAAAACAATATTTTCATGTTGGCGTATTTATCTCATAGAGTCTAACTGCATAAATCAGTAACTGGATAACTGAATATGCAAGTTATAAAGGAAAAGATTGTGCTTAACTGCAATCGAGAATTGTCCTAGCCCATGCCAGATCTCCAGATCCCTCACCTGTCAATTAGAAGTATGAGGGTGGGGTGGGGACACAGAGAGGCGAATCACTCCTTTGACCCCCAGAGGTGACTCCTGCTTTCCTTCTGTCTAACTCTCTCCCTGATGCCTTTATTAAACTAGGCTCTTTTAGAAACCCTTCTTCCTCCCGAGACTACTAAATGGAGCCTTTCATTGATGGGCAGGTAAAAGTAAATATCTAAAATCTACTGCAGAGTGCTCTCCCACCAAGGGTCACCTAGTGAGATACTGATCACACTGCCAAAGAAAGAAAGAGAGAGAGGGAGGGAGGAAGGGAGGGACGGGAGGGAGGGAGGGAAGAAGGAAGGAAGGAAGGAAGGAAGGAAGGAAGGAAGGAAGGAAGGAAGGAAGGAAGGAAGGGAGAAAGAAAGAAAGAATTCAAGCATACTTGGGTATCGTGTCACACACTTACAATCTTATCACTTGGGAGGCAGAGGCAAGGGGATAGCTGGCAAGTTCAAAGCCAACATGGTCTATACAGCAAGTTCTAGGCTAGCCTGGTCTATATAGCAAGTTCTAGGCTAGCCTGGTCTATACAGCAAGTTCAAAGCCAGCCTGGTCTATACAGCAAATTCTAGGCTAGCATGGTCTATACAGCAAGTTCAAAGCCAGCCTGGTCTATACAGCAAATTCTAGGCTAGCATGGTCTATACAGCAAGTTCAACGCCAGCCTGGTCTACATAGTGAGACCATGTTTCCAGAAAGATAGAAGAGAGAGAGGTGTGGGGGGTGGGGAGGGAGAGAGACAGGGAGGGAAGGAAAGAAAAGAAGGGAAGTGCCGTGCTTATTATGACAGAGGTTATCTCATACCTAGAATATCAGAAGACTTGAAGACACCAGTCAACTCTCCGGAATATGAACACAGAAAGACACAATGCACTACCCAACATCATGCTTCTACTTAAACCAGATCTGTCCCTCTGTGGTTTCTACAGCCATGAAATAAAGAAGAAAATCTGCACCACTGGTGCTTTTGAATGGCCCTTCTCTGGGTCTTGGCTAGCATCTAAAATCTCCTAAAATTCATCTCTTTCTAACTCATTTGTAAACATGCTTCTCACAAATGCCACCAAGAAAGACTTTGAAGGTATTCCCAAAGGGGCTGGAGAGTGAGCACAGAAATTCAGAGCACCTATTACAGAGATCCAAGTTCGTCTCCCAGCACCCACGTTGTGTGACTCACAGATTCATGCCTTCTTCTGAACTCCTTAAGTACCTGCACTCACAAGTACACAGCCACATACGCATACTGATGATTAAAAAGTAAAGAAATCTTTTTAAAGGTATTCACAAAGACATAATCCTGTTGAGGTCTGGCCATGCAATCTTATAAATCAGCACTGAGAGGACACAGCTAGCTGTGAACATCAGCCATTGCCCACAGGACTGTTTAAACAGTGCCACATTCACAGGTGCATAATAAGGCATGGGTTAGCCTGGCTTCCCACTGCATTCCTCTGGGTATTTGCATAGAATCTTTTCTGTCTTGGACTGACTCTCCTTCAGAAGCCCTAAAAAGGCTGAAGGCCACAGGTCACTTCGAGGAGTGAGAAAGCTGTCCCTGGAACCTTGACCTCTGTTCTGACCAGCCCCAGCCCTTGGCTGAGAGGCTCTCACTCCAGAACCTTCTCCTCTAGCCTCCCTTAGCTTTCCCTCCTATAACAAAACCTTATTTGTATTTTTCTTCTGGAAGATTCCAAGTCTCCCAAATAAATAGGCTTCCCTGGTTTTTGTTTGTTTGTTTGTTTGGGGGGGTTGTTTTGTTTTGGTTTTGGTTTTGGTTTTTGGTTTTTTTGGTTTTTTTTTTTTTTTTTTTTTTGGTTTTTTGAGACAGGGTTTCTCTGTGTAGCTTTGCACCTTTCCTGGAACTCACTCTGTAGCCCAGGCTGGCCTCAAACTCACAGAGATCTGCCTGCCTCTGCCTCCCAAGTGCTGGGATTAAAGGCATGCGCCACCAACGCCTGGCCTGGCTATCTGTTAAGATGCATTTATTTTTCCTAATTTTCAAACTCTAATATTTCTCTCTGCTCTATTTTATTTGTAGCTGCAGTTATAGAGTTACCTTTAAAATAAGAGAAAGAGGAGATGAAGACAATGTGGATGATGATGTAAAAGCTAAGGCAGAGCCAGGCTGGGTGGCAGTACCTGCAATCCCAGCACTGGGCTGGTTTTGTGCGGCCACCTTCATTAACTGTTGTTTTTGGCCTCTGCCTAGGATTACAGGCTTGTCACCACACTCAGCCTGGCAAAGCCAATGCAGGAGGGTCATGAGTTCAAAGGCAGCCTGGACCACATAGTGACAATGTGTCTTTTAAAAAAGGAAAAGGATGAAAGTGGAAGGAATAGAGGAACAAAGATAGTGATGAGGAAGAGGCTTGGAAAAAAACAAAAAAGAAAATCGTCCTTGGGAATGGGTGCTGTAGTAATATAGAGATTGTCATAAAACTTAACAACAGACCAAGTGTATCCATAGGGCTGACATAAATCCTGTCTCCCGACACCAGTGTCATAAACGGCGATACTATATTTGGAATTCGATGTGTATATTTGAATGTAACTATGACTGATGGTCTAGGAATTCACAGCCCTTCAGAACACTGACCCAAACCACTTGTCTAATGGGGCAGTTCTCCCACCCTGCCTGCTCTGTCTGGAATACATTTCTGGCTGAACATGGTGGAGATGGGGAATGTTCCTTTCTCCCTTCTGCTCTGAGGGGGCTGAGTAAACAGACTCAGTGATAACTTCAACCAAAAATACCACTTAGTTGAGAAAGTTGCAAAGTCACAGGAAACTTAAAGCCAGATTTGCTATGGGGTAGAGTTGGCACAACCCAAGTCTGATCTGGTTTTCTTCTGTGACAACGTGATGACTCCTTTTAGACAAGCATGGGGCAGTTCAGCTCCTTGACAGTCTCAGCTCCACTGGCAACTGCAGACCTACATACAGTTAGTTATTTTTTACACCTCCTGGTTGCAACATCAAAAATAAACAAAAACAAAATGGGACGTTTATCCAACAAATGTAGAAAAACATGGCTAAAAAAAAAAAAAAAAAGAAATTGAAAGTAAAATCCCTGTAGAAGCAAGTACAAAGATGCTGAATACTTAAGCTAGTAAACCAGAGTGGTTGCACATCAGAGTTTTCACTGAATTTCACAACTCTAAAGGGAAGGGGGAGAGTCTGTGTTTTCAGTGCTCATATGTAAATAAATGCCCCGGTTGGTCATTGACTGTAATCTTATTTCTGATGGCCACATGTGATTTCAGTGGGGAGCTGTGCATGAGGAGAGAGTACTGCTCTTAAACGCTGATCCAATTCAACTGTGCTGCCATGCTATTCATGGAGCATTCTTATTCGGACATCACGCAGCAACATACAATGACAAGTCCACATCCTCACCATCTATGGAGAACAAGGCCAGGCAGACTAGATCAAGCTGGAATTAAACCTAAAATATTGCATTATCCCCCTGCTCACGCTTCTCCAATAGTGGTCACAAGAGTGCCTCCTTACACTGCAGAGCACACTGCTCCTCACATGCAAAGACGGCACCTGTTGTCCATGCCCTTGAAGCTGGGCAAAGCCTGTGTGACGGTTTGAACAGGAGTAGCCCCCATAGACTCATGTGCTTGAATGCTTGGCCCATTATGGATTTTGGATCCATATCCAAAAATAGGGAATGGCACTATTAAGAGGTGTTGCTTTGTTGGAGTAGGTGCAGCCTTGTTGGAGAAAGTGTGTCACTGCAGAGGTGGGCTTTGAGGTCTCATATACGTTCAAGCTATGCCCAGTGTGGCAGTCTCCTTATGCTGTCTGCAGATCCAGATGTAGAACTCTCAGCTCCTTCTCCAGTACACGTCCGCCTGCACACCACCATGCTTCCCACCACAATGATAATGGATTAAACCTGTGAAATTGTGAGCCAGCCCCAATGAAATGTTTTCCTTTATAAGAGCTGCTGTTGTCATGGTGTCTCTTCACAGCAATAAAATTCTAACAAAGGCAGCCTGCAACTCCCATGGAATTCCAGGGCATACCATTGCAGGCTAAGTTTGAGCGGAATCTAGTGGCTTCCATTTTCATACTCATGGAAGGGAGATCCAGAACCTCTGCATAAAGAGCCTAGCTTTGTTTCTGGGGGATCATGCAGAAAGGCCACTGATGGAGGACAGTCAGAGACCACAGGAAGTGAGCTGAGGAACTCAGCCAACACTATACATGAGCCCATCCAAACCCAGCCAGCCAGCCTGAAGCCATTTGAGTCATACTACACTAGAGATATGGGGTTCCAACACACCACCACCAAGAGACAGCCCCAACAGACCAACCTTGAACAAGGCCTACCAACTGAATCAGGGGCTCAGTTTCCCCACTGTCGAAAACACACTTAAAGGCTTCATCTTAAGGGGCAGTCCCAGTCAGGAGACCATGTGAGAGAGAATTAAAACCTGAGAAACCCTCACCAGAGCCAAACTTATTTGTCTCTATTTAGCTAAGTCACACTAAGGTAAACAGAGTGGCAGGCCTGCACTTACATGGAAGCACCCTGCCATCACTCACCCTGACCAACAGACACTGTGAGGTACAGAGACAAGAGTCCCTGTCTAAATTCCTGACCCACAGAACTGAGAAGCCATAAAGTTGTTCAAAGTGACTTCCTACATAGCAAAAGATAGTCAAAACATCAATGAGAGTCGGTGTCTCCTGGCAGTGGGTAGCCAAAGGGGATCTGTGTCCTCTTCAGATGGGCCATTATGTCTCCATGTGTGGGAAATTTTCATTCCTATGTAGGTAGGAGCATTCTAAATGCTTCCTCTCCTTTGCCTCTTCCCACCAACTGCTCAGTTGTACCACCTCTGCTGTGTCTGAGCTTCTTCTTCGTCATCAACCCCCCTGCCTTTGCTCAGACCACCATCTATTCTATGTGAACCCCACATTGCTCCTTAAACTCCCTGCCTCTGGTCCCCCCCCTGCACTAACCACACAGCTTTCACACCACTGCAACAGTAATACAGGCCTGATCTTGCAGCCATCCTGGAACTCTACTCATCCTCAGCTTTCCCAAGAGTCAGGAACACGATGTTTCCACTGACCCCTCTCTGCCCTTAATGGCATCATCTCTTTGTGCAGGCTCACAAGGTGTCAACCCTCAGACCACACTTACCAGTGCCAGTCAGACCCCTTAGCACAAACCCTGCCTGCTGTGCCCAATGGCCCACCATCCCAAACACTTCAAATCCTCTTCCCCTTGTGTCTTTCTCCCTCGTCTTTCCCCTTTATGTCAAATTTCCATTTCCTCTAATCCCTAATTCATATAATTACCCTCACCCAGTCATTCCATCAAAGTTGATGTGAAACTGACCATCCACAACCATCTACTGACACCTCCCTCCCTTATGCCCAATTCCTAAGAATCCTTAGAGAAATAAAATACACGAGGCATCTACCTCCCCATCATGGAGGGGTTCTCGGTTGTAATGGACAGCCACCATTTTATTGTACAACCAGAGGCTGTGGAACTCTCTGTAAACGCCAAACAGCAAATATTTCGGTTTTTCTATTCTGTCATGTCTGTCAGAGGTACAGCACTCCAGTGCTGCAAAGACAGGTGGCACTGTGCTCCCATGCGCCCAGATGCCCGGGCTATGCGGCAACAGACTTCCTTCTCAAACACAGCTTGGTCCACGGTCTGCAGACCAGGGAACTTGTACTATTGCATCTTTTCTGATTAATCCCTTTCCAACAGTGCTTCTGTTGGCCTGTAACAGGAGAAACCTTCAACAAATGTTGAGCTGTGCCCACAGGAGAACGTTCCAGGGGAAGAAGGTGTCAAGAGGATTAAAGAAAGAAATTTACCAGCTATAAAACTTAATTTAGCCGAGATGCAACAAAATGCTAAGGTAAAAGTTCTGCGAAGCCAGGTTTCCTAACTCTAGTTGATTTCCCTAGGGTAATGACTGGAACTCTACATTCTTTTTGTTTTTGTTTTTGTTTTTCTCCAACCTGTTCAATGTGCAAAGACGTTTAATCTCCCTCATAAGGAGTTGTGTATTAAGGGATTAATATTGTCAAAGTGCAATCGTCATGGATGCACCAAAGCTTGCTATTTTAACAATAATTGCTTGATTTAATATTTAAAAATAGGCTGTGAGTTTGCAGATAAGAAATGTTTTTTTTAAAAAAAATTAAGCAAATAATTAAATAATTCATTTTGCCAGCAAGAATGTGAGATAAGCATCACCCTCCATGGAAAGAGATATATGTTGCATAACTTTACCTAAGAAACATTTCTTACGCAGAATTTGAAAACAAGAGATTCTGGATGATATAATTAATAAATAATACTCTCAGTTCAGAAACTGGGAAGTACAGAAGGTTGTGCCTGTGATGGTTAGTTCCACCTTAGTGAAAACACGGCCCTAATATTAAAATATATTACATGCACCATCCAAGGTCCTTGATGACCCTCACATCTTATGATCCTTTCTGTTTTATTAATGTCTGGCTGAAGTCTCAGAAAAACATTTTTATTTAACTAAGTAATAAGGTTAACTATACTTAGGATTTTTAAACTCTTACTAAAGAATATTAGAAGTGTTTAATGGAATTTCACCAATATCTTAGTCCTGCATCTTATATCTTAGCCCACTGACACAAGAAATCAAAACCATAACTAAAATTAATTAATGAAGGAACTTGACTATTAACTTGACATTGCGCATGTTTGTCGGGAGGAATGGATTAAACGGCTCACCTAGAAACAAAGTGTGCAGTAGATGAACAACTACACAGAAAGCATACATAGAGCAGTGTCTGTCATGAATGCTATCGAAGCATCACTTCATACAGCAGTATTCCACAGGGTCCTGAGTCACTGTTTAGAGATACGGTGTTCTTACTTTATAATGCTGTGAAATGAAAACTAGACTTCAGATTTTGAGTTTTGGTTCTCTCCTCCCCTGAATGACCAATATATGACTCCAAGTCCTTGGCAGCGTTTATTGAGGCTTTAGCTCCATCCAATCAAGGCATATTGGTGCTGCAGCTGTGCCTTTGGCTGCTTTTCTGTTAGTGGTTCTCGGTCTTCTGTAAATGATGAAGCCCCTGCCAAGCCATGCGCTACACGTCTCTGGTGTTCCACTCAGCTAAGTAAAGACTGGTCGATCGAGGCTTCTGGAATTAGTGATTCTTTGAGATTCATTTAATGATATTAGTGGTAAAATGCTTACAATTTCACTCTTACCTCTTTGATGATTTTACAAATTAGTGGGATATGGAAATCGAGTCTAGGGTTAGGAGATAGCTCTCACAGTAAAATGAGGGCTTCAATTCCATCCCTAGCACCAACTTAAAAAGCCAGTCAGGTAGTGCAGACCTGTAAGCCCAGCACCAGGCGGCAGAGACAGATGGTTCTCTGGCACTTAGTGGACAGTCAGTGTACTCTAATCAGAGAACTCCAGACCCCAGGGAGAAACTGGACTTCAAAACATAAGGTGGAGGGCTCCTGAGAAATGACACCCCAAGCAGACCTCTGGCCTCCATATACATGTCCGTATATGTGCCTGTGTACCCGCACACATGTTACACCCACACACACAAAAGAACACACACATCCCCATACATAACCACACAAGAGACAGTCACTTTTCAGTAATTATGAAACAACAAATGTTCACAGACTTTCTATGACAGGCTTGATATGTTATTGATTTCAGCTTTCTCAGAGAATGCTATTAAAGAAAGCCCATTTGCGGGGCAGTGTTTAGAATCGAAGAAATAGTTAAAATAGTTTACTTGTCTTCCAAGAAAACACTCACATTGAAAACCAAAGCTAAAGCTGCCAGAGTGTCTTGGGTAAATTATTTGGTTTTGAATATATATTTTAATTGTTTAGCATTTTGTTGGAGTAATTATAGGTTATAAATATAATGCTGTGATTTTTTAACAAAGGAATCCTTCACTATTATTTAAAATTCCAATTAAGCGTGAAGATAGGTCTGTACTTCCATTCCCTTCCACTCAGATCATGATCCTATATATGTTGATGTGTGTTTTTATTCATTTACATCATTAACAGCTTACTCATTTCTTTAAATTATCTCTTTGTCCAAAAGGCATAGACAAAAAAAAAATCAAATAAATATTTCATCTCTTTTTATTTAAAATGTGGAAGTACATAAACCTCAGCTTAAGAAAATCTGTTTTTAAAATTGTGCCCCAATATATTATCTTCCTCTTTTCATTGATGTGAAAACCAAGATGTCATTGTCAGGGGCTTCCCCTGCATGTGGGGAGGAGACTGTGACTTCAGATGAGTCTTCATGTTGTCTTTGTGAGTCAAGTGAGCTCTGACTCACATCCTCTTTTCTCCCCATCCAATTTTGTTAAGAAAGACTTCCAAGCCGGGCGGTGGTGGCACACACCTTTAATCCCAGCACTCGAGAGGCAGAGGCAGGTGGATCTCTGTGAGTTCGAGGCCAGCCTGGTCTACAGAATGAGTTCCAGGAAAGGCACAAAGCTACACAGAGAAATCCTGTCTCAAAAAAGAAAGAAAAAAAAAAAAAAGAAAGAAAAAAAAGAAAGACTTCCATAATTAAGAAGTTTGGAGTTTGCCATCACATAATCTACCCTGGCTGTGAACTGTTTCATATGTGTTTTTCTGGTAATAAGAATTCTGAACAATGTAAACAAATAAACAAAGACCAGAAAGAAGCATGAGAAGGGGGACGAACTTTGTAAACCACAATGGGACTCCTGTGCCTGTCAACTGTCAACCTATAAATCTATCAACCTGTCAGCCTGTCAGCTTGTCAACCTGTCAGCCTGTAAACTCACGCTCCAGCAACAGGGACACAAGACTCATTCCCTGTTACTGGAGACTTGGGAAAAGAAGTTTCAGTTTAAGGAATGTTTCCCTTTGACATGAAACTGTAATATTTCCTTATTTGGGCGTTAAAGCAATAAGGCGATCATAAAGAAAGGGTGCATGACCACTGCTTTCTAACTAGAATTGGTTTATTGGTGATGGTAGTGGTGGTGTTGCTGGTGGTAGCAGTAATGGTGGTGGTGGTGGTGGTGGTGGTGGTGTGTGTGTGTGTTACTGAGCCATCTTTCACTTTTTGACTAATTGCAGTATTAAAGTTTAGCAGAGAAAATTTCTATGAACTGAAATGCAGAGTTAGGAATGCATTCTTTCTCATCAAGTCATTCCACACAAGTTAAGCAATGGCCAACAAAAGAAAACTACTATATGTGTTTACTATTTGAAAATGATTTTTAAACTTGCCAACTCTGGGCCAGTGAGACAGGTCTGTAACAGGTAAAGGTGCCTACCACCAAGCATGCCAGCCTGAGATCAATACCCAGAACCTAATGATGGAGTGAGAGACTGGATGTCCACAGGTTGTCCTCTGTGTACACACACACACACACACACACACACACACACACACACACACACACTGGATTGCACACACATATAATAAATAAGCAGAATGCAAAAATAAATAAACATGCAAACTTTCACTGGAAAATTGAGGGAAAACATAGTTTTTGCTGAGTGAAGGGGGAACACATTGATTCCATCTTTTTAAATTTTCAAAAAAAAAAAAAAAATAGAGGATTTCCTGTAAAAGCTGAAATTGGCAACTTACTAAGAAAACACAGCAAAATCTGGGAAAAATGTTTAAGGATCCTTAAATTTCCACAGTGGAACAACTTTTGCTGCCCAGTGAGAAGAGAAAAAGGGAGAAAACACCTGCCCTGGGGTGCAGGAGAGAGCCAGCTAGGGCGGTACACCTAGTGAGGGGAGCTGGGCCCTCCAGTCTGCAGAGCGAGAGAGATGCCAGGGGAAGGACACAGGTCTTAAGGCCAGCCCCTGTCACATCAGAGGAAAAGACAACAAGACACCATATGCCAGACGTCGGTACATGGATACCAGCGAGGTGTCAAAAGTCATAGCCCCTGCCTCACACGAGCCTTGGGGACTACAGACCACCCCCACTTCAGGATACCAGCATGTCCATCAAAGCAGTGAGCAGGGTATCAGCACAAGCAGGGGTTAGTTCTGAACCAGACAACTTTAGTGAGCACACACAGAAGCTTTAAGTCACAACTGTGCAAACGCCGTGCACAGCCTGCTCTTCTGATGGTTTACACAGCACGGCATGGCTGAAAGACCATCATGTGAGATTAACGGCATTGAGTAAAGAGACTTCAAAATCCGCATCAGAATGAGTAGGTTTAGAGTCTGTAAGAAAACCTTGACCCAGCAGCTCTACCTATATTATTTTGTGCCACATATAAGCTTATGCACATACATCACATACATGTAAGTTTACAGAAAGATGTTGTTAATAGCAAAATATTTATTATAATCACAAGAGCTGTCATTTGGGACCTATTCCACAATATCATGGGAATCTACAAGCCAAGAGAACACTAAAGTTAGCAGATGGATACACTGAAGATGTATAATAAATGAAGGCCCACATTATATACAGTACATCCACATAGTAAAAAAACAGGTGCACACATATATGTCCATATATGTGTGTGTATAACATGCATATATGCAATGCATATGTGGCTATGTATATATGTGATATATATAATAATATATCGTATATGTCAAATATATAATTGAGGTAGCTGAGATGTAAGAGGGAAATACTTTTAATTGTATATCCTTTAAAATTCTTTTACCACATCCATACATAGAAATAGACACAGAAAACATTATAGATAACATAAGAACTAGCAATGCTCATAATGGCTGTTCTACTAATACTATAGGTTAGAAAAAGATTTATAAAAACTACAACCTCTCAATATATGTACACATATGTATGTATATGTGCATTTATGTTAGTATAGATGTGAGCAATGTCATCACAATAGATACTAAAATGATAGTATGCACCAGAATTACAGTTTGAAAGAAAAATGCTGAGCCAAACAAAGCCCTCTCGAAACATGTTAAAATCAGCTTTTCCACCTATTTACTGAACTCTCCACCAGCCTTTTACACAGGGCAACTGTTGTCTGATGCTTGGTCGGGATCAGTAGATTTTATTGCCAATGTTGTTGGAATTCTGGGTCTGTTTCCCACAAAGGTCAAGACAGAATTGATTCTAGCTATTTGGCGGGATCAAATAATCACAAACATATTACCACAGCATAAGCGCTTTGCACTGATGCTCATCTGGTCCCTCATCCAGACAGGGACTCAAAAGCTGTTCCATACACCCCATTTTCCCTTCTTGTACCCAAGCCACACAAACACAAAATTCATTACATACACACAAAACAGCACCCCCCCCCCACACACACACACAATATACAATGAACACCTTCATCATGACGTCCAGGGCCATATAAGTTACAGAGCACTCGGGGAAAAAACACCCTGAAAATGACAAGAAACCTCAGCATATGCACTGCCTGGGGTCACCGAGCAGGTTCCTCCAAGGGAGAGAGAGTGGCCATGAATTTCCATTCTACCACTTCCATAGAGGCTTGCACTTAATCTCGGAGACTGGTATCATTAGGAGTTTAAAAAAAAATCTTAAAGGAACTGTATTTCCATGCTCCTTCAGCTTCCGAAACTGCCAAGCCTCAGACAGCCAACCTGTCTAATTTAAATTGCTACAACACTAGGGCGTGGGAAGCTGGTGGTACAAGGGTTTTCCAAGTAGACACCACATCAACCCGTTTAGGGCCAGCCACAGGGACATTACTCCAGCAGTGACATGCAGAGCTCACAGGGAAGGCTTCTGGAAAGGAGCGCACAGCCCTGATTTTCATGAGCATGACCATGCGTCTTGTCTTGGTCTCTGGAGTCTTCCTTTCCTCGCTGCTTCCCAAACAGCTGATACCCACACAGAAAGCACTCTGCCGGAATTGGTATGTAGCAAAAGCAGTGGGCTTCTCCCTTTCTCTGGGTTTCAGCTCCTCCCCTTCTTCCACAAGGAGCCCTTCTCGCCTCCCCAAATCTGCCTCAACAATGGGCCAGGACTCCCTCCAGCCAGGACCTCTCCTCTGGGGCAGGAACAAGGCGATTTATCTGAACAAGCCGTGGTGACCAAGGAATCTTGGCACTTCCAGGCGGCCCCCAAGAGATCTCACCCGGGGTCCTCTACCGGCCAGAACCGGCCCTGTCAATTGCTGTGGGTCTTAAAGTCCAAGAAGGGCGAAGCAGCTGAGCGCTTCCCTTACCCTTTCAGTGCGTCGTGTCCTCCACCGCCTCTTCTCTTGGCCCGGTTGGCTCTAGTCTCCTTCAGGTTCCCAGCCTCCAGATTAGCGTCCGCCCCATGGCTCGTGTAAGACGCGAGGAGCAGGGCGAACGCCAGCGCGACCTCCAGCAGCCCGCCTCGCCGCATGGTGCCGCCGGCCGCTACTCGCGCCGCCGCCGCCGCTGCGCCTTCCAGCGCCCCGAGCCTCCGGGGTCCCGCTGGTCCTGCTGTCCCGCCGCAGGGGTGTCCTCACCTGGCTCCTACCGCTTTCTTTTCCCGACGCTGCTCCCGCTTCGGGCAGCCCTTGCCCTGCAACACAGACAAGTCCCCAAGGCGGGCGGGGGGGAAAACTCTCAGGGCTCTGGGATGCTGGAGCTCGCAGTCCCCACCGCCGCCGCCGCCGCCGAGCCCAGCCCGCGCGCCGCCTGCGCGTGGCGCAGTTACTCGGATGAGCAAGGACCGTTCGATCCCAGCTGGCTATAGAGCCAGAGCCAGGCGACTGGGATCCTCGGATCCTGCGGCCTCACGGCGCCAAGTACCGTGTCCCCAGGGAGCCCAAGAGTCCCAAGAGCTTGCTGCTGACACCGTCTTAATGGCACTGATTGCGCACGGTGAGAGCTGACGCTCCCCCAAAGAGGGTCCTCTCCGCCCAGACACCCGGCCACGGCCACCCTCGCCAGACTCCTGTATCCAACGTGGAGCCGGGCACCGCAGCCCAGGTCCTGCAGCTGTCAGGCAGAGAGGGCCAGCTGCAGATGCTCGGGACAACCCCTCACCCTGCCCGGCCTCATGCCCTAAGTGCCGCGCAAAAAGCCCTCCAGCCCCCGGCTGCCGCCTGACCCCGACAGGACCCCGCGACACCCACTGGACCAGCGGCTCGGACTCCGGGGCGGCGTTGGCTGCTCTGCTCCCAGCGGTGGCCGCCTGTGGCACCCACAGTCTCTGCCCCAACTCTGCGGCCCCCTCCTTTCCCACCTCTTCAAGTATCGTCCGCGCAGCGGTTTCTCGCGAGAGAAATACTTTTTTTAAAAAAAAAAGAAAGAAAGAAAAAGAAAATGACACCCCCCACCTCCCCCATCACCACCCCACCCCCGGCCCCATCTATCCTCCCTTTCCACTCCCCTCTGCCAGCCACCGCCCGGGTCCGGGGCCTCCCTCACTTGCAGGATCAGCGCAGTGGGAGGAGGCGGAGGTGATCCAGTCCTGCCAGGCCGGGATATTCCGTCCCAGGGTGGGGAAGCGAGGGAATGGGAAGAAGTGGAGTAGCGGTTTGGACCGTTCTGCGGCTGGAGGTCTAGACCCGAGATTCCCGTGATCAGAAGCGCGGAGAGCTGTGCCACCTGCACCGAGAACGCGTGCTAGACACCTTGGCCATCAAGGCCCAGGAGGCCCTGGATGGAGAAGGGCCCTGTGGCAGTGGCCCTCGCTTCGGGGGCCCAGCCTCATGTGCCTCTGCTGTTCTGCAGGCCCCAGGCTCAGGCAGGGCGTGTCACAAGGGCACCATCCCTGAGCCAACCAAAGGGTTGGTGGAGGAAGGGGCTTGTCAATGTCCAGAGCCCATGAGCTGGCTTTTTGGAGCCCACTGGAGGAGTGGTTCATCAGGGGCTCAAGGGAAGCCACTCGCCTAGGCTAAATCCAGGATGTTGCAAAAGTCTGAGTTCGGGCCTGTGATTTGGGTTTCCAGCAATCCTATTGCCTAACCCTCAGTTAAAATTAGGGTTTCCTGGAAGAACCCTATTTTTACAAGTACATGCACTATACAGAGCACAAATACACACACACACACACACACACAGAGAGAGAGAGAGAGAGAGAGACACAAACAAACAGACAGAAATATCCAGAATGCACAAGTACCCAAATGTCGCCTGCACTAGAGTTTAGCTTGTCTAGGAACCCAATTAGGCTCTACCACAGAAACCAGCGATTCTCAATCACCAACTGTCACGCTCAGGACAAGCAGGTACCCTAAGAATGCATGCGTCTTACTGAAGGGGATTTTTCTTGTTCTCAACATTGTGTCCAGATATGAGATTATAGCAATCAAGGCAACTTGATCTGCATTTCAGGATGGACCACACATTTCATGACGATGGACTTACTGCAGTGCCCCGAGACATGAATGGGAAGATGGAAGCACTGATTAAAACTCACAATTCCTTAAATATGTTGTCTGGCTTGATTAAGGTCTTACCTTAAAAAATCCTCTTAGCAGATCCATGAACCAGAGATTTGATCAGACATCCTTAGTTGAGCCCATTCATTCAAGGGCTAGGAAACGGCTCAGCAGAACAAGCTGAGTTCTACCACAAGATCTGCATGATGGGAGGAAAGAAAAGATTCCTGGACACTGTCCTCTGATCGATGTACTCAGCACATTCATGCGCATGTGTACACACACACACACACACACACACACACACAATGTAATAAAATAACCATTTTCTCAAGAAGTAGATACTAAACACCATTCATGCCACCTTATCATTGGAGGAATCAGAATTACTTGCAGGTAAGCCAGGAGTTAAGGCAGGCTTGAAACAAATAATAGCCCAAATGTTACATGCCAGCAAATACAGGGCATTGCTTAGAGGGTATATACGAGGGTGACTAGGACCTAAGCTAGGCTGATGGGGAAGGCGTCCCTGAGAAAGTGTCATCGCATGATGACTGCTTACAGAGAGAGCGAGGATTCTGAACTATAGACATAGTAGGATCTAGGGTATACACACATGTAATGTATAGATAGATAGATAGATAGATAGATAGATAGATAGATAGATAGAAGATAGAAAAGAAAGAAAGATAGAAAGAAAGAAAGAAAGAAAGATAGAAAGAAAGAAAGAAAGAAAGATAGAAATTCAGATACAAAGACCCAGAGGCTCTGTTTTTTTAAAGTCTGTGGTGGGTCTTGACATGGATATTTTTCAAAGTTCCCCAGATACAAAGAGGTGGCACAGAGATTATTTTGGGTGGAAAAGGGGTCCCAGCAGAGGAACCATGGGTTAGCAGAACCAAGGCTTCTGAAGGTCAAGGAGGATTTGGGCCTGACTCCTATGTATCTGGGCTGTTCAGCACCCTTTGAGTGTTTTGGAAACTGCCTGTTTTCACATGGCAAGCAAGAGGCAATATGGCTCTCTCTTGGAGGCTGCCACTCAGCAACATAATCGACAGGGACAGCTGGCTGCAGGGCTCTTCAGAGGCACTTACCCTGGCAGCACAGAACAAACCCCCACAGGGGTTCCATGTGTCTCGGGATCACCAAGTTCTCCCCAACAAGCGGAAGGCCAGCAGGGGCTGCAACAGTCGGAGTGCCTGCCTTTCACTTTCAGTTCCTCCTCCCCAGGATTTTTCCACAAGAGAAATCCATGAATATTTGCTCAATGAACCAGTGGCTTTGCTTTCTAGATAGCGATATGGTGGTAACTTTAAACCCTCACCCCATCCTTCCGTATTATTCTCTGTACTAGAGAAAGGATCAACACACTTCTAGCCACTGAGAGCCTTGATGGTACCTGGTTGTGCCTCAGTTGTCCCACTACTTCCTTGGAAGTGAATGAAATGAGTCTTGAAGTAATACTAAGTTGGCTGATAGCCAATGTATGTGTTTGTATGGTCTGCATTTTATTACTTAGTTCATTATTCATTTGACCAATTGGACCACGGGCAAGCACCACCTGCTAAACACCGTATCAAGTATGTGACTGTTTATATGTCCATCATTTTTCGGAACTTTCCTTTATTGAAGAAATATCTTTAACTACTTAATTTTTAAGTATTTTCCTATAACCCTCCATTCTAACAACTATTTTACTCTTCTCCATTTCCCATGAGTCTTTGTCTCTGCGGTACATCTTACATAGTCATGACCACAGAGTCTATGTAGTTTTGTCTTCCGAGGAACAGAGAGGAGAATTTGTTCACACTTCAGGCTTAACCTTTGCATTTTTGCAGATGGGGGTCCCTGGGTGAGGTTCGCCTAGCCATACTTCTGGCAGAGAGCATGTACAACTGTTGAATTATGTTATTGAAATAACTTTCATTACCTCAATCCCCCAAAGCCAGCAGTTCCTCTCCACCCAAAACAAAAGCTCCGTTTCCCAGTCTTCATTTCACTTGTGTTTTCCATGAGTTCTGGGTCCCACCCTGGTATTGCCTGTCATTTTTTTTTTTCTACCAGACATAACAGATACCAGCCCAACAGCAGAGGAGAATAAAGAAGAGGCCTGGCCAGCAAGAAGGGATACATTGGATCCATCACAAATTAAAAACACACCCTCCCTGAGTGCCATTCAACACATGTTTACTAAACACCAACTCTGTGCCACACCATGGTCGATCCCACAGCTGCCCCCCAAAACCCTTTCCAGGGTACTTGGCCATCTCTCTGAAGAGGGAAAGGGACTCCACATCTGCAAAGTCCCAAAAATGGCAAACAATAAGCTAAGAGGCAAAGAAAAGTACATGTCTTCAAGCATTTTATAGGCAAAACCTCAAATTTTATCTGTGGACCTTGATGGACATTTGAGTTTCCTTTAATTTTCTTAAGCAATGGAGCATTCTGTCGATCTTTTTTCAGCGATGTGAAAGTGTACAGCTCACAAGTATATGAAAACAGGCATTTGGAGTGAGGGTTCCCAGTAAGCAGTTTACCAGTACCTGGCCTGTAAGACAAAGGTCAGCACAGAAAATGGCTTGAGGAATCCTCCCAAAGCTGGGTGTCACCAAAACAGGGGCCCACAGAGGAGAGAGGTGGGTGGGGTAGGATGACTAGTCTGGTCAGGAAGACTTAATGGACGAGATGGGATTTGAGTAGTGCCTTGAAAGGAGGGTAGGGTTTGGCTGCAGAGAACTGTCTTGGGAGAATATTCCAGACACACAAGAGAAGGAGGCAAAAACAGAAAGGGAGGGAAGAATTGGTGCCAGAGGAGACAGATGAGGTATTTTCCCATCCTTCCCTGGGACACACCCTGGGCTGAGTGTCTATGAAGGGCAGCAGGCTACTGTGGACCCGTGGGTATTGTTTCTTAAATTACTGATTAATCACACCACATGAATACTTATTATCTCCATCACTGAGACCTGGAAGAATTGAGACTCATCTGTTTTCAAACTGATAGAGGGCACACTACACTCAATTTCTTCTGGGTTTCAATTAGTCACTTACACTAAGAAATTTTAATAGAGAATGAACTTTTTCTCAGGACACTAATAATTGTCTCTTTATTCCAGGAAACGCATACCCTAACCTCCTGTCATGGGCAACCTGAAAGTCTAGCTCAGTTAAGAGTGAGGCAGTCTTGCTAGCAACATTATCTTTGTCTACATCTGTTTTTACTTTCAATCTCAATTTTCTCCTAACAGTAATTAGTGGATACTAGTAATTAGTGGATGTAAAAAATGTTTTTTCCTAGCTGACTTTATCTATTCCCATGATTTCACCCCCTGCTTATAACATACTATTAAGTCCCAAGTCTGTATCTCCACCCGAGTATCCCTGGAGCTTCCAATGCAGATGTCCAAGTTCCTGCTGGACGCCTCCACCTACTCCTCCCAGGGACAAAGTCATTGTGCAGCAGCCTCTGAAACGGCCTCCCACCCAGGTGCTCATGCCCTGGGATAATGCCCCCTTCCAGCATGGACTGGGCCTGCTGGGTCCCTTCTCAGTGTGGCAGAATCGAGGGGCTATCTATCACTTCTCCTATTACATTAGGGCTCTGGATCCCGTGTTGCTCTCCCCTCCTTGCTCTTCTTCTCAGTCATACTGATGGAGTCAGCTGCCTCATTGTGAACTGACCTAGAAAGTCCCAGTAGCACAAAACTGAAGAAGCCACCAGTCACTGAGAACCCAAGTTCCCAGTGCACAGCCTTCTGGGAGCTGTGTTCTAAGGACTACATGGGGGAGCTTGGGTATCTTCAGACACCACTGTAACCCCAGCTAATGGATATCAAAAAACCAAAGAATTGGCAAAGCAGTGCCCAAATCATGACTCACAGAAATTAAGAAAAAATAAAAATGAGTGCTGGGAGCCTCTGGATTTTGAGGCCATTTGCTGCACAGAAATGGATAACAATTACTAAGCAATATGCCTAAATGTGGCTGAGAAGTGGTGGCTGATGCATGCTTTTATTCCTAGGATTCAGGAGGCAGAGGCAGGCACACATCTCTAGTTCAAGGCCAGCCTGGTCCACAGAGGGAGTTCCAAAGACAGCCAGGGCTACATAGAGAACTACTGTCCTGGAAAATCAAAAACCAAAAACCAAAAACCAAAAAAAAAAAAAAAAAAAAAAAAAAAAAGTTAAAAAGAAGAAGCCTAAACATGTTCCTTCTTTTGAATTCTACATTTTAATTGTAAGGACCACCATGTACTCATCTATGCTGATAAGGGGTGTCTCAGACAGCCTTCATTTGTGTTTTTCACATCTACTCAAGCTCAGCTGTTTTAACTATTTTTTTTTATTATAATTGACACTATTTAGTCGTCTTAATTTGTTCCCTGTGTGTTCCATCTGGACCTCAAGCTGTCTGTACTATAACTTGATCTTGCTCAATTTCTGCAGAATTCTACTAGCAACCATATTCATGACATCATACTGGGTATCTTTCCATAGACAATAAACCCCTGGGAAATATCCAGAGTGATAGAATAGGGGATGAGGAGAGTCTGGAAATGCTGGAAAATGTTTCCCATCATCTATCTGCAAGTCAACCACATGAACAGGACTAGAGCAAACCTGATCCTTGCCTTGCTACTGATCTGCTATGGTTTTGGAGTCTTTGTTTCCCCTTCAAGAAAATTTAAGGCTTAGACTTCAATGGACAGTGGAACTATGGGTAGGTAGCTTCAGGGTGAACTAATCAGCTTGATGAAGTCTCATACACTGTCTCTAACACACACCAACACTTATTCAGGGTCTTCCATGCCTTAGGAATCTGGAGTGTCTAGTTCCTAGATGTTGAAACCTGTGGTTTAGATAAGCTCAAAGACTTTTTCCTGTTCTATTCTGTTGTTGCTAAGCAGTTTGTAATCAGACATCAATTCTATTAAGTTATAAAACATGCAAACATCTTAAAGGAGTATTTTGTGGGTGTGTGCACCCATGCTTCATTTTGTTCTCATTTTATTTTCTTCTCAAACCCTGATGGATCTCTTTGCAATCACTGAGGTAGATCCACTCCACTGGAGACCACGACAGTTCTACAGGAACTGGATAAAGAGGGTATAAAGGTTGAAAATGTCACAGGCAATCAGCCAACTCAGCAACGGACTTCTTAAACTCATCATAGTGCATGACACCCACAGGATATTAATAAATGCAAGCTATTGTCCCCCAAATGACAGATGATGAGGGGAGGGAGAGGAATGGGGAAGGGGGGAGAGGAGGAGAGAGAAAGAGAGGGGCAGGGAGCGAATGCCTTTCTTATCTTCCCCTAAAAGCCTGTCTCCACACAGTGTCACATCAAAAAGGAAACAGGATGTTTTAATGAGAAAACATCTGACAATCTTCAGCAAAAAGTAAAAGGTGGTAATCATCTTTACTAAAGACCTTGGCTGAAGGGGAGAAAACCATTGAGCCCACAGGGAGACTTTATCCTGAGCTGTAGAAACACCAAGTGCCCCTCAAGGCTCTCTCCAAATCTCTCAGACCAGCACTTCACCTGCCTACACCCTGCCTCTTCTCCTCTGCTGTCCTGACTCCTAGCATCACTCAGCCTGTCCACCCAGCCACCAGCCCTTGGTTATCATGGTATTACCTCTTCACAAGGAAAAGTTTGGCCTGGGATCTACCCTCAGTAAGGAACATGATGAGGTCACAGTGACAGCTAAGAGATTTTTAAGCCTGGACATCAGGAAAATGGGCACCCAAATCAGGTCTGATTATGTGGGCCTATAAACACAGCTACTTGTGAGGTAGAGGTGAGGAGATCACATATTCAAGCCCTGCTTGGGCTTCTAAGTAAGTTTGGGAAGATTTGTGTGACCCCGTCTACAGATAAACAATAAATAAAAAAAAAAAGTTGGGTATGTAGCTTGGTGGTAGAGCTCTTGCTTGGCATGGGTTCAACCGTAAGTCTAGCAAAAGAGCAGAGAGCCAGAACAAGCTCATGGAGGTGGGTAGTAACCTGAGGCAAGGAGGCAGAGGGTCTGAGTTCTAGGTGTTCAGAAAGGGAAAGATAATGCTATTGTCTAGTGACCAGGAGAATGTCTGTGGAGAGAGAGGGGTTGAGGGATGACAACCTGAAGAAATAATTTATAGCTGGACAGCAGAGCCCTCTTCTCTCACAGGAAGAAGGGCTTTTATACAAGGGAAGGCCAAATCCAGGGACAACACCAGATGGCTTTCATAAAGGCGAAGAAGAATGAGGGACGATTACAAGAGGGTCAAGGCCAGAAGACTGAAGAATGTAGGGAAATACACATCACTAAGGAATTTGGAGAGCTGGGAGATGCCTCATTGAGGAAAGGTGCCTGACACCCTGAGCTCAGTCCCCAGGCCCCACACAGTAGGAGACAACTGAGTTCACAAGTCATTTTCTAACCTCTGCATGCATGCCACAGCACAAGTGCACACATACAAACATAAAAATAAGTGAATACGGTATACATACTTTTAAAATAATTTAGAACATGACAGGTGGGCATGATGGCATATTGTCTATAACCCCAGCAAGTGGGAGGAAGAGGCTGGAAGATCATGTGTTGGCAGTCATCCTCAGGTACAGAACCAGTTTGAAGACAGCCTGGGCTACATAAGATTGTGTCTGTAAAAACAGTGAATGAATAAACAAGTGGATAGATGGATAGATAGATGATAGACAGACAGACAGATAGACAGATGATAGATAGATAGATAGATAGATAGATAGATAGATAGATAGATAGATAGATAGACTTATGAACATTTGAGCATGCATCTCACACAAAGAAAGAAAACAGAAAGAAAGAAAGTGAATCCAGCATAGAATCTTAGTGGTGAGAATGTCCTCCAAGTATGTGACAGCACACAGGAAAAAAGAATGGGAAATTATAGTTCAATTTCACAGTAGAGCCATGATGGCTGAGTGAATAATTAAATCTGAGAAGCTACGGACAAGGGAAAGCCAATGTTGACACAGATTTGAAACCAGCTGTCTGGGGAGCGGACAGCAATGGGGAGGAGATGCAGGCGGGAGAAACTGAACTGGGAAGGAAGATGAGGAATCTGCCTTGTGCTCCATGGCTGTTTTGAGGAGATCCCAGTGAGGAAAGGCAGCAGCTTTAGGAAAACATGTCAACTTTGCCAGTAAACAGAGGCAACGCGGTATTTGCAGACACTTGGGACTTGGCTGTGTGAGCATCTGTAAATGATGTTTACCAGCTATTTCTAAGTGCATCCCCTGCATTTTGATTTGTATTAATCCTACAAACTGACCTGGAAGAGAAGACCATCTTGACAGCCAAAATTTGTTCTTTGAGTTTCAGATTCTCATGATGAGGGGTAGAAATGTTGAGTAATTATGAAGTAAAGGAGAGACACCCTGCAAATATCAGAAACAGCCTCTGCTGCTGGCTGAGAAAAAGACAAGAGACTGACATGTCTCCACCTAGAACAATAGAACTGGGGAAAGGGATGTGATAAGGTATTGTTTTGTGTCACATCCACTTCTGGATAACCTGTGAATGAGACTATCAATCAAAGCAAGACGTTTGCATCTTTCCTTTGAAGAGAGAATTGTTTGTTTCAAACTAGCCTAAAATGTACCAATTACACAGGTGCGTTTTGAGTTTTCAATTTAAGATTTGAGTCTATATTGGAATTACTGCAAGGGAGTGATGAATTCGGTCAGAGTGCATGACAAACCCATAGAAAACCTCTTAACGTAACCTGCTGTTCTGTACAATAAACATACACTAAGAAGTTATAAACAGAACTCCTGATGGCTGGGTACCTAGAAATACACTTCGTATTTGCTGAATATGGACATGGTGCAGTCTCATAATTCCAGCTACTCTGGAGGCAGAGACAGGAGGGTTGCAAGTTCAAGGCCTACCTGGGTCATGTAATGAGTCCCCATCCCAAAATAAATATAAAGAGGTGTGGGGACACAGCTCAGTGGTATAGCACTTGCCAAGCATGCATATGACCCAGAATGCAAAAATCCCCAAAATCAAAAGGGAAAGAAAGAGAGAAAGAAATGTTTATTTCTATTACCTACGTGCTTATTAGCACAAGATAACGGATGCTGATATGAGCAGCAGTTAGTCTGGGAAACTTGTCACTGTTTTTAGGATCATGAGCCTCTTTCGCTCCCCTAGTGACCCAGGGAATCCAAGTTGGACCCTTTTCACAGTTATTTCTCTGCCCTCTGGTCCCCACCAAGCCCCACTCTATGTTTCTACAGATCCCGTTCTGCTTAGCATCCTGCTTTTACTCAAGCCTTATCTCAGACTCAGAATGTGTTTTCTTTCCTAAGTAGATAGATAGTGCTGTTCTTTGCCAAGATCTGCACGGCGGGGCCTGTGAGCCCATCCCCCATCTTCAGGGCTATTAACTGCTAACAGTTCCCAGCTGTGTCCCTCACTGAACACCACTACACTGGCCACAGGGAACTGCCTAACCTAACCCAAGATGACGCCCTGAGGGTGGGGCCCAGATTTTTTTTTCACATTCCTGAAAGCCTGTTATGGATAATTCAACACTTTAAGATTAAAAAGAGATAAAACATAAATTACCAATGTCAGAATTCAAAATGGAGACATTACTTAAAGTCCTATATACATAAACAATAAATAGGGCAACTTAAAAGGAGTGAGGAAAATTTACCAGGCATAAACTACCAAATGGATGAAAACATAGTAAAATGGCGAAAGGAACTTTTAAAGGGATGAAACTCATAATTAAAAATATTTCACCAAGGCTGGGATATAGGTCGGTGAGAAGGTTCTTGTCCAGCAAGCATGATGCCCTGGTTCAATAGCTCCTGGCCACTTAAATACTAAAGAGAGCAATAGTAACAGCTTCACAAAACTCATTCAGAAAATAGAAGTAGATCAAATACTCCCCATCTTGTTTTATTTTTATTTTATTTGAATTTAGTAAAATGTAAGAGAGTGTGCTAATAATGAATGTGAAGGTAGAGAAATAGATACCATAGAAAGAACCAGAGGCAAAGTCTAGAACGGTGGATCCAACAGCAGAAACTTAAGAGTGTACCAGCTGAGCTAAATGATAGAACTGAGATGATAGGGCCTGTGAGCTGGCTCAGTGGACAAAGATGCCACCACCAAGCCCAGTGGCCTGAGTTTTATCTCCAGCTCCCCACATGTGGAAGGACAGAAGTGTCCCACTCAAGGTGTTCTCTGACTTCCATACCCATGCTATGGCATTCATGCACATGCTACACTCTCCCAAGCAAATAAACATGCAACTTTAAACAAAGAGAGAGAAAATACCTGGGAAGCTTAAATATCAATCAATAAAAATGATCTAAGATGAAGACAGTGAATGAAATGAGCAAAGATTCAAAGAAAAATAGAACTTCCCGGACCTATGATACCATACCAGAAGGTCTAACATGCATACATTTGAAGTTATATAGAGAGAAGGAAGTGAAAGCATAAAAAAATTTTAATAACTTTGTACAAGAAAATATTCTTGTTTGGAAAGCTGTATATATAGATACTCACCAAATGTAAGACCAATAAATAAAATGAAATTTCCACTTGTTTTTCAGTAAAACCTATATAAATAAAAATATTGAAAGTTGCCAAATAAATGACGTATTCACACAGAAGAACAGTGATGTAAATAGATATTGTCATCTGTGTGGTTTGAATGAGAAGGGCCCCCATAGGCTCATGTATTTCAATGTTTGGTCTCCAGTTAGTGGAACTGTCTGGAAAAGATTAGCATGTGTGGCCTTGCTGAAGTAAGCATATAACTGGAGGTGGGTTTTGAAGTTTCAAAAGCCCACCCACACCCACACCCATACCCCCACCCACATCCATGTCCAGGCTCTCTCTCTGCCTCCCATTTACCAATAAGGATGTAAGCTTTCAGTGATTCCTTAGGAACTACCCACTTAAAAAAAAACATAGAGTCTCTCATGACCTGGAGTTCTCTGAAAGACTAAACTGGCCAGAGTGCCCCAGGGGTTCATCCACCTCCACCTCCCCAGTGTGAGATTAAAAGCCTGTGCCACCCCATGAAGCTTTTTAGATAACACTGGGACAACACTTGGGTTCTCATGCTGTGCACCAAGGGCTTTATGACTGAGCCATCTCCCAGGGCCATGAGGTTTAGACTGCTGAATAATAACAGGAAAAATGCATTAGTTCAGGGAGCTGGAGAGACGGCTCACACAGTAAAGTGCTTGTCACACAAGCCTGAGGACCCAAGTTCAGGTCCTCTGAAACCAGGTTAAAAAGCCAGGTATAATGGGCACATGCCTATAACTCCAGTGCCAGGGGGACACAGATAGGAGGATTCCTGGAGCTCACTGTCCAGTTAGTCTAGCCAATTGATGAGCTCCAGGTTCAGTGACAGACTCTGTCTCACAAAATAATGAGGGGAAAAAAAGCAATACATGGGGAGCGATAGAGGAAGACATAAAATATTGACTTCTGGCCTCAACATGTATTCATACATAGTACCCTTGCACCAACACGCATAAGACCACACACACACACACACACACACACACACACACACACACACAGAATAAAAAATCAGAAATTTGTGGCTCAAAGTTCTATACCCATCAAAAATATATAGCAAGGATGAAAGCTAAATTAAAAGTATTTTATTAACATTTAAAATGTTATTTTTAAAATGTGAAATGCTAGCCATGTGGTGGTGGTGGCACATGCCTTTAATCCCACCAATTGGGAGGCAGAGGCAGGTAGATCTATGAGTTCAAGGCCAGCCTGGCCTACAGAGAGAATTCCAGGACAGCCAGAGCTACACATAGAAACTCTATCTTGAAAAATCAAACAAACAAAAGGTGAAATGCTTAGGAAAAACAAAATGTGTGGAAGATCTATACATGGAAATAATAAAATACTTCTAAAAGAATTAAAGAAAACAGAAAGATGTCTGGAGACTGAAAGACTTCATACTGAGGTCACTTTCTTTCTACAAATTGATCTACAGATCTGTAACCCACAAACATAATTCCAATGAGGGTCACGGTGACGTTTTGTGCATAAATAGAAGACAGAGTGTGATGGCTGTCTTGGTTGTCATGTTGACATACCTGGGAAGAAGGAGCCCCCCTCTCCTCCTAAAGAATTGCCCATCAGGCCAGATGGTGACAGCACACACCTTTAATCCCAGCACTCGGGAGGCAGAGCCAGGTGGATCTCTGAGAGTTTGAGGCCAGCCTGGGCTACAGAGTGAGATCCAGGACAGGCACCAAAACTACACAGAGAAACCTTGTCTCAAAAAACCAAAAAAAAAAAAAAAAAAAAAAAAGAATTGCCCATCAGTCGGCCTGTGGACATTATTTGTGGGGCATGTTCTTGATTGGCAATTGATGTAAGAGAGCCCAGCCCACTGTGGTCAGTACTATCCCTAGGCAGATGGCCCTGGGATATTATAAGAAAGATAGTTGAATGTGAACCAGAGTAGAAGCCAGTAAACAGCCTTAAGTTCCTGCTTGGCTTCCTTTAGTGAGGGACTCCAACCTGAAAGCTATAATAAATTCTTTCCTCTAAGTTGCTCTGACTGTTGGTGCATATCTTAGCAACAGAAATGCATACTAGAATGTGGAGTTAAATGTATATAGGGAAAAATAAAGGGCCTGGAATAGCCAAAACATTTTCTGTCAACATTTTCTAGCAACTGTTGAAAGGGGATGGGGCGCTAAGGTCCCCAATTATATTGTTTGCCTATTTATGTCTCTTTCCAATCTAATAGTGACTAGGATGCCCTTCCAATGCATTTTCGGTGGCAGAGAGACTCACGTAGCTTAGGCTAGCCTGGAACTTGCTACAAACTGAAGGCTAGCCCTGAACTTCTGATTATCCTGACACACCATGCCCAGCTTAGTGCAAGTGCAGCCAAGAATTACTCCCCATGTAAACCAAGCTGTTTGTGAATGCGTGGCAATCTTCCTGGTTCTATTACTTGAGTGCTATGGTTAGAGACCTGCATCACCATCACACCTGGCTTTGGTCATAAATATTGTAAGTTCCATACCATGTATATTACAACCAATTCTTCCGTTGTCTTTTAATTTTGTTGATGTCTTTGGCAAGCAGAAGTTTTTAATCTTTAAAAGTGTATTTTTATTTTCATTCGTGTGTGTGTGTGTGTGTGTGTGTGTGTGTGTGTGTGTGTGTGTGTGTACCATGTGCATACAGGTACTCAAGAAGGCCAGAGACATTAAATCCCTTGAAGCTGGAGTTATAGGTGGTTGTGAGCCACCTGACATAGGTGTTGGGAACCAAATTTAGGTCCTCTTGTAAAAGCAGCAAGCCTTAACTGCTGAGTGATTTCTCAAGCCCAGAGAAGATTTTATTTTTGTTGAAATCCAACTATTTTTTTCTCCCTTACAGTATTCGTTTCTGGGGGGAGGGGAAGAAAGTCAAAAAGAGATTCTCCAATAAAAATACTCATTATATAGTCAAGGATGGCTTTAAACTTCTGATTCTCCCGCCTCCACCTCCCAAGTACTGGGATTACAGGCCTGTAATAGCATCTGGTTTTATTCATGCTGACAGAACCAGGGTTTCATATATGCTAAGCAAGCAAGCACTCTACCAACTGAGCCATATCCCAACCAGTCTAGATATTTTCAAGTTGATTTTTTTTCATGGTGTGAAGAAGGACCAGGGCTCATTTTCATCTACAGAACTATCAGGTGTCCTGGTGACACTAATTAGCAAAATTGTTCTTTCTTCATTGATCTGTGTCAGCATTTGTATCAAAAGCCAGCAGTTGATACACATGTGGGGTCTTTCTGGACTTCCCTGCTCATCACTTTTTGTTTACTTCATGACAGTGTGAGTCTTCTAATTCTAAAACTTCTATTTCAAAGTTCTGCCTTAGTTTTTGTGTCCACCAAAATCATTCAGGCTATTCCTCCCAGCCCCTTCCTCTTAGAATTAAAACTATTCCTGGATGTCATAGCTACAGGCACACACAGTCTCAAACGTGTAGCGAAAGAAAGGTGACCTTCATACAGACAGGCTTCAGGACCCAAGGGAAAACAAGGTGGCAAATTCCCAGTGAGTTTCTTTACCGATCTCTTGTGGAACATGTGAACCTTGAACTGCCAACAGCTCAAATCCAGAGGCTTAAGTGATAAAAGTCATTGGACTCATCGAAGAATGGGGAAATGCACATGCCCTTGCAACAAAAGTCCTCCTCAGTAATACCTTCTGTGGTGTTCAATCTTGACTGTCAATTTGGTGGACTTGGAATCACCATTGAAACAATCTTTCATGAAGGATTACCTAGATTAGGTTAATTGCCGTGGGAAGACCCACCCTAAAGGTACCATTCCACAACTGGGACCTTGGACTGCATAAAAAGGAGAAAGCCAGCTGGGCAGCAGCATCCATCACTCTCTGGTTCATAATTATGCTGGAAATCTGGCCAGTTGCCTCCTGCTCCTGTCACACACAGGTGGACTGTCCCCCTGGATCTATGAGCTTTCATCGGGTATTTTGTCACAGTGATGAGATATTTCTATTCCACCAATATTACTCTCTCCAAATGTCAGTGGGAAAACAAGACTCCTTTCCCCATCCTTCAGACACAGATGGAGAGCTTTGATTTGGGTGAAGCGTGCTCTGTATCTCATACCAGAGCGATGTCACAGGCTCCAGCAGTGAGTTGACCTCCGCACCTACTTGGAAGCAACAAGAATTGGTGAGGGAAGAATTTCTTCACCAGATGCTGTATAGTCTGTAATCCTAGTACTCAAAGAGTGGAGCTAGGAAGATTGCCATGAGTTCAAGGCCAGCCTTGTCCTCCTAGTGAGTAATTCTTGGCCTCACTTGGCCTAAAGAAAGATTCTGTCTCAAAAGAAACAACAACAAAAGAGACTAGTTAGGACTAAAGAACACTTGAAATTCACTTCAAAGAATCTAATTCTTTAAATGTACAAGATATTCTATTTCACAAAAGAGCTTGTGTAAACGGCACACAAAAATTCAACTAACATTGTGACTCAAGAGGGGAATTCAGATAAAAGCCAGTATGAGGTCACTGCACATGGGAGGGAACCTCATTTCACTGAGCAGAGCTGAGACACATAGACGAGGATTGGAGAGCTGCAGTTTCCACAAGCAACAGGGTCTGGCAGTTCCAGGGACAGGGGTCTAGTTCTCCAACCCTCCTGCCTAGCTTCCAGGGTCTCCAAACTCTACAATTCAAGATATACTTTTTGTGATAATTTTCAACATTCATAACTACTTTTCTTTTAATTATTTATTTATTCTTATGTGTATGAGTGTTTGGCCTGTGTGTATGCTGGTGTACTATGTGTGTCCTGGGTAACCAGAGAGGGTAGATCCCCTGGAACTGGAGTTACAAACATTTGTGAATCTCCATGTGGGTGCTGGAAATTGAACCTGGGTCGCCTGAAAGAGTAGCCAGTGCTCCTAACCTTTGAGCCACTTTTCCAGCCCCATAAAGGCTTTTCTTGTGCAAGGGTGAGACCAGATTTTGAGCAGAGGATTCTTGGTAAAACACCACAGATGGCAGAGCTGGGAGAAGAGGAAGAGCAGAACTACATAGAACGGAGACAGAGCACACTGCATGTGCCTTTTGAGCACATCCCTGAAAGCTGATTTAACTTTCAGGGGTTTGTTTTGTGTTTTTAAGATGTATTTATTTTGTTATTTTATGTGTATGAGGGCTTTGCCTGTATGTATGTATGTCTGTACACTATGTGCATGCCTGGTGTCCTTGAAGTTCAGAAGAGGGCATTGGGTCCCCTGGGACTATAGTTACTGATGGTTATAAGCTGTCAGATGAGTCCTCTGTGAAAGTAACACCTGCTGGTACATACTGAGCCATCTTTCCAGCTCCTAGCTTAAGTTATTAAAAGTTTTGTATTGCCTTATTTTTTAAAGTGCCATTGTCAAAGTGAATTAACTCCTATCAATAAGACAAAGTTATAAAGTGCTTTACTATTACCCAATTTTTTTTTTTTAGCTGAGGATCAAACCCAGGACCTTGCACTTAGGCAAGCGCTCTACCACTGAGCTAAATCCCCAACCCCATACTTGCCATTTTTGTCATTTTTTTTTCCTGACTTTCCATTTCTGGTCAGTGTACACTTTTTTTTTCTTAAAGATTCATTTATTATGCATACAGTGTTCTGTCTGCATGTATCCCTGCAGGCCAGAAGAGGGCACCAGATCTCACTATTGATGGTTGTGAGTCACCATGTGGTTGCTGGGAATTGAACTCAGGACCTCTGGAAGAGGAGCCAGTGCTCTTAACCTCTGAGCCATCCTGCCAGCCAAATTTTTTTTATCTTAGATAAATTACTTGTTTATGAGCCAGTTTCTCCTAGTTTGAGATAATGAGATTGTTCATATCCATGACTATTCATTCCTAGGGTGGGGTGGAGGCCATAATCAAACAAAGTAGTATTGTCCAACCTGAAGGATTCTGACCTGTATGAACGTAGGTCCAGTGAGTAGCAAGAGTAGCTTTGAAAAGAAGGGAGTCCCAGCAGGGGTTGCTGTGGGTGCTGAAGGGGATACCTATGAGATAGCAGCTTCATATCTCAAGGAAAGACAACAGTGACCATCATATAGCTAGCTGTTTATGCTTCAAGGAAGCCATCAGTACCCCCCTCATTCCCATTCTGTCCCCATTGTCATAAGCTCAGATTTGAATGAATGTCCCACTCCCTGGAGTCCCTCAGCATTCTGGGTTATAGTGATCCTCCATATTTCAAATTTACATCAGTCAGACAAGTGTCAGTGTCAACTCCAGAAGTCACTATCACTCAGAACTGGTGGTGAAATAACTTTAAAACTAAGTCAGGGGCTGGAAGATGGCTCAGTGGTTAAGAGCGCTGGCTGTTCTTCCAGGGGACCTGGGTTCAAATCCTAGCACCCACATGGTGGCTTACAACCATCTGTAACTCCAGGTCCAGGGGATCTGACAGCCTCTGAAGATACTACTTGCATGTGGTGCACAGACATGCATGCATTCAAAACACCCATACATATAAAACAATTTCCAAAAAATTTTTAAAATATTACATCAGGAATATAAAATACCAACAAGAGAACCCACTTCAGAACGCAAAGAGGGGAGACTATGAGAGCAAGGGAGTGGTCAGGGCTTCTTTTCCTCAATATTCTTTCAACCAGAGAATTACATTGTATCAAGAAATGTCAAAGACTTCTCAAATAATATCTAGAAGAACCTTAGTGAATCACTTAATGTCCTTTCTTTAGACAAAACTATCCCTCAACCATATAAATCAAAAATACATATCAATTTTAGATATTACTTAGTGGCTCATGTCAACAACAGATTTTATCTCTATGCCCACAAAATAGCCACAGATAGATTTAGAGACATGTGTCTACTTGTCTATCTATTTCCTAGGAGGGAGAGAGAAAGGAGAAAGAAATGTGTTTATGTTTCACTGAGAATAACCTCTCTGAAACAGACCACATTTTCTAATTCTTTGAAAAAGAATAAACTTAGTAATAAAAAAATTTAAAAATTAAAGAACTGGAAAATCTGTTGTGAATCATTATGAGAAATGGTCTTAAAAGCATAATCAGGAGTAATAGATCTTTTTCTCAAGATAGATGGTCCAGGACAGAAGCAGGTAACCCCACTGAGGATGCAGCCAAGCTTAAGTGTAAAGCAACTGTGGCCAATCTAGAGAGGTGGGAATGGTGGAGCAGCGGGTAGACATACCGGGATGCATCGGGGACGCACAGTGGGATGCTAGACTTAGAATAGCCTAGGAGGGTCCATGGGTCACAGAGAGTGAGGAGCAAGCTTAGCTACCGACTAATCCACACTGAGCTGAGTGCTGCTTAGAACCGAGTCACTTTACTATTCTGTCACCCTTCTGTATGCATTAAGCTGTTTATAGTTTTTTTTTAAGTCCTAAAATGTCAATTTTAACAGCAGAAATCAACCCTTAGGAAACAAATCAAAATCATAGATTTGTATATAAAGATATTCACAGAAGTTGTGTGTCTAATACTGAAATATTATTAGCAGTCTTACTGACTAATAAAAAGACAACAGTTAAATCTATGTGAAACACTTATATGCTATTTTTAGTCATATCCTAGAAAACTATTAATTATGTGGGGGAATGGTCATAATACAGTGGTGAGTAAAGAAGTCAGAAGTGCATCATCATATGTGATGGTCGATCTTGACCGTTAGCATAAACACACTAATGTCAGCATGAAGTGGTGTAGGAGACTTACAAGGCACACCTCTGGGACTATCTGCGAGAAACTTTCCTGAGAAGAGACTATTAACCGGAGGAGAGAAGCCACCTTGAATGCAGGCAGTAGCATCTCATAGGCTGGGGCCCCAGACAAAGTAGAGGAGGACAGAAAGAAGCCCAGTTCATAAGGGCTCTCTATTTCCTGGCTGTATCCATGAGCAGCCCTGCCCACGGTGATGGGCTAAAACCTGAAGTCAGAAGCAAAGCACATCTTTCCTCCCCTAACCTCTAACAGAAGTGACGAATACACCATGCAAATGTATTTAAGGGCAAGGACTATACACAAGCATACAATGCAAATGGCAAAAGCACATGCCAAAACACTGCCTCGTGGTAAGATGAGAGTGGGGCTTGATGGGCTCTTTGAGAAAATAAGTGGTTCTCAACCTGTGGGTCACGACCCCCATGGGGTTGGAGATCAGATATTTACATTCCGATTAATAAAAGTAGCAAAATCACAGTTATGAAGTAGCAATGAAAATAATTTTATGGTTGGGGGTCCGCACAACATGAGGAACTGTATTAAAGGGTCGCAGCATTAGGAAGGTTGAGAACCACTGCTCTAACTGATTTGCTACAGGCACTATGCATTAAAGATAAATTAACAGAAAAATAATGATTTATTTGAATTTATGCCTGTGCAAGCCACGCTGAGTTTCTTTCATCCTTGAAGTCTTTTGACTATTGATTGCTAAGCACTGTCCCACTGTTTTTCTATATTACTTACCAGGTAAAATAAATCACTCATTTTCAGTTTAGTTCAAAAGAGAGATAATAAAGTTGGTTAGAACAAAACCAGGGGGATTTGATATTTGAGGGAACTTTCCAGAAAGATAATGTGTCCAGTATGGGAACTTTCAAGTTCAATAAAAACAGATAACAACTTTCCACTCACATCGGTAATTGTTGCTACCTCAATATTGTCTTGAAACCACGGACAGAATATTTCATCTGTCGCATATCCATGTACATCAGGAGAAAAGCATTGTTCAATGGCAGCTGTTTCAAAACTGTGTCAGGATTCCTTGTAAACCCTGGGAGGCTGAGATAGAGCCGTTTCTGGGTAAAATGAGTTCATATTACAAGAATTTTGTCGTCAAAGGGCAAAAATTACAGCTCAGGCTCACAAAGTCTTCTCCGAGTTTTCTGTGCCTGGGTCATCTAGGAAGGCTCAGGACACAGCTACCATGAGACTGTTCGTTTTTCTAGAAGCCTGGGGCAAGATGACTTTGGAAAGAACAACTGCTGCATGCAGGCAGGCTGGGGAGCCCTACACTGGCACTGGTTCCTTGGTGGCTGGAGGTACCACCAGGAAACATCTGCGCTTCAGGTTGCCAAATCCAGGTTTTTACTCCTAAGCAGAGGTACGGGGTCAGGAAGCCTGAGGCCCTGCTTTGGTGGCAGAAAGAGAGAGGGCCTCTAAGGAGAAGGGCTTCTTGTTCTGCTGCTTTTGGTTTGATTGTGACAAGTTCTGATTGGCCCTCTGCCCTCCGCCTCTTCCCTGGCAGAAGAATAGACACAAGGTAGCTCACCCAGGGCCCCTGAGCTTGGTCTAGACTCTGAGGCATACAGGGAAGGTGGGGGATTCATAAGGCATGTGTCACAGGAGAGGGGTGAACATATGGTAAAGGGATGTGTTACAGCGCCTGGGCCCTGGAGACTAAGGGGTGTGAACAAAAAGGCATGGGTCAGAGCTCACGCTCTCATGCCTGACCTCTATGGTTACAATCACCCCACGCTAAGAACACAGTGGCCAAGCCACATCATGCACTCTTCTGTGCCCCACCAAGTTCTGGGTCTGGTGTTCTTCAAGGTCATGCAAATCTCAAATGACCAGAAAACCAGATTGATTGGGGGTGGGGGTGGGCAGGTTTTTCTCTCCCATGTGGAATGAAAAGGAGCACACTTTCACACTTTTGACTTTGGAGAACAGTGAACTAAAATGATGACCAGCCCCTCTAACTCCCATCTCATGAGGCAGCTCAATGAGAGGATTGCCTTGCATATCATTCATTAAATTGTTCCAAAGTGATATTAAAAAGTAAGAAGGACAAAAACATAAACTAAAATTATAGATAATAAATCAATAGCAATGCTTTGATTTTATAGAAGAGAATATTAAAATATTTGGAGTAGTTTCTGAGGTTTGCATATTATTTAAAATAAGATAATTAGACTTGGCTGGGTTTGATACTTAGTGGGACACTCGTGGTTTGGTTTCTGTATCTCATATGTGACCTGTGATGGTTACAACATATGAGGTAATGTTGTACAACACATAGTGCCCACAAACGAAGACAGAAATAAACACAGAGCCATTCGGCACTCAGATTCGTGACAGTCAATTTATATTCACCAGGGAACAGATTTTTTTTTTTTTTTAGCTCATCGAGTTGGAGGCTAAATATATCGCCAAAGGATTAGGGGCATAATCCATTTCTTGTAGGCAGATTCCTTTCCATGTTTATAGTCACAACATGACTTTCCTCCTAGGTACATACATATGAAGTCTTAGCTCTTTGATATGAAAACACCTTTTTGAAGATGCCTGAACTTCTCCAGACTAATTGCTTTTGTTTCTTAAGAAGACTGGATTACTAGGAGATAGTATAAGAGCCAGTTTTTTTCTTTTATTTCTGTCTTTTTTTTGTTTTTTGTTTTTTTTTTGACACAGTCTCACCATATAGTCCTGTCTGGCCTGGAACTCTCTCTGTAGACCAAGATGGCCTCAGACTCACAGAGACCCACTTGCCTCTGCTCCCAAGTGTTGGGATTACTGGACCTGCCTGTACTGAATCTACCAGGTTGAGCTGAATCCCCAGGGGAGTCTTGGCCCTGGAGGAAATGGGAATGGAGGGGAGCGGCTGGGGGGAAGGTAGGGGGGAGGACAGGGGAACCCATGGCTGATATGTAAAATTAAAACACAAATATAATTAAAAAATTCTTAAAAACTGAAAAAAAAAGAAAAGAAAAGATAAAGGTGTGTGCCACTGCTCCCATGTACAGCAAGAACCCAGCTTCTAATTTAGTTAAGGTTTTCAAGTGAATATAAACTATGTGGTTAAAAAAAAAAAAAAAAAAAAAAAACCACCAAAACAAAGCCGCTGTGCATGGGAACAGGGAACATATAATGTGTCCACATACTCAAACTTGTATCACCAAGTGTAGCAGCAGCATATTTGATGGGGGGGTGGGGGATGTGTGCATGGTGGTCAGTACCGTCTTGGTCAGTTTGTGTGGCTATAATGAAGTACCCACACCTGGGAAAATGGAGAGAAGGGAAGTCCATTTATCTCTCTAATGCAGTCCAGGAGTACAGCTCCCAGAAGTGCTCCAGGATCGTGAACAGAAGACCGCAGAGTTTTATCTGAGGGTATTTAGAAATAAGTTTCGATCTATCTGACAGGTAAATAAGGAAACACACTTTCTGAAGGTAACTTTCTCTTTTACTTCATCTTTAAAAAATCCTCTCTCTGAAAATCTCTCTGTCTCCACATAGTTATATTCCATACTTGGGTACAAAAGTGTAGAGTTCAGTGCAGTGTAAGGAACTGTACAGTGCAGTACAGTGTCCTGGGAAAACTCATGGAAAGAAGGTTGTCAGACAGTGGAGACCCAGGGGGAGGCGGCGCTTTGGTGAGTGTGTGGTCCCTGGGGTCAGAGGAGGAAGGATGCTGCCGGGCTGGGACATGAACATAAATGAAATGATTTTTGTGCATTTGAGGGACATCACCCCTGCATGATGAAGAGCATAGCTTGTGCGCTGAGGAAAGTGGAGAACAGTGTTGGACCGGTGAGGGGGAGCCACACACAGCAGTGCCCCTGGAACCCAACACATTTGTTTGATATAAGCAGGGAGCAGCAGGACAAATGTCCCCTGGGATGTTCAGGAGACATTTGTCTGGTGCCCACATGCAGGATGGACTGGGGGAGGCTGACACCTGAAGTCAGGGAAGTTTCCTGAGAGGCTAATGTACCATCCAATGAGGAACTGGATATGACCTTAAGAGCAAAGATTCAGGAACGGGTCAAAGAAGTCGGTAGACTCGCTGACTAAGGAGAGAGACACGGGAACACCGGGTCCCAAGTGGAACCAGGAAATTGAGAGTGGGGAGGCTGGTGTTGGCAACAAAGGCGTCAGAACTAGGTACACCGCTAGTTATGGAGAAACTAGGTCATTTTTAAACATCTTGATACAAGTGAGAGAGCTGTAAAGACCCATTTTGGCCTTGCAAAGCTAGGGGATGCAGGACTGGAGAAATAAAGCAACCTGGAAAATCATATTTCTGTTATCCAGTCATGGTCGACAGGATGTAGCTTAGTCTTTCTGTTGCTGTAACACAAACAAGAGACTGGGTAATTTTTAATGAATTAGAGGTTCATTCAGCTCACAGTTCTAGAAGCTGAAATGTCCAAGATCAGGGACTCCCTCTTGTCACATCATAACACAGTAGAAAGCATCATATGGTGAGACAACACACGGGAAAAGAGATGAGGGGTCCAACTACCACCCTTCTAACCAGCTCACCTCCACAATCTGTACATGAAAGAATAGCATCCTCTACTACCTAGCCACCACTCAAATGTCCCACCTCTTAGTATCATCACATTTCACATTGGCAATCAAATTTCAACATACTTTAGAGAGGGCATTTAAAAACCATGGACTGGGTGAAAGCAAAGTAAAATATGCACAGGGAATGGGCTGGCAAGATGGCTCAGCAGGTAAAAGTGCTTGTCTCCAAGTCTGAGTTCAACCCCTGGAATTCACACAGTGCAGGGAAAACACTTACCCCCACATGGTTGTCCTTCATCTCCATGTGTGAAGGACGTGGCATGTATGCACCCACACAGATATAAGAAATAAACACGAAAAACTTAAATGCCAATGAAAGATTGCCAGTAGCTTAGAAAATAATGGCAAAACCTTAGACCTTTTCAGAATCCAGCTAGAACATAAGCCCCATGAGGCCAGTGACTTTTATTCTTTTTTTTTTTTTTTTGTCTACTTTTATTCTTGATTTCTCCATCAATCCTAAGCACTAGAATGCTGTCACTAAATAAATCTTTCTGTTAAATAAGCGACTAAATGAGTGAGCGGACAAGGATGGTGGGCATTTTGTTACTCAGACCACAAAGGTCACTTTGCAGAACTGGGCGGAGTCTTAAATCTCTAATGCAGAGAATGGGAAATAAAATCTTCTGTATCTGGAGCCAGCGTTCCACAAACAGGCCCCTTCATGGCTAGGAAAAGAGTGTCACTCCTGGGCAAGGTAAAGGCCTACTGGAATGTTGACAGTTGCCTTTTCCAACCCTCGGTTAACAAACAGATAGCATGCTGCGTGAAGAGCGCCCCAGCACAGAGGGGTGACCTCATCCTTAGAATTCCCTGAAGCATGCATAGTCACTGTTTCATTCCAGGCCAAGCCAATTGCACCGAGCTTCAGATGGGACCCGCTGGGATGCTGCCATCCCAGACAACATCATGTTCCAGCTTCACATACTTTCTGCATGTGGGATACAAGGGTCTCCCTCAGAAGGGTGGAGTCTTAGCTAAAAGGGGCCCTTTATTCCCAGCCCTTAAGGGGTTCACCATCTTGATCTTGTCGGGTGGTTTCCGAGAAGTTACATTTAATAAGCTTAGTGAGTCTGTCTTTACTCAGACTTTGGCCTTTCTGAGTTTAGATGACTAAACTTTTGTGATTTCTTACTCCCCTCTGGTTTGATGGGTGGTGTTTCTGCCAGAAGGAGGTAAGGCAGTCCAAAAGGTTCTCTCTCACCATCAGGAATCCTGTCTGTTGTCCAAATGCCTGATGAGAAAAGACTTGGGGTCAGACACAGGGAGTGTTGGGAGGCATCTTGGGGACCCTCTGCATTAGAGTCTTAAATTCATGCAAACAATGGCTGGGTAGATGAGTGTGCCCGTGGATGAGAGGAGTTCACCTCAGATCTAATGCTGCACGCAAAGGATTCACAGGGGTGCACTGTACAACCCATTTCAGTTAGAGGAAGAACACACATGTGAACTGGTGAGAATGTGGTTCACCAAGAAATTGCACTACACTGGGAACCATGAGATCCAAGTTTCTAGATACTTGTATATAGCAAATGACTGCGTTAGTTGATCTCTTGGAATCTCACTACTTTATCTGTAAAATGGATAGTTTCCATAAGACCTTCTGTTCTCTAAAGTGCCAAGAGTTCCTCATCTTTACTTCTTGTGAGATTTCCTCAGTACTTGGACATGCTGTGAAAACCAGAGATGGGGGAAGGGACCTGGAATAATTTGCAGCTATGTATGGGGCATTCTTTCTGAGCATGCCTCTGTTGAGTGCATGCAAGAAGAGACTTCCAAAAGTGGGGTCTCAGAAGTTCTCCTCATTTTTGGCTCCTCCCCAACTGAGTTTGTGTCAAGGAACACACACAGAGGGGGGAAGGGGAGTAGGGGAGAAAGAGAAAGAGATTTGATTGGAAAGAGATACTGGATGTCTTCACTTCCTTTCTGTCTGTAGGGGATTTTCCTGCTGTTGGAGGGTGGAAAAACAGATGACTATTCATGAACATCTATTCCAGCCCAAGACACGCTCTCACTTCCAAGATGAACACTCCCTGTGTCTCATCTTATCCTCCTGGCAAATGTCACTCTAAGCAAAGCCAGTGTGGACACCCTGGCACTGAAAAGTTGGCCATGCCCACCCCTCCAGTCTTTCTACTCTTCATAATGTGAAAGTCGTACCTATGCTTTGAGTTTGGATATAATGCCACCCCAATCCTTAGAAGTTTTTCCTTGTTTTCTGCCCCAAGCCACCATGTGAACTCTCTTATTTCAGGTCTCAGTCCAAATATCAAGGGGAGTTAACTGTCCTATCTGAAGTGGTCCCAAGCCACCTGTCATGATCACATGTTTTGGCTGTATGTGACCATGGGATGGTCCTTCCTGGTAGAAATCATCCTTTATATTTATCTACTTATCAGTCTCTGTATCACCCATTTACATGTGATTCTGGTCAGAGTTATACTATGTCTTGTCTTGTTTGCCATACCATTTTCAGTGCACAAAAGAACACCCAATCGATGAGGCAAAACAAACAGTTGATAGATTTTATTTTTTTTTTTAAAAAAAAGTGGTTGTACAAGTTTCCATGGCTCATTAGTGAGAGAGCTGCACTTGATGTTAAAATCCCCTGGTTCTCAGTTTTTTTCCCCTAAGCCACCCAGCCTTGGAACAGACCTGTCAGTGGACCACTGAGAGAAGAGAATGCTAGTCTAGTATTCTCAGGCTTCAGGGTGGCATGGCTGAAAGAGCAGTTTGTCCAGGTCTAATTCAAACTCTAGCACTCACCAAGTTGCTCAAATCATTCACTGTTAACTTTCCAAGAGTCTTGAGGTCATCTAGCCTACAGTCTTTTAACATATGTGTAGCATCAGAAAATTATATTCAAACACAACCCACACAGACCCCCAGCATGTGAATGAGGCAGAGAAAAGTCCAGAATCCAATTTCCAGGTCTGATCTTCCCTCCTGACACTGTCTCTGTAACAATTCTGTAAAAACATAGCTTGAAAACTCCTGAGCATCCCAATTACCCATCTAGTTCAAGAGACACTCTGTCAGGGCTATCTAGTCTATTGTTGTGATAGTTACTAGAAAATTCAGCTGCCTCTTGGATTAAGTATCCATTTCACAAAAGTAAAAGCCACCCCAGGTCAGTCCTATAGCAACAGTTAAAAGACCAAGAGTAGTAAGTTGGGGCCTCTATCCTGAACAAGACATGTATAGACTCTAGGATCAGCTATAAATGATCCTGTATAGCCCTAAGTACCTGGACCTGTAAGGTGAGGATCTTAACAGTACATCATAGAGCCATCATAAACATGGCAACAAATTCTGCTAAAGGGGTCTTTTCTCTTTTCTTAGATTTATTATTTTTATGTATATGTGTGTCTGTGTGAGTTTATGAGCATAATATGTGTGCAGGAGCTTGAGGAGGCCAGAAGAAGACAATTGGATCCCCTAGAACTGGAGATGCATGGGTTGTGAGCCATCATGGAATTCAGGCCCTCTGCAAGAAGAGTTGGTTCTCTTAACCACTGAGCCAGCTCTCTAGCCCATATGCTGATTTATAAGTAAGATTAGCCAGTAGCACAAAGTTATTAATTTAGAAAACATATGATGCCCACTTCCTTCTCCACAATGCCTTGAAACTTTGTAATTTTTCTTGGCCATGCAAACTGGGTGCACTGGTTTTGTCTCAGGGCTTATAGAGTAGCAACCTCAGATAGAAGCATGTTAGCTATGCATCTTTTTCCAGCTCCATTCTAGACCTGCTGTAGCTGAACCTGCATTTGACAGAAATGTCAGGTCCTTTCTATGTTCATTAAGGTTTGAGAGATACTTAGTGGGGTTCAATTTTCATCTGTGGGGTGAGAGAACTATTCACTCTGCCTACATCACTAGGGTTCACCAGAAAACTGACTGGGATGTTGCTATTAAAAGCACCTAAGAGCAAACACACACCAAGTGCCCAAACCAAGCAGCTTCTTTTACATGTAGAAATGGCCAGCTTACAGAAGGACCAGCACTGCCCGCTGTCCTCTGTAAATGGGGAGTCCATTATTAAGTGATTGGGCCATCAAGCTATCTTTACTTTATAAACAGACATCTCTGTGAGCTTCAGGGATTCAGTTACCATGGTTCCCGCCTCAGGAAGATACATCTGTCTTTGAGTCTCCCTGGTCCCTGTGTGGCCATCTTTCAAACTTCAGTCTGAACATAGTTATTACTCCTACTCTACTTTATGGAGTGCTTTCAGTTGGCCCCATGATTTAATGGATTTAAACACATCATTATTGCCATTATTTCATATCTCATGTGCCTAAAATAATATATGACACATTTTACAATGTATCTAAGGACTTATTTTTTGTTTTATTATCTAGGAATTAATAAAAATCTACTTGTTAAATCTTGCCAGCTAGGCTATTGAAGCAAGTGTTGGTTCAAACTAGCAGTTGGGTGGTCAGAACGAAGTTTAAGGGGGCATGTTCTGAGGTCAGTCAAAGCCAGACACCCCAGGAGGATAGGAAATGCTACATATCAGCAAAGCCAGTACCCTCTTAGGTGGTCCAACACAAAAACAAATGACCCAACAGCTCAAAGCCCCCAGCTGACTTCATAAAGCTGACAAATCTAGACACAATTATGAAATACTTCCAAACGTCTTCAGGGGGTCTGTTGTGGTTCATATGTTATTCAAGAAAAATGAGAGAAGTGGGAAGAGGCGGGAGGTAGCCTGGGAAGGGAGAATTACAAGCTGTGGCGAGGATTCACCCAGTCAGCAGCACGCCATCCCTCCAGGTACCTAGATAGGATTTCCCAGCTATTTGGCCTTCTCATTACTGGAGGGAAGGAGTTGCTGAAAGATAAGCAGTGATACAAATGCCCATTGGTGAACACCAACATAACCATTGTCTTTACCACCTGTGGATCTCAGTTTCTATTATAACACCAACACCCCCCCCCCCCCCGCTGTGTTCAGTAACTTCTGAGTGTGGTCCATTTCACAGGCTGTACTAGGATGAGAGAGGCTGGAGGGAACATGAGTATTGGCACCATGAACAGGAGCACTGGTTGGGCACACAGACATTGGCTTAGCTCCCATGTATCCCCCTAACAAGAAGATGAGGCCTATCAAATCAAAGCTGGCAGCAAACCCAGAGGCAATAAAAACATCTGGGTCTAAGGGAAGGGCGTGGCTGGAGGGTGTGGCTAGGACTGTCCTGAACCCTCAGAGCTCTTCTTACTTGTCTTTCTTCCTGAGATAAATTAGAATGGCCCTTCCAAGGCAGGAATCATGCCTGGCCAGCAAGGATAGCCCTGGGAAAGCAAGTGCATATGTCAGGGAAGAAAAGAAATGGTTTAATTTAAAATTCTGGAGGTGTGATGGGACTGTGAACTGTTGGGACTATAACTTCTCAAAAAAAGGGGGTTATCTGAAGACTCAGTGGAAAAGCCAGATGTTGACATTTACTGAGGAAAAGAGAATTCTGTAGACGAGACTTTTCTCTGTCCCATTCTGTCCCACGGCCACTTTTAAATAATCACTCAGAGGCTTATGTTAATTATAAATGCTCAGCCAGTAGCTCAGGCTTATTACTAACTAGCTCTTACACTTAAATTAACCCATAATTCCTATCTACGTTTAGCCACGTGGCTTGGCATCGTTTCTCAGTATGACATTCTCATCTTGCTTCCTCTGCATCTGCCGGCAACTCTGACTCTGTCTTTCCTCTTCCCGGAATTCTCCTAGTCTAAACTCTCAAGCACAATCTCTTCCTGCCCAGATATCATCCAATCAGCTTTATTATTAACAACGAACATAATCCACAGCAGGACACCTGCCTCAAATGTTCAAGTCTCTCTGTTGTAGCCATATCAGTTGTATGTGTCAGGGAAATTTCAAAGTGATATGCTACTTGTTATGTTTATAGGTCTGATAGTTTTTTAGTCTCTTCATATGAGTTGACTTAAGTTTTACAATTAGCAGGCATAGTGAGTGGGCAGATCTTACTGTGACTGGCAGGTGAGATCAGCATTTTATGATTGCCTTTCTAATGGAAAAGTTTCCACATACATACTTTAACAAATGCAATTTTCAGTAATAAGCATTTCTAACCATAATTCAATAGTCCTTAGAAATATTGAAACAAACTTTTCAGGTCTATGAAGTGAAGTCCAGGCCTTCCTGAGCTACAGTGTGAGATCCTGTCTCAGAAAAACAAAAATTCTTTCAATACATTTTAAAACAGATCTACACAGACATTCTCCAATTACAATTCAGAGATTAAGTTTTAAGGTCAGTGGTATATATAAATATCTGCTATATGTAATCAATCTAAACAAAGGCTATGACTAATTAGTGCTTTGGTTTTTCTAGTTCATGGCATTCCTTAGCTTCTAAAAAGTTTGATACTTAAAACATAGCCGGGTTTATTCATTGGAGGAAACTCGTGTCTGGTACTGTAAATCTGAATGAGAACTCCTGGCTAGGGAAGCCCTGGGTCTGAGGAGGGAAACTGCTACTATTATTCCGCTAAATGGATATAACATCAAACTGTCCTCTAAATTCACATCTCTCTACCTGTAGCTCAGTGCCGCTCTTGGACAGTTTCCGAAAAGCTCCTCTGTGCGATGCACAGCATTTAACACAGACTCACAAACAGCCAAGGTATAGGGAATAAGTGTCTATGGGGTGCTCCGTCACAAATGAGACATCTGTACCGTACCCACTTCCCTTGAGGATCAGGGAATGTTGGGAGAAAGGAAACAGAAAAATTGTAAAAGCCCAAAAGTTAGGGATAACCCAAGTGAAATGGTGTCTTGAGGACACGATATAACCACCACTCTTGAGAACTCACAGCAGGTGTGGTTACCTGTACAAGCTCAATCCAGTCAGCATGGAGAGGGAAGGGGCCCACGAAGCCCCACCCTTAGCTAGTGACAGTTGGTGGCTGCTGGGAAAGAGTCAGTTTTCTTTTGTCGTGGGATTTGGTCCCTGGTAGTTTGACCACACTGCAGTGGGTGATGCCACATCCAAACATATGTGGGCACTACAAGTTGGACTTAAAAAAAAAAAAAAAGGACATGAAGTTTTCAGAGAATATGGGAGGGCCATGAGGAGCTGGAGGGGCAAGTAAATATAATTGAAATACATTGGGTGTATGCATGAAATTCTCAAAGAGTACAGACAATATTTTAGAAGGATAACTGCATTTCTTGTTTTAACTTTAAACCAAGCTGAATTCAAGACATTTGAAGGTTTTAAAAATGTATTAAGTGGCTTCTAAGTGCAAATTTGTATTCCAGACAACATTCCCATTTTAGAATTGAAAACAGTTTTAGGCAAGTTAAGCAACGTGCCCTGAGTGACAGTCTGGGAGAGAGACACAATACCCTGACTCTACAGCGCCTCAGTTTCTGGTGTGTGCCCATTAGCTTCCTTGTGAGGACTGCACCTCTAGATAAACTCCCAGTCATCCAACTCATCCTGCAACCCTGTGGACAGAAGCAGCAGCCAGACTCTCTCCCTATTGGCTGTCTGTCTTTGGAAATGTAACCAAGAAAAACTGCCATTCTTACTTCCCACCTGTGAGTGCTCTGGCTGTCCCCATTCCTCTCAGTGAGGTGTCACCACCAACAGCCGCTGAGGTGTGTCTTTCTCCTCAGGCTGGGATGGCAGGACTCTATAAATTACCCAACACTTCAAACAGCCCCTTAATACTTTGGGGCAAGAAATGAATGTTACTGCTTTATTCTTGAATTCCTGCCTTATAGATCCAGCCTCTGGAATTCTGCACAGCTTGAGGGATACCACTTCTTGTTCAATTCTCAGCTTCCAGATTCATTATCAAGAATCTGCATGTGCCTCTCCCCTGCCCCTCCCCCGCCCCACATCTAACTCTAATGATTTTATTTGCCTTTAGCATCCCTGTCTCTTCTGATAAACAGAACATTGGTTGTTTCTCAAGGCTTATAATCTCTTTAGGCTCCATCATTCATGATTAGTGATTGCCTCATGCTCACAACATAAACTAGGTCACCAGGGTAGTCTTCTCTGTGTGCTCAGATCTCTAGATCTTAATACAGCACCAAAGTTTCCTTTTAAATGTCTATGGAAAATTAGTAACAGAAATGGGTACTCAAGAGTGGAAAATACAACACAGATAAAGAAAAAAAAATGATCATGGAAGATGGGACCCACGACATTTATAGTAAGAATTTCAAAACCTGCCAAAGATTTAAAAGATCAGGAAGGGAGGGAAGCCTGCCCAAAAGACAAAAGAATAAAAAGCTCCAGAGGAGAAGACTATAAGAGAAGGGGGCAGTGGAAGGGGGTGATGACATGCCTAAGGCAGAGATCAGTCCACAGCCCTGTCTCTTGGGCTTCAGTGACATTCTCTGGAGTCCCTCGACAGTCTCTCAGAAGCTGAACCAGCAGAATTCTGGTACACCTGCAAACAAATCAAGAAAGTGTAACATGCAAAGCTTTGAGAATTATAAGTTGTTAATAGTACACACATGACATTGTACTTTTTTGGATTTGTCTTGTTTTGTTTTGTTTTTTTCAAGACAGGTTTTTTTTCTGCATAGTCCTGGCTGTCCTAGAACTAGCTCTGTAGACCAGGCTGGCCTCTTGCAGTGCTGGGATTAAAGGTGCATGCCACCACTGCCCAGCTAGTGGAATTGTACTTTTTAAATTAATAATAAAACTGGTTATTGATAAATTCACCATGCTGGGTTGTATAGAGAAATGTCCCAGTTGACACTGTCCAACATTTAAGAATAAACCCTTTTAAATCATACATATGAGGGCTCAGGAGGTGAGTCAGTGGGTAGAGTGCTTTCCTAAAAACATATATGTTAGCATATTAAAATATCTTGATATACTTTCTCAAATTTCAGCAAGAAATACTTGTGTCAGACTATTAGCATCTGTAAACATCAGCTCAGAAATGGTGCTATGACTGCAGGAAATCACCTAAATATTTGAAAATGTATGACACATTGAAGGTCCTTTTGGGGATTTACAGCTAAAATAATTTAATAGAATAATGAAAGTTGTTCCTGGATTTATGGGGGCAAATGAGCTAACCACCATTTGCTGGGTGTGAGAAACGGCAGATGTTATTTAATGCCCAACATTCTTAGACTCACTAGGAAAAGTTGCAGGGCGAATACAGGGTCTTTGTCACCCACCCTGCTGTCCTCCAAGGCAGCCATCTTTCTCTACTAGATACTGAGTTGGGTTTATTTCATATCATTTGAGAAGAATAGAGTCAGTTCAGTGACAAATAGTTATAAAAATTAACCACAGCCGGGCGGTGGTGGCGCACGCCTTTAATCCCAACACTCAGGAGGCAGAGCCAGGCGGATGGATCTCTGTGAGTTTGAGGCCAGCCTGGTCTATGAAGCGAGCTCCAGGAAAGACGCAAAGCTACACAGAGAAACCCTGTCTCGAAAAAACCAAACCAAACCAAAACAAAACAAAACAAAACAACAACAAAAAAAAACAGGAAAAATTAATCACATATTTTGAGCACAATTAATTAGCAAGTTGATTTAACAGAGACAATTGAAATAGGAAGCTCAAAGAGAAAGATGGGTTGGCAAGACCCAGTTCAAAAGATGTGAATGAGAAGAGGCAGGGAAGTTTCTAGAACATCAAGTGCTAGTGACAGGACCTTGAAACACTTCATTACAATCTTAAAATGTGACATGTCAAACTGACTCTTTCTATCCAGTGTGTGTGGGGGGAGGAGGGATCTATAGTTAAAGTCTTGAACCTTTTTGGCATGGGCCTTTTAAATTAGACTATTCCAATGGCTGACATGGAATTTGCCTGCTATTCTTGTGAGTTGATGCCCTAGAATTCCAAGACATAAATCAAATGATTTTTCCCTCAAAGGTTTATTATCAGAGCTACCTACAGTAGCTTGTCTGAAAATTCTGAATAAGTCATCTTGCCTAAGGGATTCAATGGAGGAAGAAAAAATGAGGCTGAGCAATTAGTGAAGTCTGCCTGTCAAGAATCAACTGATCCCCAGTCAATTGTTGTAGAATTTTATTTGAAGATGTGTTACATTTGTTTATGCCATGGAACATTTGTTTTGATGATGCAAAGATGTGTTGCATTCTTTTTGTTTGTTTGTTTGTTTTTTGTTTTTTGAGATAGGGTTTCTCTGTGTAGCTTTGTGCCTTTCCTGGAACTCACTTGGTAGCCCAGGCTGGCCTCGAACTCACAGAGATCCACCTGGCTCTGCCTCCCGAGTGCTGGGATTAAAGGCATGTGCCACCACCGCCTGGTGTGTTGCATTCTTTTATGTTGCATTTGTTTAACTCTGTGAAGCTGTGTTACTTTGCCTGTCTAAAACACCTGATGGTCTAATAAGGAGCTGAACAGCCAATAGCAAGTCAGGAGACAGGATAGGTGGGGCTGGCAGGCAGAGAGAATAAATAGGAGGAGAAAACTGGGAGGAAAAGGAGAAAGAGCAAGAGAATGAGGAGAAGAGAAAGCTAGGGGCCAGCCACCCAGCCACCCAGCCACACAGCCACCCAGCCACACAGCGAGCCACAGAGTAAGAATGAAAGTAAGATTACAGAAGTAAGAAAAGATAAAAGCCCAGAGGCAAAAGGTAGATGGGATAATTTAAAGCTAAGAAAACCTGGCAAGAAACAAGCCAAGCTAAGGCCAGGCATTTATAATTAAGAATAAACCTCCATGTGTGATTTATTTGGGAGCCGGGTGGTAGGGCCCCAAAAAGAGTAAGAAACAACCAACAACAGGCAATGCTATGTGGATTCATTTCAAATAACTTGTGTAAAGGAAACCATATAACATTTAGATCTAGATGTACATGTTGGTGATGGAGAGTTAAGTATATGAGTCTAATTTCAGAACTAGAAGATTCAGGAGAATCACCCATTTGCCCTTAACTGAGTAAGAAAGTAGAGCGAGTTTTCTCACTAAGAGAACAAATTCTGATGTCTAAATGAAGTGAATTCCATGGTGCATGCATCAGGTCTCTGTGACGTGACACATTTTGTATTTCCTGGGATGCTGGGGAAATAGTTGAATGCTAAAAACATGTGCTTGGCTCTATCCCCAGGGGATTGAGTAACAGAAAAGTCAGTAACGGACTTTAATGAAAAAAACAGTGGAACTGTGGATTCTCAGGACAAGAGATTTTAAAGGTGGACAATCCACACTCCAATCTAAGGGAAGTTTTCTTCTATTAGATGGATCCCTTCAATAAGTCAGTATGCTATCATTTCTTCCATCTTTAAAGCCAAATAAGAATTTATAATATGATTGGTACACACTGTACATCAGTATGGAAATGTCACATTCTATCAAACAAATATGCATAATTATTATGTGTCAATTAACAAAAATATCTATTTTTTAAATACAATTTAAAAAGCCAAATGCATAAACCCTATCTCAAACAACAACAACAAAAGAGCCAAGTGTGGCGACACACTCAAGAGGCAGAGGCCAAGTGGATTTCTGTGGGTTCAAGGCCATCCCGGTTGACATAGTGAGTTCAGGTTAGCCAGGGCTACACAATGAGACTTCCCCCAGCCCCCCAGCTACAGTAACCTTCCTGGAAAGTGATCCACACCATATTACCCCTGTTAAAAGTGTCCCATGTTGAGGATTTAGCTCAGTGGTAGAGTGCTCGCCTAGCAAGCACAAGGCCCTGGGTTCAGTCCTCAGCTCCAAAAAAAAAAAAAAGAAAGAAAAGAAAAGAAAAAGAAAAAAAAAGTGTCCCACAATGTCTTACTGTGAATAAAGTTTGTCTTTAGAAGGGCCTATGAGACCCCCTGTGATCTTGCCTTTATCAACTCAAGCCATTTCTACCCCAGCCCACACCTTCACACCACTGCTTTATAAGTGCTTTCTTGCTTTTCTCAAAAGACCTTTACACCGGTGCACAGCTCTACCCAAAAAGTGCTGCCAATGGGACTTTTCTCCCTCAATTTATTTTAGGTCCTTGCTCAGATGTCACCTGATCCTAGAGCTTTCTGGAACCACCTCCAAAAGATACCTTACACACTTGTGAATATAGGAACCTGCTGCTGTCTGCAACATTGTTTTCACCGCATTTAGGCCAACTTTTCATACCAGATGGACCTGATATAGAATTTATTCATGTGGAATGGAAACTCCACAAAAGGAGCTTTGTCAATATCCCCAGTGTCTAGAACTCTGCCTGAAACATACTTAAAATATTTTTTAAAATAAAAGAACAGGTAGGGGCTGGAGAGATGGCTCAGAGGTTAAGAGCATTGACTGTTCTTCCAGAGGTCCTGAGTTCAATTCCCAGCATCCACATGGTGGCTCACAACCATCTGTAATGAGATCTGGTGCCCTCTTCTGGCCTGCAGTCATACATGCTGTATACATAATAAATAAATAAATCTTTTAAAAAAAAAAAAAAAAAGAGCAGCTAGGAATAACTAAGAATGTTTATCCATTCCAACAGTAAATACAAGCTTAGTCTGTAAAGGCAAATGTCTCAAGTGATTGCAATCTGAAAAGGAAGTTTTTCTTGGCCATCCACCTAAGCATTTGTACTTACAGTATATGACTGTGGAATCTTATGTCATGGACCATCAACCACAGGAAAAATTAAAACCAATCTCTGGCCACAAGGAAACAGAAAGCAACAATTAAGGGCTAGAGACATGATTAGACAATTAGTCACCACTGGCTTTGGCCAGAGGAGTAACTGAGAACAAGACAGAGCGAGGCTGGAATCATTGCTGTGTGCTGCCTAACTCTCAAACATGGGGTTATTTACTCACCAGTCTTCTGAGGACATTGATTTGTAAAATTCAGGTAAAACCCCTAGGATGGTAAGAATTTCATGGTATAATGTCCCTAGCACAGTCCCTGATAGAGGACACGAATTTAAAATATACTGGCTTTACTGTTTTCAATACATCTTCCAATCACTACTCCATTCACTTTCAGGATATCTTAAAATAACAAAACTGGTTGCATACATCTCGCCAATGGAATTCCCTGAGGGGAAAGAGTGTGTTCACTGGCCGTGCTCATTCGGGTTTCTTTCCCCACTCTGGTAGAAATATATTTGCACAGAAACTTACATGTAACACTATTAAAGAGCTCATTTTGTCGAGACAATAAGGATCACATAGAGTCATTGAGAGCCAGGGAAATAGCTAGTCAGGTAAAGCATTAAAGCGTGAGGACTGGATAGCCAGAAACCACATAAAGCTGGACAGGTAGCATGCATCTCAAATCCCAGTGCTCACACCATGAGCTGGAAAACAGAGAGAATCCCAAGAAGCTAGTGGACCAGGTAGCCTGGTCCATAAGTTGGAGAACAAAAGACCCTCTCTCAAAGATGATGAAATCTGTTATCTGACCTCCACATGCACTCACACACATGAACACATTCAATATATATAAAGATACAAAAAAGGTTATTGAGAACATGGAATCACATGTATGAACTGTCTATTCAATGAACTATGTACACAGGCTTGAATTCTTCCTGCATACAGCCGAGATCTGTAAAGTCAGGGGCAAGCCTTCTCAGTGAGGTAGAGCCATGCTTTCTGTGCAGCTCAGGCGGTCATCCTGTTTGTCTCAGGAGGGCCTTTCTCCCTGGACCTGACCAGTCTGTGTTGGGGTCCCGTCTTCTCTGCTGCTTTGCTTCTGCTCCCAATCTTAAATCTGTTTGTTATGCCTGAGTGACTAAACAATACAAAAAGGAATCTCTTTCCCTTGTGTCCATCCAAGAGATCTATGAAAAGGTCACTATGAACTCATAGTAAGTTACAGAAAACCAGATTAGCACAGTGCCTGGCACAATGTGCTGTAGACATTTGGCACATACCTAAATGTGTGTTTGTGCTAAGAATTGTGACACATAGACCCCTCCCTGGATTCTGCTTCCTGCAACACTACCCTAGGCCAACACCATCCCAGCTAGTCCCTGGCCATGCTGCCGCTAGGCCTTGCCCCCAACCCTAACAGACTTCTGCCACTGAGGCACAGACCACACCAGCCACAAATACCCTTCCCCAGAACTCCAGCAGACTCCATAGGCCCACATATAGTCTACACCAGTCAGAAGAAGAGCCCCAGCAGCTCTACCAGAGGCCAGGCTGGTCCTAGGTACCCCAGAAGAAGATCAGGCTTTACTAGAGGCCAGGCAAGATCTAAAGACCTAAGAAAACTTTAGCTTTACCAGAGGCTAGACCTAATCAGGAGACCCAAGTTCCCAAAACCACAGTGGAGAGATCCTACTGGACCTGAAGACTCAACAGTCACCAGACTATTGGCCACTTAGTCCAAAAGGCCAGAGAGGAAACAGAAATCAAGGAACAGAACACCCACCCAACAAAGACAAATACAGGAACCAACACCTAGACCTATAATCATCCCAAATCCAGATGCCTAAATGCCAGTGTAAGATCACAATCAATAACAGAAAAGGCAGTATGTCATCAGCAGAATCCAGCTAGCCTATGACAGCAAGATCTGATCATTCCAACATAGCTGAAGCACAAGAAAACAACCTCAAAAATAACTTTATGCAGGTGATAGGGGCCCTTAAAGAGGAAATGAAAAAACTCCCTTAAAGAAATGGAGGAAGAGACAACCAAAAATTGGAGGAAATAAGTAAATCTCTTAACAAATGTCAAGAAAACCAAGAAAAAAACAAATGGTTGATGGGAAAAAAACTGTTCAAGACCTGAAAATGGATATAGAAGCAATAATTAAAACACAAACTGAGGGAATTCTGGAAATGGAAAATGTGGGTAAGCAAACAGGAACTACAGATGGAAGCATCACCACAGAATACAAGAGATGGAAGAGAGAATCTCAGCCATTAAAATATGATAGAGGAAATAGCTTCATCAGTCAAAGAAAATGTTAAATCTAAAAAATTTCTAACATAAAACATCCAAGAAATCTGGGACACTATAAAAAAACAAAAAGCAAACCTAAGAATAATTGGAGACCCAGAATATGTATTCAACAAAATCATAGAAGAAAATATTCCCAACCTAAAGAAGGCCATACCTATAAAGGTATAAGAAGCTTACAGAACACCAAATAGACAGGACTAGAAAAAAAAGTCCCCTTGCCACATAATAACCAGAACTCTGAACATACAGAATAAAAGAAAGAATATTGAAAGCTGCAAAGGAAAACGGCCAAGTAACATATAAAGGCAGACCTATCAGAATTACACTTGACTTCTCAATGGAGGCTCTAAAAGCCAGAAGAGCCTGGACAGACATCTTGTAGACTCTAAGAGACCATGGATGCCAGCCCAGACCATTATACCCAGCAAAACTTTCAATCATCATAGATGGAGAAACAAGATATTTTATGACAAAGTAAAATTTAATCAATATCTATCTACAAATACAGAAGGCACTAGAATGAAAACTACAAAACAGGGAAGTTAGTTGCATCCATGAAAATACAGGCAATAGATAATCCCATAACAGCAAAACCAAAAGAAGAGAAATAAACACACACACACCACCACCACCACCACCACCACCACCACCACCACCACCACTTCCAAGACATAACAGGAATTAACAATCACTGGTCATTAATATCTATTAATATCAATGGTCTCTATTCACTAATAAAAAGACACAGGCTAACAGGATCTGAAAATGGGATTTATCCTTCTTCTGCATACAAGAAATACACCTCAGCATCAAAGACACACATTAACTCAGAGTAAAGAATCGAAAAAAGATTTTCTAATCAAAGAGACCTAAGAAGCAAGCTGGTGCAGCTATCCTAATATCTAACAAAATAGACTTCGAACCAAAATTAATCAAGAGAGATTGAAAAGGACATTTCATATTCATCAAAGGACAAATCCACCAAGATGATGTCTCAATTCTGAACATCTATGCCCCAAACCAAGGGCCCCCACATTGCTAAAGCTTAAATCACACATTGAACCCTGCACATTAATAGTTAGAGGCTTCAACACCCCACTCTCACCAATGGACAGGTCATCCAGACAGAAGCTAAACAGAGAAATAATGGAACTAACAGATGTTATGACTTAAATGGACCTAACATATATCTACAAAACATTTCACACAAACACCAAAGAATATACCTTCTTCTGAGCATCTCATTGAATCCTCTCCAAAATGGACCATAGATTTGGTCACAAAACAAGTCTCAACAGATACAAAGAAAAAAATTGGAATAAGCCTCTGTATCTTATCAAATCACCATGGATTAAAGTTGCAGTTCAACAACAACACAAACAACAGAAAACCTACAAACTAATGGAAACTGAAAAACTCTCAACCGAATTACCAAAAGGTCAAGAAAGAACTAAAGAAATAAATTAAAGACATCCTAGAATTCAATGAAAATAAATGCACAACATACCCAAACTTATGGGACACTATGAAAGCAGTACTAAGAGGAAAGTTCATAGTGCTAAGTGCTTTCATAAAGAATTTGGAGAAATCTCATACTAGTGGCTTAACACCACACCTGAAAGTTCTAGATCAAAAAGAAGCAAACTCACCCAAGAGGAGTAGATGGCAGGAAATAATCAAACTGAGGGCTGAAATCAATAAAATAAAAACAAAGAAAACAATACAAAGAATCAAAGAAACAAAGAGTTGGTTCTTTGAGAAAAATCAACAAAATAGATAAACCCTTATCCAAACTAAGTAAAAAACAGAGAGAATATCCAAATTAACAAAATCAGAAATAAAAAGGGGAACATAACAACAGATATTGAGGAAATTCAGACAATCACTACGTCATACTTCAAAAACCTATACTACACAAAACTGGAAAATCTAAAAGAAATGGGAAATTTCCTCAATAGACACCACTTACCAAAGTTAAACCAAGATCAGATAAACAATTTAAACAGACCTATAACCACTATGGAAATAGAAGCAGTCATTAAAAGTCTCCCAAACAAAAGCCCAGGGCCAGATGATTTTAGCACAGAATTCTATCAGACTTTCAAAGAAGAGATAATATCAGTACTCTTCAAATTATTCCACAAAATAAAAACAGAAAGAACATCTTTATAGGTGGCCACATTTATCCTGATACCCAAACAACACAAAGACTCAACATAAAAAGAGAATTACAGACCAATTTTCCTCATGAACATTGATGCAAAAATACTCGACAAAATATTGGCAAACTAAATCCAAGAACATATCAAAACAATTATCCACCATGATCAAGTAGGCTTCATCCCAGAAATGAAGGGATGGTTCAACATATGAAAATCTGTCAATGTAATCCATCATATAAACAAACTGAAAGAAAAAAAAACAACACTTGTTCATCTCATTAGATGCTGAAAAAAGCCTTAGACAAAATCCAACACCCCTTCATGATAAAAGTCTTGGAGAGATCAGGGCTACAAAGAACATACCTAAATATAATAAAAGCAACATACAGCAAGCCGACATCAAATGGAGAGAAACTCAAAGTGATTCCACTAAAATCAGGAACAAGACAAGGCTGTCCACTCTCTCCGTATCTATTCAATTTAGTACTCGAATTTCTAGCAAGGAGAACAAGTGGATACAAATTGGAAAAGAAGAAGTCAAACTTTTGCTACTTGCAGATGGCATGATAATATACATAAGCAACCTAAAAATTTCTACCAGGGAACTCCTATAGCTGAGAAACACCTTAAGCAAAGTAGCTGGATACAAGATTAACTCAAAAAAATCAGTAGCCTTTTTATATACAAATGATAAAAGGGCTGAAAAAGAAATCAGGAAAACAACACTCTTCATAATAGCCACAAATAATATAAAATATTTGAGGTAACTCTATCTGAGCAAGTGAAAGACCTGTATGCCAAAAACTTCAAGTCTTTGAAGAAAGAAATTGGATAAGATATCAGAAGATGGAAAGATCTCATGCTCATGGATCAGTAGGATTAACATAGTAAAAAATAGCCATCTTATCAAAAGCAATCTACAGATTCAAAACAATGCAATCCCCATCAAAATTTCAACACAATTCTTTACAGAATTTGAAAGAACAACACTCAACTTCATATGGAAAAACAAAAAGCCCAGGATTGCTAAAACAATCCTGTACAATAAAAGAATTGCTGGAGGTATCACCATCCCTGATCTCAAGCTCTACTACAGAGCTATAGTAATTAAAAAAACAGCATAGTATTGGCATGGAAACAGACAGATGGGTCAATGGAATCAAATGGAAGACCCAGACATAAATCCACACACTTATGCATATTTGGAATATTATTTTAGCTATGTAAGTACGTGTTACATTTGTTTATGCTACAGAATATTTCTTTAACTGTGTAAAAGTATATTACATTTGTTTATGCTGAATTTGTTTAATGATGTAAGGATGTGTGTTTAATTATGTGTTGCATTTGTTTCACCCTGCCTGCCTAAGACACCTAATTGGTCTGATAAAGAGCTGAACAGCCAATAGCTAGGCAGAGGAGGGATAGGCAGGGCTGGCAGGGAGAGAGAATAAATAGGAGAAATCTAGGCTCAAGAAGAACAACAAGAAGAAGAAAACGAGGGAGAAAGAGAGGGACACACCTGAGGCAAGAAGCCAGCCAGCCTCCAGACAGACAGACAAGAGAAGCAGTGAAAGTAAGATATACAGAAGGAAAGAAAAGTAAAAAGCCCCGAGGCAAAAGGTAGATGAACAGGTTAATTTAAGCTAAAATAGCTAGCCAGAAATTAGCCTAAGCAAGGCCAAGCATTAACAACTAATAAGAAACCTCTGTGTCATGATTTGGGAGCTGGTTGGTGGCCTAAAAGAGAAAGCCTGCTACATATGCACATCTGATTTTTGACAAAGAAGCCAAAATTATACACGTTAAAAAGAAAGCTTCTTCAACAAATGGTACTGACATAACTAGGCTTTGTCATGTAGAAGAATGCAAATAGATCCGTATCTACCACCCTGCGCAAAACTCAAGTCCAAGAGGACCAAAGAACTCAACATAAATCCAGTTACACTGAACCTGATAGGAGAGGAAGTGAGGAATAGCCTTGAATGCACTGGCGCAGGAGACAACTGCCTGAACAGAACCCCGGTAGCAAAGACACTGAGATCAACAATTAATAAATGGTACCTCCTGAAACGGCAAAACTTCTGTCAGACAAAGGTCACTGTCACTAAGACAAAACAGCAGCCTACAGAATGGGAAAAATCTTCACCAACACCACATCTGACAGAGGGCTGACCTCCAGAATATATAAAGAACTCAACAAACTAGACATAAAAAAAAAAAAACCAACCAAAAACCCAAATAATTCAATCTAAAAATGGAACCTAAACAGAGCATTCTTAACAGAAGAATCACAAATGACAAATAAACACTTAAAGAAATGTTTGTCATCCCTAGCCATCAGGGAAATGCAAATCTACTTTGAGATTTCATCTTACACCTATCAGAATGGCTAAGATCAAAAGCACAAATGAAATGACAGTTCATAATGGAGAGGATGTGGAGCAAGGGGAACTCTCCTCCATTGCTGGTGGGAATGCAAGCTTGTACAGCCACTTTGGAAATCAATATGGCAGTTTCTAAGAAAATCAGGAATCAATCTACCTCAAGACCCAGTGATACCACTCTTGGCATATACCCAAAGGATGCTCAGTCATATCACATAGTTGCTCAACTATGTTCATAGCAACTTTATTCATAATAGCCAGAATCAGGAAACAACCTAGATGCCCCTCAACCAAAGAATGGATAAAGAAAATGTGGTAAAATTACACAATGGAGTATTACTCAGCTGTAACATCCGAAAACTTGAAGGCAAATGAATGGAACTAGAAAAGAATATTCCTGAATAAGGTAACCCAGACCCAAAAAGATATACTCACTCATAAGTGGATATTAACTGTAAAGTAAAGGGTAAGTATGCTATAATCCACACACCGGAAGAGGCTAAGTAACAAGGAGGGCCCAAGGGCAGATGCTTGGATTTCCTAGGGAAGGGGAAATAGAGGAGATCTCCTGGTGGACTGGGAGGGGGGGGGGATGGGAACTTGAGGGATCGAGTTGGGCCGGGTTGGGGGGAAGAGTACTGAAGGAGGTGACTGGAAAAGGGAGGCTTTGGGGCCAGGTAGGTACCTGATGAAGGGAAACTCCCACACATCTACAAGGATGACCCTAGCTAAGGCTCCTAGCAATAGTAAATATGTAGTGTAGCCTGAACTCGCCATCTCCTGTGACCAGATTAGTGACTACCCAATTGTCATCGGAAAACCTCCATCCAGGAACTGATAGAAACAGATGTAGACCCACAGCCAAACATTAGGCTGAGCTTGGGGAATCCTGCTGAAGAGAGGGAGGGAGGACTGTAGGAGTCAGAGGGGTCAAGGACATCACAAGAAAACCCACAGAAATAACTGATCTGGCTCATAGGAGCTCACAGAGTCTAAGCCAACAACCAGGGAGCCTGCATATATGTGACAGTTTGTACCTTGGTCTATTTGTGGGACTCTTAACATTGGGAGCGGGGTTTGTCCCTGATGCTTTGGCTGGCTCTTTGGAACCTAGTCCTCCTACTGGATTGCCTTGCTCAGCCTTAATACAAGGAGAGGTACTTAGAGTTAGCACAACTTGATATGTTATGCTTTATTTATACCCATGGGAGACCTGCCCCTTTCTGAACAGAAACAGAGGAGTGGGATGGGGGTAATGGGGAGGAGAAAAGATAAGGGGGGGAGGGGACAAGAGAAGAGAACAGAGAGGAAACAGCAGTTGGGATGCAAAATAAATTAAATAAAAAATAAAAAAAAAAAGAATTGTGACACATAGATCAGGGAATTACTCCCTAAATAATGTTTTCCATTCCAGGCAGTGGTAGCACACACCTTTAATCCCAGCACTTGGGAGGCAGAGGCAGGCGGATCTCTGTGAGTTTGAGGCAAGCCTGGTCTACAGAGCAAGTTCCAGGACAACAAAGGCTACATAGAGAAACTCTGTCCCCAAACCCCCAATCCCCAAAAAGAATACTTTCCAAGTTATTTTATCATGAGAGCCTGGAATCCCCAGCACCTGCAGAAAAAGCTGGACATGGTCATCTGTGAGCATCTGTGTCCCAGTGTAGTGAAGAGTCAGGTGGCCCCCAGGAGTTCTTAGCCAGCCTACCTGGAATGGCAAGTTCCAGGTTCAGTGAAGAGACTCTGTCTTTAAAAAATAAGGAGGAAGCTGGGTATAGTGGCCTACATGTTTAACCTCAGCACTTAGAAGACTGAGGTAGGCAGATCTCTGTGAGTTTGAGGCCAGTTTGGTCTACATAGCAAATCCCAGGCTTGCCAGGGCTACATAGTAAGACCCTGTCTCAGCAAATAAACAAACAAATTAAAAGGTAGAAAGCAACTGAAGAAGACATCCTAATATCAAGCTATGGCTACCACAGGTGCATGCACACATGCATACTCATATACACGTGTGCTTACAAACACACATGCAACACACACACACACACACACACACACACACACACGCACGCACGCACGCACGCACGCACACACACACACACGCACGCACACACAGAACCAGATCTGTGGCCCACCAGGGACTGAGAACAAGAGACAACTTTCCATGCAAACAAAGAAACATAATATTAAATGTTGCTAAAGTGAATATGTGCTATTTTTTCTTGCCTTCTGCCATTGTTAAGACTGACTGACAACCAGCTTCAATGTCCACTTCCTTCGCAGTGTTTCCTTATATTACATAGTCAGGACAGGAAAATGTTCCCCCAAACTCCCTTGCAGTGAGGTTCTACATTTGAAATTGGCTCAACCAGTTAGCTGAGTTTGCAAGGGTGAGTTGGAACCTTCTAGGACATCACCTTGCTGTGCCTTCTAGGAAGTTACAGCTGTGGAGATCTACATAATAGTCAGCACAGGCATGGTTCCATGCCAGTCAATAGTTTTGGCTGCTAGAAGTAGGTGTGACCATGGTGATAGAAGCCTCCTGAGCCTTGGTTTATGACTATGGCATTATAATTTAAATTTAATAGTAGCTTCTGGTTCTTGATCCTTTTCAGTGTCTTGAAAGGATCCTTTCTTCTTGAGTGACCTGAGCCATACCTTGGGGTCACTCCCTTTCTTGAGTGACCGGAACCATGCGTTGGATCACCCCCTTTCTTAATGAGTGACTCGAGCCATGTGTTGGGTCAGTTTACCCAGAACAGACTCTGAAGTAAGGATTTATATGTGACTTATTGAGGAGATGTTTCCATAAGTGACCCACCCATAAGGGGACAGGGGATGTTTCAATGGAAAGGGGAAGATGCTGAGAGAGATTATGACTTTAGGTAGAGCTTACTATCATCTGCCACCAGCCACAGTGAAGAGAGGGAAAGGGTGCTGTGTGCTGACAGAGTACTCCAGGGCTCCGAGGGCAGTCCTCTGGGGAAGCACAGGTATTTAAGACAAAGACCTGTGGACATGGGGGAAGGGCACACAGAAACATCCCAGTGGTCTTGGGAAGTAGGACAATTGTCAAACACAGGGCCCTCTGCAGGGTCATGTCTATGACTTGTACTCAAACCCTGGCAGACAGGAAGCCACACGTCATAGATTCACCAGGTGACAGTGACAAGTGCCACACATGCTACTGAAGCCCACAACTAAAGTGCATGTCCACAACTGTCACCATCTATGTGACCAGGACTGAGCAAAAAGGCTTGCTTTAGCAAGCCCTCTGGGCTCCAGATTTCTACCTCAGATAGAGAGTTATTGAACATGTGAGCATTTTCTTTCATATTTGTGGGCACCCAGCAGGTTAAAAAAAAAAAAAACAACAAAAAACAAATAATACAACCCAACATTGGCAGGGGTCTTGGCACCCTACCCCTAGTGAGGAATGCAGCTATATTAAAGCCACAAACTCCACCTTGCCAAGCAGACTCCATGGGTAGTCCAGTGGTTTACTGTGTATCAGAATGCTTCCTCTCCAATAGAAATCAGAACCATTCCCCTCCTGTCTCTGTCAGAATCCGATGCAGATTTACAGTTACACAATATACTTATTTACCCAAAACATTTTTCCTCCTTCACATCATCATTTTGACAAGCAATGGTTTGCCCCAGCTGATCAACAGACCATCACTAATTCCCTTTTCTTCCAGTGTTTATTAATTTTAAAACCTTGCAAAACTGGAGAAGGCATGTCAAAAATTCTGTATAAAAACTAATTATATTACTGATAATGAAAAAAGCTGAAATTCTTTGTGATTTTCTGAGGGAAGTTCACATCAAGTCTTTTCTGGCAAAGATGTGACTAACAACAAAAACATCGCCTGGGGTAGCATCTACAGAGATCGGGAACCCAGGCTACATGAGAGGCAGCCGTGTGAATGTGGACACCCCCTAGAGTAAAATGAAAAGTCGTCTGTGAGTTGCTTGTATCAATGGACTTTAGATTATTGATACCTACACGTTCTCATTAAAACCCATGACTTCCCAGTTGGCTTCAACAGGAGAACCCTTGAGCTTTTCCCCAGGAAGCCCCGCTGGCAGAATCCACACTTGGTCAGTCCACAGCTGTCCTATGCCATACTTACTGTTACCTCCCAGCAAGCTTCTGTATTTCCCAAGTGGGTACCAGGTTTAGTGAGATGGAAGAAAGATGGAAGTATCTTAACTTTAAACATGAGATTCTGCCATAGCTGAACTAAATGAAATCTATAGTTTTAATGTACTTTTAGTATAAAAAGGAGCTATTGTTTAACTCAAAACTATAGAAAATACCAACAAAATAAGTCACAAGAGTAAAAATGACAAATATATTCTTTCTTAAAATTTTATTTAGAACATAAAATAAAAAATAATAGATCTTTAAAAATAGCAAACAATTATATATTAGAAGTCTACGTTTAATATAGATAAATTATAGATAGGCATATATATATTTTTTAAAGATTAAAACCATACAAAACTTTGTTGGAATAAATGTGTACTTACACAGAAAGCTCACCAAGTAAAACCATTAGAATCAGGGAAGGGTAATTCACTTTAGGAACTGTAAAAACTCATAAGAAAATGTCAGATGAAAGTATTGCAATGCACTCTTCAGTCTCTATGTAAAAGCTTTTCCTCTAAGGACACAGAATTGTATTAGCAAGCCACTGCTGCATAACAAATACAGCTCTAACAATGTGCTCCTCTGTGTCTGGTGATCTGTTCCATGCTTACTCCTCTGCAGTCCCCTCTGGCTAGCTAGGCAGTTCTGGGATCTTGTTTAGGCTGTGTCTGACTCCAGGCTGGTCTAGAACAGTCTTGGATGGGCTACTGGCTTTCTTCATGTGGTCTCTCATTTCCCAGCAGGCCAGCTTTGGGTGATTCACATAGAGACAGCAGATTTCTAAGAATAAGAAGAAAATGCACCAGCCATTTTAAGGTCTGGGCTTTTCAACTTCACATATTACCTCCATCATATTCTACTGGACAAACCAAGTTGTAAATGTGACTGAGTGAAGACAAAGTGAGATCAGGCATGTGCAAGACCTTGTTGACTCCCCATGGAGTTGATGCAAAGTGTGGAAAATCTCTAGTTCATTTTATGAAGCTGGTATGAGCTGATATCAACATATCAAAGAAAACTAGAGATTATTATAACTTCTGACTGTAAGAATTGGAAAACCTTAAATAGTGGTAAGCAAAATATGAAGGGACAGTAAGGGAAAAAACCCACAATCATTGAATGGTTTCTTTTAGGAATTCAAGAAAGGTTTAATAACAAATATATATTAATATGATTGAGCACATTGGGCAAGTGAAAAAGATATTCAATCATCTTGATTAAAAACTAAAAATGCATCTGATAAATTTAGCATTTAATTATAGTCAAATAGGAATCAAATTTCCAGGCCAGTCTGGTCTACAGAGTGAGTTCCAGGATAGCCAGGGCTACACAGAGAAACCCTGTCTCAGAAAAACAAACAAACAAACAGTTAACAGCCAATGGAATGCTTAGCCATGTTGGGATTGGTCAGGTAAATACTGCAGACAAAATGGATGAGAAGTTCATGATTACTGAAGGCATCTGGGAAGCAGAAGCTAATCACACATCTCTTTTCTACTGATATTTCAGACTCTTTGTGGTACTAATGTATTTCCACAACATATTTTGTTATCTTTAAGATGGGCTCACACTACACACCTCTGGCTGTCCTGGAACTCATATGTGGACTAGACTAGGTTCAAACTCACAGATCTTCCCTCTGCTTCCAAGTGCTGGGATTACTGGCAAGCACCACCACATCTGGCATTGACTCCTCACTTTTTTAAAAAACAGCTTTATGGTTTACTGATGTGTTTTCATATTCATTGTACATGGTAATGTGTTGTTCAAATCTTAGATGGTCTTTTAATAAAAAAAAACTCAGAGCCAGATATCAGGGTGAAAGCTGAAAGATCAGAGAAGCAGAACAGCCAGCCACTAGTTCTACGATATCCTCAGCCTAAAGAGAGTGAGTTCCTGTTTCCTCACGCCTTATATACCTTTCTCTGCCCTGACATATTACTTCCTGGGATTAAAGGCATGTGTGCTTCCCAAGCAAGGCATGAGATCTCAAGTGCTAGGATTAGAGGTATATGTCACCACTGCCTGGCTCTGTCCTCTGATCCTCAGGCAAGTTTATTAGGGTACACAATATATCACTACAGTGATGGGTTTCAGACAGGCAAATTCTCCCAAGTGTATCATTATTACCTTGTCTATACTCAGCCTTCATCTCTCCCTTTCTCCCTTCCTCCCTTGCTCTGCCCCAATCTTCTTCCTTTATCCAGACTCCTTTCTGCCTCCATAGCATTTATTGTTTGAATGATTTTATGTATCTATGTAAATCTAAGATCCAAAATACAGAGAGAAAACATGGGACATTTTTATCAGTTTGTCTTATCTCATTTAATAATAGTGATCTTCAGTTGCATCCATTTTCTTAAAAACGACAGAATTCTTCTTGGAGGCTGAATAAGTCTTTTGTGTATATGTCTAGATTTTCTTCGCCATGCTCATCTGTTCATGGACATCTAGGTTGACTCCATGACTTCCTGTGGATAGCTGCAGTACCCACGATGTGCAAATCCCTCTGTGGTGACTTGGTTTAATGTCCTTGGCCATATAACTAGATGTGGAACCACTGGCTCATCTGGTAGTGTTTCTTCCCTTTTATGGAAAATAGATTCTTTTCTCATATAATATATCCTGATTACAGTTTCTTCTCCATTAAACCCCTCCTCCTCAGAGCTCAGGGAACCCAGGGGAAGAGGAGGCAAAAAGAATGTCAGAACCAGAAGGGGTGGAAAACAAGGTTCTCTGAATCAACTGAGCGAAGCTCACATGAGTTCCCAGAGACTGAAGGAGCAGCACAGGGCCTGCGCGGGCTGCACCAGATGCTCTGCATATACAGTAGAGCTTCCAGTTTAGTGTTTTTATAGGACTCCTGAGTGTGTGAATAAGTGGCTCTCTGATTCTCGGGCCTTTTCTTGGGGCTCTTTTATTTTTCTGTTGGCTTGGCTTGTTCAGCTTTGATGTGATGGTTTTTGTTTTATCATATTGTATCTTGTTATGTTTTGTGGTTATCTCTTGGAAGCCTGTTCTTTTCTAATGATAGAAAGGGGGTGGATCTGGATGAGAGGGGTACTGGGAGGAGTAGAGAGGGAGCGACTGTGGTCAGGACTCTCCACCTTTAAAGTAAACAATACCTTAAACTGGGAAACAAAAGCATTCTCTTTTTAATCAGATGTAAGGCAGGAATGATGCTGCCTTCTCTCTGAACCAATGCCATTCTAGAAGTGCCGGTCAGTACAATTAGAGATGAAAAGAAGAGGAGGAGGGGAGGAGGAGGAGAAGGAAGAGGAGAAAAGAAGAGAAGGAGGAAGAGAGGGGAGGAGGGGGAGGGAGAGGGGAGGAGGGAAAAGAAGAGGAAGAGGAGAAGGAACAGGAAAACAGGTATATATGTGTTTGGGAAAGGAAAAGTCAAATATCCTATATGACTCTCCCAAACACCTGGAATAGCAATTGGAGTAGCTTACATCTAGAATCTCCCCAGAGGTCATGTCTCAAAGGCTTGGTCTTTGGCTTGTGGTACTGTCCGTAGATACTACAGCCTTTGAGAGGCAAAGCCTAGAGGTGGTTTCTAGGCCACTGGAAGCACATACTCAGAGGGAACTGTGGAGCTGGAGAGATGGCTCACACTTACTGCCCTTACAGAGGACCCAGGTTTGGTTCCCAGAACCACATCAGTCAGATATTCACGTTTATTCTTGCTACCTAAATGATCATAGTGTGCAATACTGGTAGCAGCATTTTGCAAATTAAAGAGTAGGATAAAAGGTTTAGGAATATGTATTTTAGAAATTACTCTGGAAACCAGAGGGACCTTATAGTCCTGAAGAAAGAACCAGCCATTCAATATACTGCACTGTAGCCACAGTCTCACTCCTTGGGAATACACTGACCAAAAATATTCCTAAGGAGGGAAAAATGAGGGACCTGGTTCAGTGGGCAAAATGCCTGCCATGTAAGCCTGAGGACTTGAGATCCGATCCCCAGTGTCCACATAAAAAGTCACGACTATCTGTAACCCTGACATAGGAGGCAGGCATGGACAAGGTAAGAGGGCAGGGCAAGGGAAGAAGGGATGATGGCAAGCAGTTCCCTAGAGCTCACTAACCATTCGGCCTAGCCAAAATGGCAAGCTCTGGGTTTGGTGGAGAGACTGGGGAGGACACAAGGGCACGGACCTCTGGCCTCCACAGGCCCTCACACAAGTCTTCTGCACACTTGCAAACTCATAATATGCCCCCTCGGATGCTTGTACAGAAATAATCACACAACTTCAGCTTCGAAGCACCGAAGAATGATTCAATGAATAAAGCACTTGCTGTGGTCCAGTGGGTGACAGTTCCCCGGCACTTCTAACTGCAGAGTGGGGCATTTCTTAACAGTACGTATGGAGGTGGAGCTGTTCTCCACACGCTGACTCCCTGAACACTGACAGGCGGGCGTATACAATAAGCTCACTCTGAGAAGCGCCTATTATGCCCCTGACACATAAAGAGAGCATGATGATGTGCTAGCGGAAGCAGAGGGGGAGGAAGTAATGTGGATTGGGTTTATGTCATGTGGTATCCTCTGAGAGAAAACTCGATACAGTCTTGACCCTTCTCAAGAGTAGCCAGAATTCTAAGGTATCTACAGATAAAATGTGATGCTGTCAAGAATCTGCCTTAAAGGCCACAGGAAAGAAGATGTGAAGAGAGCAGGACAAGACAAATCCAACAGCTCGTCTGCACACATCCCAACACTCGACTACATGAGCATCTCAAGCAGAGCCCAACTTTGACTAGCATATTGTTACCAAGGTGAATATCCAGCTTCACACATGCATGCCAATCATCTCATTTACTGGACAAGGTGGCCACTGACTCCTCAGAGACTCTCAAGCCCCAGGAGGAAGCTGTTCAGAGCTCCCACAAAAAGATGCCCGGGAACCAGTGCGAAGTTTAGCCTTGTTGCTTTATTCCAGTATCAACTTAGAGTCATTCACGGAATGGGGGCGGGGTCTTACCGGTGTGCATCCAGCTGGTGAGGCACGCTTCCTGATTGTACTTCCCACAAGCCCATCCCCAAGTGTTCCAACTGCAGCCAAGCTGCCCCGCTGGGACTCCTCTAAGAGGCAAATCCAATCACCACAACGTACTTTCCCCTTCAGCCAAGATACTGAAAGCACTGCTTGGCATTCTGGGACTCTTCCTGTCTCTCTCCCCACCATTACTGTGTATGTTTCCAGTGTTGCTAGGCAACAGGTCCTGAGCCCACCTAACAGGGTTTTGAGATCATTAAAGGCAAGCCAGATGGCTATAAGAATTCCATGAGTTTTATCTTCTAAGTTAGCAGCTGTTAAGTGGAAAATGTGCTAGATCCGAAGTCCCCAAATCACTATCTTTATTTCCCCTTTACTCTAGTTTTAAACAGAGGTCATTCTCATTAAAAAGCCTCTGGGGTCTTTGACAAATCTAAGTTTTATACTTGCTGAGAGATCCTTGGCCCTGTCCGGCCCCAGCGGCCTGCCAGTCACCCAGCTGCTATCAATTAACATTCCATCAGTTTCTCTGTCGGTTCGGGTTAGGCCGACTGACTCACAGGTACAGTCTGCTTGGCAACATTCTGATCTCACAATGTGCTCACCACAGAGCTGGGATTTTTAATGAAGTTTCATTCAAAAGAAACAATTTAATGAGCAGTTATTATGTGAAAATCATTACTCAATAAATGTGATATAATCCCAAGGACATTGAACCTCATTGTCCTAGTTAGTGATAGATAGACTAATTTTCTTAATAGATATTATTAAATCACTTTCTGTATTAGACAAAAAAAAATTTTTTTTAAACCTGTGTTTAGCAGGTCAATTTTTTAAAAAGGAAAGGAATGAACAACAAGAAAGACAACAAAGGAAATAGAAATAAAACAAAAGACAAAAAATGAAATATCAAGAAGAAAATAGAATGACAAGAAAGAAACAGAAACACAGAAGAGGAGAAAACACGAAGGAACAGACTCGGGAACAGAAAACCAGTTATTTCTATTTCCTTCAACACAAAACTGAACAGCTAGAAATCTACTCCCGATACAGTCGTTTCGTGGTAATAGACTTGGTAGTCACATATATTTTTGTATAAAGCTTGAGTCACCAAATGAATCGTCTATATGATAAATAATCCCAGGAAAATCCTCAGAGGCCCTGGTCATAGGAGAGTGTTGAAACTGAAGAACGCATCAGTCAATCCCTGGTGGCCTGTGGGGAAGAACAAAGGAGAAGAGGCACAGGCTTCATCACAGAGCCACACCAGAGACCTCAAAATAGTGTAAGGCCCCTGGCAGGCAGTACCTTACCGGAAAATAAAGAACAAGAATGAAAGCCCCCAGAGGCAGAGTGTAATGAAACTTACCTGCTTCCCACTCTTCAGGTAGCAATTTCAAGCAGAATCATGACTTGAAGTTTATTCATATGCGTGCATGCACACACACAAACACACACATGCTCACTCAATAAAATACTTGCAAATTCAATTCAAGAATACATCAATGGTTGGGGATTTAGCTCAGTGGTAGAGTACTTGCCTAGCAAGCGCAAGGCCCTGGGTTCGAGCCTCAGCTCAAAAAAAAAAAAAAAATACATCAAAAAGATCCATCATGCTTAAATCAGCTTTATTCCAGAAATGCAAAATGGCTCACCATATGTAAGTCAATAAATGAAGTACATCACAGAAATGGATTCAAGCACAAAAATCACAAATCACTTCATACAGAAAAGGCCTTTGACAAAATCCAGTGGTGGCACACACCTCTAATTCCAGCACTCATGAGACAGAGGCAGGTAGATCTCTATGGGTTCAAGGCCAGCCTGGTCTACAGAGCTAGTTCCAGGACAGCCAGGGCTACACAAAGAAATCTGTCTCAAACTCCCCCCTCCAACAACAACAACAACAAATCCAATAGCCCTTCTTAATAAAAGCCTTAGAGAGACAAGGAATACAGAGAACATTGTCTGCATTCACTACTTTCCTATTGCTGTGATAAAACACCAAGACCAAGACCACTTAGAGCTTGAGTTTAAGGTTCCAGAGGGTTAGAGTTCATGATGGCGGGGCAAACGCATGGCAGCACAAACACCTGAGAGCCCACGTCTCAAACCAGAATCAGGAGGCAGACAGCTCACTGGGGATGGGGAACAGGAGGGAGGCTTTTGAAGTCACAAAGTCTGCCCCAATGACACACCTCCTCCAACAAGGCCACATCTCCCAATTCTTCCCAAACAGTTCCACCAACTGGAGACCAAGTATTCAAACATGTGAGCCTATGGGGACCATTCTCATTTCAACCACTACACTACATTCACTTAATAAAGGCTATATACAAAGACCTACCGCCAAAATCAAGCTATGCAGGGGCGGGGGGGACCAAAAGATTTTTCAATAAGATCAGAAACAAAACAAGGATATACATTCTCCATTTCTATCCAATAGAATGCTTAGCAAGAGCAATAAGACCAGAGAAGGAAAGAACAGGGGTACAGACAAGAAATACAGATTCAAAGAATTAATATGAAAGCATCAAAGATGCTGGATGGCCAAAGCCATCCTAAGAAAATGTATGCTGCTGGAGGTATCAGCATAACTGATTTCAGGTTATACAACAGAGCTATAGTAATAAAACCAACATGGTACCAACACAAAAATAGACACATAGGTTAATGGGATAGAATAGGACCCAGGCAAAAGCCCATATAGCTATAGCTTGATTGTTTTTTTTTTATAAAGATGCCAAAAATATCTACTGGAGGAAAGACAGCCTTTTCAACAAATGGTATTGGGAAAACTGGATGGCCACATGTGGAAGAATGATGGTATGCCCTTATCTCTCATTCTGCACAAAAATCATTTCCAAATGTATCAAAGTCTTCAAGTTAAAACCTGAAACTGTTAGATGAAAAAGTAGGAATAACATTTCAAGACGTCAGGACAGGTGAGGGCCCTCTGAAAGGGACTCCAGTGCCTCAGGAAGTAAACACACAGCAGAGGGAGGGGCGGGGGAGCCCGAGGAAAGGGAGGAATCCAACAGCAGTACATCAGACCACGGATTAGTATACAGAATATACAAAGAACGGGGCTGGGGGTGGGAAGCCCTAAGCCAAAAGAAAACAATCCAATCAAACAATGATCTGAGAACTTGTGGGAGGCCTGCCCCTACTTTTCTCCCAGGGTACACTTAAGCATGGAGAAATGAGGAACATGTAGACAGAAATATAGAGGACAGCGACAGATATAAACACAGGACAGCCTCAGGAGGGCCTGGGTCAAAACCCAACAGCCTCTTCTGTGTCATCTAAAGGGCTTTTAAAGGAATGCCAAGGGGTGGAGCAAAAGACCTGCCCCCAGCACAGCCAAGTGCAGATCATCCCAGACACCTGATGACCAAGCACATGGTCAAACCATCTCCTAATGCAGCCCAGCTGTGTAAAATGAGCTCAGATCTCACTAGGAAGCTTTTGTGGGCCCCCACAAGGACTAAACAGAGAATTCTCAGTGGAAGAAATACAAATGGGTAATAAATATTTTTAAAGTATTCAACATCCAGTCATGGTGCCACATGCCTTTACTTCTAGCACTTATGAAGATGTGGCAGATCTCTGTGAGTCCCAGGCCAGCCCAAGCTACATAGAGAGACTCTGTCTCAATAAAACAGACCAATAACATTCAATATCCACATCCATCAGAGAAATGCAGATTAAAACCATTCTGAGATTCCATCTCACCCCAGTTAGAGCGGCTGTCATCATGAAACAGGAGGAACCCACTTTTGGTGGGGTTGGACGTGGTGCAACGACAATGGAAATCAATGCGGGCGGTTCTTTTGTTTCTTGTTCTGTTTTCTGAGACAGGGTTTCTCTGTGCAGCCCTAGCTGTCCTGGATCTCACTCTGTAAACCAGGCTGGCCTCGAACTCAGAGATCCACTTGCCTCTGATTCCCGAGTGCTGGGATTAAAGACATGCGCAACTACCACCTGGCAGTGAATGTTTCTACAAACAAACAAAAAACCCTAAAACAGAACGTTCATACATAACCCAGCTACACCACTGAAAGGACTCAAGCTGTACCTGTTGGGGCAACAGTGGCAGAGGATTCATCTCACCACTGGGATGCTTGCTCAGCCATATTTATTGCTGCAATAATCACAATAACAAAGAAATGGAATCAGCCTGGATGTCCATCAAGAAATGAACAGATAGTGAAAATGTGGAAAATATACATAATGGAAGTTCATTCAGCCATAAAGGAAAGTGAAATGAGAACTGGGAAAATGGATGGAACTGGAAAATATTATAAAGTGTGGCCACTCAGCTCAGAAGCACAGAATGTTCTCTCTCATACACAAAGCCTACAGATTCTACCTGTTATAAATGCACATGTGGGGGTGAGTATGTCTACAGCCTGGGAAGCTAGGCAAGGCCCATGAAAGAGGAAAACATTCTCTAGGGGGAGGGAAGAATAATAGAATGCATGTGATACAAAAGCCAAAGGTAGATAACTGGGGATGGAAAGCTGTATGAGTTGGGCAGGGAGGTGGGGGGAGGGTTAACCAAACACAACCATGCAAGAAAAAGCAATAAACAAGAAATCAGCTACTTGGCAAGCTAACCAAATCATAAAATTAAAAACAAAACACCCTATATGAGTGGATAGAGCTGCTGTCAGATGCCATAGGCTGCTAAATGAAAACCCCAGTGACAAGGGTGGGCTCCTGCCCTAAGGCTCCCAAAGCACTACTGACAACTTCTGCTGCTGGTGGCTAACAACAAAAGTAGATGATGAAATCCTACTGCTAAACACACACACACACACACACACACACACACACACACACACACACACACACGGGGGGGGGGGGGGGCGCTTGGTTGCAGGACACAGAAAAATACAGCAGGAATGGGGCTCCAAGTTTCCTCCCTGCTGGCTAGCCCTCAGTGGAGAAAATCCTATGCAGACTACTAAGAGAGAATTGCCAGCCTTACTCGGTGTAGACCCTATGTGCAACAATACTGACTGGTCAGGTAAGATGTGCCTACTGGTACAGCAGTGGAAAATCTGTTATGGGGGTAACCAACTGTTTTCTGATTGGAGTTGAGTCCCTTTCTGTTCCCCTCTTCCCTTCCTTCCTCTTCCCTTCCCTTCTTCATCTTCTCTTTCTTCCCTCTCCTTCCCCCATCCCTTCTTTCCCTTCTCTCCCTTCCCTTTCTCAATAGCCTCTCTCATTTGCTTTTTGAGACGGACCTCACTGTAGTCCAGGATGGCCGGGAACTCATTGTACAGTAGGCTGCCTTCAAACTCAAGGAAATCCTTCTGCCTCAGATTATAGGTGTGATCTACCACACCTGACTGCCTTATTTCTTCAGTGTTTCTGTGGATATATAATTTAAGGCCAACAGATTTTTTCCTGTGGCGCTCTTTAAAGGTGGGGCTGGGGAGATAGCTCAGTGGTAAGATGTGCTTGTTGTACAAAGATGGAGCTGAACTTGTTCCCCAGAGCCCTGTTGTAGAATATTGTTTTAAGGTGTGTTACTTTTGTTTATGCTCTGGAACATTTGTTTAATGATGTAAAGATGTGTTTGATTAAATAAAATTTACCTGCGGTCAGAAGGCTGAGTCAGCAACTAGCTGAGAGGAAGTGGTAGGGAGGAGCCAGGTGGAGAAGGGTTTTTAAGGAGGGGTGAGGAGAAGCAAGAGGGTTTTGGAGAGGAGGTGAGTTACTTGCTATTCAGCCTCTCTGAGGAGCAGAAGTCTACCTTCACCTTTGAATCTCGAGTTCTTTAGAGGGACAGAGGTTTAGTTAAGTTCCCTTCCTAGCTTTGCGAGAGTCAGACTTTCCCTCTGGCTCTGGCTCTGGCCCTGGCGGCCTGATCGGCCTAACTGCTGCTGGTAGCAGTGGAGTTGCAGTTGCTGGTTCAGATAGCCGTAGCTTAAAGGGCAGCAACAATTAAGTAAAGGGATAACAGCCCGTCAAAAAGCTGAGTGAGCATGGTGGCATGCACTTGGAATCCCAGCACTGGGTAAGCAGAGACAGGAGGATCCCTGGGGCTCACTGGCCGGCCAGCCAGTCTCTGTTCTCATACATGCACCAACATTATGCATGCATCTACACACACATGCATGCACACACACCCAAACAGTGTTAGGTTACTGTTCTAGGATTATTGCTGTGATAAAATACCATGATTAAAGTAACCTGAGCTTTCAATATTCCTTCTTGAACACAAATACAAAAGTCGACTGTGAAATATACTCAAACTTAAAATCACAAGCAGTTTATTTGGATCAGATGTTCTTCCCTATTTTATACAATACACAGACTGAGTGTCCAGCATGGGAAATATTTCAATTTGGGAAAATTAAATATGTATCTGTATAGCTACATTATATCTCTATATGTATGTATTATGTTGGGATGAGACTTGAGATTAAACATGAAATTTACTTAATGTTATTGTCTTAGGGTTACTATTGCTGTGATGAAACACCATGACCAAAAGCAAATTGGGGATGAAATGGTTTATTTGGCTTACACTTCCTCATCACTGTTCATCAGTGGAGGAAGTCAGGGCAGGAACTCATGCAGGACAGGAACCTGGAGGCAGGAGCTGATGCAGAGGCCACAGAGGGGTGCTGCTTACTGGCTTGCTCCTCATGGCTTGCTCAGCCTGCTTCTTTTTGTTTTTGTTTTTGTTTTTTTGAGACAGGGTTTCTCTGTGTAGCTTTGCGCCTTTCCTGGAACTCGCTTTGAAGACCAGGCTGGCCTCAAACTCACAAGAGATCCGCCTGCCTCTGCCTCCCGAGTGCTGGGATTACAAGTGTGCACCACCACCACCCAGCCTGCTTTCTTATAGGACCGAGAACCACTAGCCCAGGGTTGGTGCCTCCCGCAAGGGGATAGATCTTCCTACATCAATCACTAGTTTTAAAAATGCCCTACAGACTTGCCTACAGTCCCATTTTATGGAGGTATTTTCATAATTGAGGTTCCTTTCTCTGATGGCTCTAGCCTGTGTCAAATTGACACAAAATTAGCCAGCACAACTGTCTCTGGTCTCTATTTCTGATGAGATCTAAGTTATTATCCAGATCATTATTCCCTTAGAAATAATGGTTGTTTTCTCTGGGTATGTCCAGGAGTTTCCATTCATTTTTAGTTTTCAGAAATCTGTGTTGTAAGCTTTTTAAAATTTACACAAAAATTGGGCTTGGGTAGGATTACTTAAAATGTTCTATTCTCCTATCTCTCCTCTGACTTAATATTTATATGTTAAGCCTTTTGACACATTAATACACACATCCTAGGTTCCATTTCTCTTGAGTCTTTGATCACTGTGCTGCAGATAATCTGCAGGTCTCAGTTCAAGCTGAGTGACATTTTCTGTCATTTCCTTCACTGTTAAGCCCATTAGGGGAACTTTATATTGCAGATAATTTAATCTTCAAATTTTGGGGCTTTGGTTTTTTTCCCCAGGGTTTATTTCTTTGCTGAAATGTCCTATCTTTTCATTTACTACAAGGATATTTTCTTTTACATCATTGGGTATAGTTCTGAAAAGCCATCTTGAATTTTTTAATCTGATCATGATCATCTGTGTTGGCTGTTTTGCTTCTCCTATGCTGGGTGACTCTGCATCACACACAGGTGAAGAGTGTGGCCATCAGCAGGTGGGGACGGGGCTGGACTCTGACACATCCCAAGGAGCCTTCATTACTTACTATTTTTGCTTTATGTCAGCTGTTTGTTAGACTCAAGCCGTAAAGTCCCATTTCTTGTGCAGCAGTCCAAATCCCCCATCTGCTACTTCACCCTTAACTAAACCACTGAGAACCAGCCCTAGACAAGAAGAGTTCGTGGGTTCACGCAAAGTTGATGTAGTTTGTACCCGGTTTGATTTCCATTCTGACTTCACTTTCCAATGCTCACCTTGAACTCACTGATTCTCTATACATTTTAAGTGGGCATCTCAGACTCCATTGGGTCAGCTGCAGTCAGTTAGAAGCTGTGTAAACCCAGAGAGCTAGGTCTCCGTTCTCTTCCTCCCAAACATCCACCTCTCTCTAAAGTCTAATTATACTCAGCCTGCTGCATCCAGGCAGTTGGGTTTTTGTGGATGTTTTTATTTTGGTGCAGAGTCTGGAATTTTATGTGTGTGAGAAGCAGTCTAGTTATACCTTCCCGAAAGCCAGCAGCAAGTGTGCAAGGTCTCAGCACACTCACCACATTCCCTATGATGAGCAGGAGTCCCTTTACCAATCACCAGGAAAGGTTTTGTCTCCCATTGTGGCATTATTATTATTATTATTATTATTATTATTATTATTATTTCTCATCCCCCAAATGAAACTTCTTTACCTTGATGTGAGATAGAGAAAAATTAACTCCTTGGAGAACAAGTGAATGTTTTAAAAGAATGAAACAGGACTGAGGACCCCACAGCAGAACTCTGTACTACTGAACAGGGGCAGCAGGAGCTGAAGGCACCACTGAGCAAATATTGCAATCAGCAGGAGCTAAGGAAGGGCAGATCAGGGCCCTCCTGGTTGGTATTTTCATCTCTAAGCGTTCTTGAACATTCTTACCCTTCCCTTACTGGGTCAAGGCCCTCCCCTCCCAGAGTAGCAACACCACCAGATATACTTACTAAATTTGACTTCCAATTTCCTCCAAGGTATAAGCCTCCTCTCGTTGAGCCGGTGAGCATCTGAGCGTAGGTGGTCTACATCTGTGGGCAACATACGCTTGTAAGTTAAATACTGAGGTCAGCTGTGAGAAGAGCAATCAGAAGCAGACTCATCCTGGGCGAGTCATTCCTCATCTTGTGTGGGGGGTGGTGGTGGTAATCAAACTCACTGATTTTTTTTTTTTTTTTAAATTTTTATTTCCGGAGCTGAGGACCGAACCCAGGGCCTTGTGCTTACTAGGCAAGCACTCTACCACTGAGCTAAATCCCCAACCCGATCTTTGTTTTTTATACTGACATTTTATAGACTTGAACAGAAATTCTACGATACATGAGCAAGCTTTAAACACACTTTAAATCCCTTCTTCTAAAATCTGCCCTGCTATACCCAGGCTATCACGTGCTGCCTGAGACCACTAGAGGGGAGTAAAGCATTAAATGCGACCACAGTGTAGCTCCACCTGGAATCCTGGGTGGCTCATGCTTGCAGCTGCTCCCTGTTCGCTGCTTCCAATCAACCCCACTTAACTGCTTCAAAGCACACAGAAGTGAGAGGGAATCCCTGTGTCCATATGGACAGCTTTGAGAGCACACATTCCTCAAGCAAGAACAGCTCTTTAGACACCGGGGCGTGCTCACTCCAGCTCTATTTCCATGGTGACAGAACCGTTCTCTTGGAAGAGCCTGCTGTTGAAAACAAATCCTCACAGGAAGCAACCACGATGTGACCCTGCTCCTTGTTTTCAGAGATCTCTGCACCCTGGCTGGCAAATTCCTTGCCTCTAGAACAGTGGTTCTCAACCTTCCTAATGCTAAGACCCTTTAATACAGTTCCTCATGTTGTGGTGAACCCCCAACCATAAAATTATTTATAACTGTAATTCTGCTATGGTTATGAAATGTAATGTAAAAATCTGATATGCAGGAAAGCTGATACGTGACCTCCAGAAGGGTTGTGACCCACAGGTTGAGAACAACTGCCCTAGGTGCTTGATCGCTGAAGCCAGTTGCTGGGGAAGGGCAGTGGGCAGAGGAAGAAGGCTGCCCTGTTGGGGTTGCTCTGGAGAGCCAGCTTAGAGGGCCAGGTATTGAGAGAATCCAGGCATACATGTATTCTTTGGTTTCTGTTCCTGGGTAAGGGAGTGGTGTTCCTCAAGTTATAGGTTCCCAGTGGTTACAGAATGTAGTAACAGAAGGACACTGTTCACTTCTGAGTCAGGTAACCATAAGTTTGGTCAATTAGCTCATTTCTAATAGTGATGGAGAACTAGTAATGCAGTCTTCTTCAGTCACACATGACCCTCTACCCTCCCTCCCTCTCTCCCTCCCTCCCTCCCTCCCTCCGAGTCTCTCCTTCTCCCCCTCCTTTCTTCCCTCTCTCACCCTCGCTCCTGCCCCTTTTTCAGTCCCTCCCCCCCTCTCCCTCTCTCCCTGCCTGCCTCCCTTTTCTCGGGGAGCAGTGGTCCTTAAAGTCTGAGCCCTGAGCTGGCTCCGGCCGGCAAGAGCTGAGACGAAAGACAAATTGAGCATTTTTCAACTTCTTCTATCAGTTCGGTATCAGTCAAGCCTGCGGCCATGCTCCATTAACCTTACAGCTGTCCGTCATGTGGACAATTTACATAGTCTCAATTTGTATAGGCTAAGCTATAGGTCCTCAGAACTCCCGTTCTCACTTGGTTATCACTAAGAAAGGCTCGAGGTATATGCTTGGGCAGGATCTGGATGGAAAGGAAACGCCATACTGGACTCACATGCTTCTGTTACTCAACCCCAGGTTACTCACTTAGTGAAGGGCTTTTACAGATGTGAAAAAAGTCCCACATCAAGTGACCCAGTTAAGAGGATTACCTCGTATGAGCCTCACTTCCCTGTACAAACAGACGATGCCTGTGGACATTAGCTTCGGCTGGACACATGGGCTTCCTGCCTGCTGCTGCATTCTTCCCTGGGTCCAAGGCTTTGGACTTGTGTATCCAGCCCCAATGACGCATGATCAAGTCCTTAATACTCCCTGTCACCCATCCATCCATCCATCCATCCATCCATCCATCCATCCATCCATCCACAATCTGTGGTCTGTGTTGCTTGCTGGTTCTGTCTGTGTCTGGATGCCAGCTGACTTTCCTTCACTTACACCAGAGCAGATAAGGAAGGCAGTTGGTTTGTGGGCTTCCCTGTATCTTCAGGCCCAGCCTTCTTGACCGCTGCCATCTTTTTATGTGACCGTCTTCCAGGACAGAAGACACAGTCACAGAATTCAGGGCAAAGGCTGTTAAAAAGGCGAGAGGTAGGAGGAGATGAAGACAGGAGGGGGAGGTTGAAGGGTGGCCTGGGAGAAGCAGAGGAAGATCCGGGGTAATAACAGGGATACAGGAAGTCTAGCAAGAACACCTGCCTTTACCAGCACCTCTTCATGTGTATGTGTAAGTAGCTATGTGTAAGTAGCTATGTGTAAAAAGCTATGTGTGTAGTTTTATGTGTAAATAGCTATCTCTTAAGTCAGTTTTCATAACTTCTGGGTTGTTTATTTGGGACAGAATATCTCTACATAGCCCTGTCTGTCCTGAAACTCACTATGTAGACCAGGTTGGCTTTGAACTCAGAAAGATCCACCTGCCTCTGCCTCCCTACTGTTAACTCCCATCAGACTTACTTCAAGGTTTTTAACACTAAAAATTGTGACCTGTCACTAATATGCTGGCTTTAAAGGTACACAGCAATGGGGCTGGAGAGATGGCTCAGAGGTTAAGAGCACTGACTGCTCTTCTAGAGGTCCTGAGTTCAATTCCCAGCAACCACATGGTGGCTCACAACCATCTGTAATGAGATCTGGCATCCTGGTCTGTATACCAAATAAATAAATCTTTAATTAAAAAAAAAAAAAGGTACAGAGCAATGGCAGTAACATGCTACCACTTATAAAGCAAGACACACCACTTCATGTGCACCTGTGCATACACACTGGATACACGCTGTGCTTCTGGGGTGGACTTCAGGTGAGGGCTGGAACAAGCAACAGGGCTTTCCATGCACATCTGCTTAGAACTTCTATCACTGATGTTAATTTTAGAAATGTGCTTGTGAACAAACTTATCACAAATACTATTTTATCTGCTGCACTGGCAAAAGACTGGATATCCACATGCACAGAAGTTGCTGCTGCCATCTGTGTTTCCAAAACATAATCCATGGTGACAGTGACCCAGCCCTCCCCAGGAAGGTATTTCCACTGACGATTTTACCTGGCCTCAGCAAGTAATGAGTTCTGCCAGTTAATGAACTTACAACAACCAGTTCACACCAGGGCACAACTACTCACTCTGTGTGCTCACCGGGAAAGGGGAAACCTCGGAGCACACAGAGTCAAGGTTTCTAGACTAGAAAGGGAACACAACTGTGTACCCACTTAAATGGAAGCCAGGCATCTGTTAGGGTATGCATCTTAATGAAGAAAACAAAGCTATGACTGCCCTGGAGGAGGCAGGGTACCATGGAAATATTTTCTCCGACAGAATAGTATTGCAAAACTGGGCCTAAACAATTATCTATGGTCTCTAGAAATCATGGAGGCAAAGGCCAATGGGGGCAGATCAACTTATTTTGTATTCCTAAAAACCCACAGAGAAACTTGGTGTGGTTACAGTGTATCAGGATGAGAGTGGGTTTGCCAGCAGTAACCACTGAGGGTAGGGCTCTCTGGTAAAGCAACTGAATGTCCTGAGAAAGCAAGTATGTGTTGTAGGCCCAGTGGAATTTGCTTAATAAGTTGCACATTTGACATTGTAGGTCAGTTCTTCGGGTGCCAGAGACAAAGCTCATTATATAATCACATACTTGTCCTTGCTGGGAATGAATACTGAGGAAAGACAGTCTCTGTTGTTTCCAAGCTTTCTCTGCTCAGCCAGTTGCTGAGGTGAGCAGCCATCAGAGGCATGTTTTGAAAGCTGAGTCTGGTCTGGAATGTCTGCCCCTTACACCTACCTTAGGCCTTCTCGGGAGGAAAGAGCACAGGTCCTCCCAGCGGGCACCTAGGGGCAGGAAAACAGACTATCTGAGCTTGACCTGAGTCAGGGAGCAGAAGCTGATGATGCCAAGTTTTCCAGCTTACAGATTTCTGGCTGTTTGGCCACAGATTTTTTTTTTTTTTTTTTCCAGCTACAGTAACATGGTCTGTGGGACTAAGGACAAAAGCCTCTTCAGTTCTGACAGTCTTTGCTGCACATGGTGCCCATATCCAAACCGCATCAAACTCCTGTGTTTGTTTCTGGTCTTTACAGGCTTCTCTAAAAAGGACAAAGTTTAGCACTTCACTGGAGGAAGCCAATGGGTGACCTTGGAGCCTTTGAGATGATTTGCTTTCTCCCAGTATTTAAGTGTTCACTTTGGAACAGGTAAATAAGTGCAAACAATCCATCTTCAAGGAGAGGCCATGTGAAGGTCAGCCTGTACTACCCGTATTCAGGCGGTGGCTGGAAGAGGGAAACTGGCTTTGAGCAGATGACATCTTTATCTCTAGATGGAGATGCTGCCAACTTTTCTTTGGCAATGGGCCAGATACATACCGATCTGAGAAGGTCCTCTTTTCTTAAAACTTAGTTTTAGGCCAACCTCTGTGCATCCTGGAAACATAAGTTTGCTTGATCTAGAATTGATACACTCACATGTCATTTTTACCAAGTGCTGAGAGAATGGAATGAAAGGCGTCAGTGAGGTAAGATTTCACATCCGGAACCTTGAGGAAGCTAATACCAGCACTATGCTTTGATTATTCAGCTCAGATGTACCCAATGCTTACGATGTAGGGGTGTCATGAGGCCCTTTGCAAAAAATCTCATTTGTGCTTTCCGACCCCATGAAACATGCTCTCATGGTTGCAGGAAGGCTCCAGTTTTCCCAACAACGAGGGTATGTAATCTCATGCAGTCCAGGAACATTCAGCAGGGTCTGGCCCCCTCCCTAGTTGGTGTAATCTTCCAGATGGAAATGAGGTAGGTCGAAAAACACACAGCCAGACACAGTGGCCAGCAGCGTGCGCCATGCACAAGGCATGGCCTGCAGCGTGCGCCGTGCACAAGGCCCGGCTGTCATGTGCCAGTCATTTTCAGTGTGGAAGGGGATGGATTTTTAAAAGCAACACTTTCTAGAGCTCTTCAGCCATTGGCTGGATGAGGGCTGTGCACCACCCTAAACCAATCAGGCACAAGGAACTGAGACCATTGTGATTCGCTCAGGCCAAAGAGGGCTGAGCTATAGAAAGGGGCAGACACTCCTCCTTGCTCTAAAAAATGGACAATGTTTGGTTTGGCAGAGAAGCAACAGCATCATCAACATATCCTCATTTCTTACATGGAGTCCAGGCTCAGCAGAAAGTGATGGGATGCAGATTTTAAATATGTTTTATCCCACGTTATATCAGGAGATTTGAAATTACGTCACCAGAAAATATCTAAATTCCTTTTTCATTTTTAATGAAACAAAGCAATGTGAAGTCTGTCTACTGTGTGCCTGGCTTTCCCACTGGCTGCTTAATTTCTAATGACAACATAGTCCACAGATAGGATCCTATCCCATAAACATAGAAGACTATTACTTGTTTACTGAGTGTGGGTGTGTGTGCACACACCTGTGTGCACCATGACACACATACAGAAGCGAGGGACAACTTGTGAGAGTCATGCCTCGTCTGTCAAATGAATCCAGGGTATCAAACTCAAGTCACCAGGCTTGATGACAAAGCACCATTACCTGCTGAGCCATCTCACTGGCTCCTAGTCCATCAACTTTCAACACTGACTAAAATCTCCTTCCCCCCACATCCGTCTTATATGGGAAGTCTGCTGAATTCATTTCCTTCAGTGGGAACACGGGGGAGAAGAGGAAAAGGTAAAGGATCAATGACACACGAAGGCAAACACAAACAGCACAGCAAAGCAACTGAGTGAATCACTGACTCCCAAGCTTCTGCAACTTATACGTAAGGCCATTAGTGTTTAACAGTGTAGCAGGAATCTTAACAAGTCTTATTGATAAAATCAAACCTTGGAGCCAGGTATTGGGGTAAACACTGGATGATCAGAGAAGCAGAACAAGCCACAGCCACCTCATCTTGCCAGTTCCTCAGCTGATCTTATTTCCTCAGACTGGAAGTCTCTGAGTCCTTATCTAGAATGAATCTCAGCTGAACTGCTGCTAGAAGCCTAAAAGCTTAACCAGCCAAATGCTTCTAGTTTTTGGTCTTCATGTTTTATATATCTTTCTCTTTCTGCCATCACTCCCTGGGATTAAAGGCTCACTTTCTGGGATTAAAGGCGAGTGTCACTATGTGTGGCTGTATCCTTGTGGCCTTGAACTCTGCCTCTGGAATGCTAGGATTAAAGGCGTGTGCTACCACTGCCTATTCTCTGTGTTTAATATTGTGGCTGTTCTGTCTCTGACCCCAGATAAGTTTATTAGGGTGCACAATATTTTGGGAAACACAATACCACCACATAATAGTTTTATGAAATGTGAATAGGAAAGGGTAACCTAAGATAGTAGGAAAATTGGAAACTTGGACATGGGTTAGTCAGAATTAACAAACAGAAAACACAAGATCAAAGACTCATGGCACAACACGGCATCACACAGAGAAGACCAGGAAGAGGAGAGTCTAAAACAATAACTGCATATGACATTTCCCCAAATATAAAAAATTTTAACATCAAAATTTTATTATCTGGTAAGATGTACTCTCACTGCCTCAATAGTGGCATGAATGTTATAGAAGCAACCAACCACTTCTGAGTTGGAAAATGTGCCACTTTCGAATTGTGACAGCAACCTAGACCTGCGCAAGCTCAAGCCAGACAAAATCCCAGTATTGGGGGTGGTGGTGGGCGTGAGACATGAAGTCCTACCCCTAATCAAGGAGCAACTGGCATTTAATAGTTGCTGGGTGTGTGAGTTTGGATGTAATTGGCCCCATAATCTCATAGGAGTAGCACTATTAGGAGGTGTGACTTTGGTGGAGTGGGTATGGCCTATTGCTTGCAAGCCAAGATATAGCCAACGCCATGTCTGCCTGCAGGCCACCATGCTTCCAGTCATGATGATAATGGACTGAACCTCTGAAACTGTAAGCATACCACCCCAATTAAATGTTTTCCTTATAAGAGTTGCCGTGGTCATGGTGTCTCTTCACAGCAATAAAACCCATATTGCTGTGACAGCCTGACCGTGTTTTTGTTTGAAGTAATACGAACTTTGGGAGTTTGGGTTAGGAAAGCAGTGGGATGCTTTAAGTGCTGCTTTGTACTAGTAGGAGCATGGAAGACAGTGGTGCTGAATGTGATTTGATGAACCATGGGGATCAAGAGATTTTAGAGGAGAAGAATATTTATATGTAGCCTAGAGACTGGTCTTGTGATATTTTGGTGAGGAAAGCGGCTACTTTTTGCCCTTGTCCTGTGAGAGTCCAGCTCCCACCTTTTGAAGAGTTCTTAGGTGGAGGAGAGAGGACTTAAATGATAGAAAGAGGGACCTAGACAACAAGACAGACAGAAACAGGATAGCTTTGGGAGGGTCAATACCCACCACCCTCGTCTTTTATTAAAAAGAGCTTTTTATAACATGTCAAGGAAAGAGGCAAAAGACCTTCCCCTTGAAAGATCAAAGCACACCATACAGTCAAGTGTAAACCCTTCCAAACACCTAGTAAACATGCCCGTGTTTAAATCATCTCCTTTGCGCAGCTCTACTGGGTAAAGCAAGCCCAGATTCTCTGACCCTGAGTAAGGTCTCACTAGATAGCCTCTGTGGGCTCCCACATTGTCCAAAGAGTCTGCCTGAGGCTAAAGTGAAAAGTTTTGGATTAATTCCATAGACAGTGGTAATCTCAGAATAGCCTAGTATAGACTCTGTTGTGTGGTTATTAGTGGTAACTCGAATGAAGATTTATAATGAAAAGGAGCTCACTGAGCAAATTATAAAATGTAAAACTTAAGAAGAAAAAGCATCAGGAAGTAGAGTGAAGTCCTGAGTTCAAGGAGGAAAATGGGTTAAGAAATAGGAGAGGGAATGGTGACCTCAGGGCAAGATCCCACTCTGTTAAGTTTCCAACTTTTGAAAAGGAACTTTAAAAAAGCTTAGAGCCAAGTGTGGTGGGGCATATCTTTAATCCCATCACTAGGAAGGCAGAGGCTGGTGCATTTCTGAGTTTGAGGCAAGCCTGGTCTACAGAGCAAGTTTCAGGACAGCCAAGCTTAGGCAGTGAAAGACAGAAAGCTGGTGAAGATGTAATTGAAGGAGGGGGCCATGTTCCAGCCCCAACAAGCAGCAGAATTTGGCAACTTTTGCCACATAACTATGGCTTTAGAATTAAGAATAGAAGAAATGAGTTTTGCCTCTATGCCTAAGGAAAGCCTCTGAGGCCAGGCATGTGTCAGGGGTGTCCTTGAATGGAGGCCTAATAGAAGCTATTGCATGAAGCTGTGAAGTTGAAGCCTACATTGCCTTGGAGACCCCAAGATGTTAGAGATGCCAGAGTCATGGGATATCTGCTGAGGAGAGCTGCTAACAGGGAGTAGAACTAGTCCAAGAGAAAGAAGTGTGTTGCAGTCAACAAAGATGAAAGGTGCTGGAGATCTAAAGAACATTTCGACATCAGACATGGAGATACAGAGTTTGGAGTTTGCCCACCTCGTTTTCGGTCTTGCTTTGGTCCAGGATTTCCTCACTATGCTCCCTTCCCTACATTTTGGAATGGTAATGTATATTCTGTGCCATTATGTGTTGGAAGTATGTGACCTGTTTTTTAATTTTGATTTTACAGGTGATTACAGTTAAGAGACTGCATGAATCTCAGAAGAGACTTTGAACTTTGGACTTTTAAACATTGATACTATGATAGACTATGGAGACTTTTGAAGTTAGACTAAATACATTCTGCATTATATTGTTACAAGCTTATGCGGCCCAGGGAGTGGAATATGGTAGTTTGAATGTACTTGACCCCCATAATCTCATATGGAGTGGCACTATTAGGAGGTGTGGTTTTGTTAAAGTGGGTACTGCCTTGTTGGAGGAAGTGTGTCACTGTGGGAGTGGGCTTTGAGGTTTCCTACGCTCAGGACACTGCCCAGTGTGTTATTCGACTTTGTGTTACCGGCAAGCCAAGATGTAGCCAGTACATTTGCCTGTATGCCACCACGCACTGTCATGATGATAAATTTACTAAACCTCTGAAACTGTAAGTGGTCATCCCAATTAAATGTTTTCCTTATAAGAATTGCTGTGATGATGGTGTCTCTTCACTGCAATAAAAACCCTAACTAAGACACGGGACAGGGAAAAGTCGGTTTAGGGTGTGACTTTAGCTAAGTTGACACAATGACTTGGGGCAGGCCCCACACCAAAGAGTCTATATACACTGTTGCAAAAGAAAAGAAAGGAGGGGAGAGGGAAGAGGACAGTGGGGAAGAAAAAGGGACCTTGTCTAGATAAAATTAATAAAAAAAAAAAAAAAAAGCAAGTTCCCACAATATGCTACAAGAGAATTCCATTAAATTAAAGGATTAAAAAAAATAAGGATAAAAAGAAAGGAGCAGAACAGCCACATCAAGCAAACAGTAATCATAAAAGGGCCGAAGTGGCTACAGTATTACTGTGGGATGAGCTTTAAGATAAGAAATATTAAATTGAAAGGGTATCTTATAATGGTGGAGGATCAAAACATTAGGAAGATACAACAAATATAAACAGACATATACACGTATGTACCTAACAACATATATACATGAAACAAAAAAGAACTGAAAGAAAATGTAATGAATATAGTCAGAAATTAACATAATCCACCCAGTAGGAAATGTATAACATGTATATGTGTGTGTGTGTGTGTGTGTGTGTACGCACACACGCAGAGGACAGAGGTAGCTTTAGATTCTGGAATCGGCATTAGACAGAGTTGCGAGGCACTCTTCTGTGGCGCTAGGAACTAAACTTGAGTCTTCTGCCAGAAAAGCAAGCGCTCTAAAGCACTGAGCCCTCTCTGCAGCTCTCCATAGCCCTTGCTTACCGGGACAAAAGGCAAAACCCTCAGCACAGTCAGGGCAGACTTGGTGATGCCATTAACCAAAAACCTAAGGCACATGGAAAGCTTTCAGTGAATGGGAGATACTCTTGTCAGGTGAAAGGCACTCCACCACAGACCATAAAATCATTCTCTATAAAAGAACTGGAATCATTCAAATTATATTCTCCAAAAACAATGGAAAAATAGGGAAAAAACTGTGTGTATATGTTGGGGGGTGGTTCCCAAATTCTTGGAAATAAAGTGCATATTTCCAAACAATGCATAGATCAAAAAACAAGTCACAAGGAAAATCAGTGAAAACTAATATACAACATATTGGTATTTATGAGTTGAGCTTAACACTACATCTGGCTGGTCATATTCACAAGTAACCAAAGCCTGTATTTTTTGAGTTGATTTCAAGCATGATGTCAATGTACCATTTCTAGACTATAAACTACAAAATAAATCATGACAAATCTACAGATTACACACAATTTTATTAAATACTTTAACACTGCAAAATAAGTCAGCTTATAAATATAAATGTAGAGGGCAGAGTAACTGAATACAGCACCACACAGCACATCATCCAGGCCCCCAAGATTAAGGCAGCACCAAGCCTCAAGTAACTACATGAGAAAACTTTACTCAGGAATAGAATCAGGCACATTAAACTACAGATCTCATAATTGATTTTCAGTATAAAGTATTCCCATCCAGTTTCTTGTGTAAATAGTAATGATTCTTCTGGAATATGGCACGTGATTAGTCTAGATTGGCAAACGGGCTGTCAAAGCCACTATCTTGCTGGCTAGTCGGGGGAGCAGTTAACTTTCTCAAAGGCTTTGGGCACACTGATGATGGTCCTGTGCCACGCAGTTTTCTGAAATCTGGCTTTGGCATATCCGTGTTCTGCTGGGATGAGTGTCCCAGAGTCACACCCATCTTCCCTTGCTGGGAATGCAGGGTTTCTCTGGGCAGATCTGGAGTGTAACCACTCCGACGAACCATATCACTTTTCTGGGCATCTGGAAAACAGCTGGCTTCTGAGAACTGTCTCAACTCAACACAGTCCCCCAGCATCTCCGGAGTCTTTTGTGACAACAGAGGATGACTACCACAGGGTAAAGTCCTGTCAGAAAGCCAGCCTGGAGAGCTTCTAGGCCCCCCTTCATCCTTCACTGGAGTGTCCACACCCTGACTTGTCTTAGACACAGCACTCTCAGTTTTTGTTAGAGAGCCACAAATAGATGCTTTGAGCCTTGGTATTTCACGGGGACCTCCAAGGCTTGTGTGTATGGATCCTGAAACACACCTAGGTAAAGATTTCTTTTCAGCAGTTCCAAGGAAGGGAGTGGCTGAATAAAGAAGTGACTCAGAGCCAGCTCCACCAGGTGGGCCTTCCTTCTCGTGCAAATCAAAGCCGCCTTCACCCCTGTGTGGAACATACTCAGGAGCAACATTCTTCGCCAAGATGTCTGGGGGCCTGCGACTCTCATCCCCACACTGACAGTCTGAAGGCGAAGCTGTGGAAGTCATGGGCTTTATTTCTCTGTGTTCTGAAACCTCTAACTGCCTCTGGAAATTAGATGCAGCCCTCCTCCTAGGAACCTGCTCACACACACTTCTGGGGATAGTTGTTCCACTGTTTGGTTGGCTTCCAATGTGCTGTGGAATATTCTGATTCACACCATTCCTTTCTGATCTTTCAACGCCCATCAGCACCTCCGAAGTCAGGGGAAATGCTACTACGTGCAAAGGACACAAAGTTAGGAGCACAAGAATTAAGAGAAAATGAACACTTTAAAGAGAACTACATATTTATAATTTCGTGTGTTATCAAAGAAAATGCATCAGTGATAGACAAGTATAAATATTCTTTTACTCATATCCATAGCAATGGTAGTTTTTGTGGCTGAAACGTTACATCCTGTGCTGGCTAGTTTTATGTCAACTTGATACAGCTGGAGTCACCAAAGAGGAAGGAGCCTCATTTTCAGCCGTTCCATCTTTTTTTGATGGGTACCACAACATCTTAAGAGCTGACTGCAAAGCAATGTTGCTCTGAGTCTGATGTCAAGCATGAAGTTTCTGACGAAGTGTGCAGAACAACTCCATGGTACTCAGAAGGAACACCCTCTGTAAAAGCCAGGACACTGCCCCAGAACAGAGGAAAACAGCCACAGAACGGTATCTGAGTAGTGACCTTGGAACCCTGAGTTGACCAACAGAAGCTGGTTTGACTGGGGGCATGATTTTCACATCCTTGCCCCCAAACCAGAAGTCGGCTTTCTTGTTACATGCCACTGCCCTTTGTACCTAAGGGGCACCAATCCAAAACGTACACAAATAAAGCTTGTGGCTCTATGAAAAACATTCTGGGTGCCTGAACAATCTCTGCTTCCAGGTGACCAGAAGGTCAGAAGTATTTCCACATAGGCATGTTAAGTGTGTCTAATTGGGAAATAGCAATTTTCTCCTTGTATTTCTACCAGTGTGTACTTTTCAGACACTAAAGCCATGTTCTATAGTTTCACAGGACATCATTTCATTATCACCTGTCCCTTTGATGTATGCGCTACTTTGCCTGCTTATGCATTTACATTTAAACTCTAATAGCCCCATTTCATCTCCTTGTTATCAGTCTCTATTACCTTGAGTTCTTGTAAAAATAGCAAGTATCAGTATTTCGTGAAACCCTTACCCCATTTACATTCAGTGGTTGCTGATGTTGCAGCCTGCTTTTAGTATCTGTTTATGAATGTCTTCTAGCTTTTTCTCTTTTCTGATTTTGTTAGACTAAAACTTTTTCTTAAAGGTTTTCCTCTAGTAGTCTGGAAGTCATATATTCATTTCTTCTTCTTGGCTTCCCTAAAGCTTACATCTCTCTAAGAACAGTCACTCTCTTCTGAACATCCTCAGGGTCTGCTTTTTAAGTAGTCTTTTGCCTTCGGTGGGCATCGTTTGCTTTGTTCTGCATATGGTTCATATCTCTTTCATGCTGATGATGTTCTCGAAATGCATGGTGGTTCTGGGTCACATGTTTACTCGTAGATGCCTTGAATGCAGTGTCTGTCTGTGCTGCATGACTGGAGAGCTGGTTGAGGGGAACAGTTGTGTTGCAAAGAGGCAGAAAGACCTGACAGCTGATGCTCAGGATTCTTGACGCCAGGCAGCCAGCACTCTGGTCTGCCTCCACTCGGCCCAACACTGGGGTTGGGAACGGAAAAGAGAACGGAATGGGAAGGAGAGTGGTGGAGAAGGGAACTGGAGAAGAGGAGAAGGAAAGGGGAGAGATGAAACCAGTATTTCCACCTGGGCACTGTTCTACACCACCAGCTCATCACCGGCCGGCACCACGGGCCACTGCGTCTCCTGGGCCACAAGATCCTGCATGTGACACAGGTTTTGCTGTTGCCCTACCTGTGCTGCTGTGGGGCAGTTTTGGGCTGAGGTTTCCCCTTTTCTCACACATCCTAGAGCTTCTGGTCTACCAACTGCAACTGCTCAAAATCCGGTTACAATTTTGCCCTTTTTCCCATGCTTTGTCAATTAAAATCTTGTCCACCACTTCTCTGGATGGATCGGCACAGTGACAGTTGGTGACACTGTGCAGTCTACCTGTGGAAACTGTAAACCGATTTTCTCCTTTCTCCATACCCCAGGTACAACCTTATAAACTCTGACTCCTTATGGAGCCGCCTTTTTCCATACAGACAATACCAGCCATCCAAACGAAGAGAACCCACCTGAGTGGCCTGCCTGCGCACACCTGACTCCGCAGTCTGACTCTGCGACTGTTCCCAACAACTCTGCCATGGTAGCGAGTTTGCTAGCAGCGTTCATAATCTTCTTCTCAGCTCTGTGGGGATTCCAGAATATAAAATCAAAACAGTTAAAAATGTAACTCACAAGATCCGCAGTCCTGGGATTGTTTCCTAATAGCTCTGCCAATACCCAGGGAAACCCAGCCTAAACTTCTCCCTTGATCACATAAACTGTCCTGGTGTGGTCAGGACACACAGCGTACACTGAACTCACCCCTCTTCCTTTCCATTATCCTGCAGGATCTGCTGAAGGCAGGTCAGATAATACTTGCGCATCTTGCGGGCAGTTTGCTGCCGTTCCCGCAACACTTCCGCCTTTACCATTTCTGCGGCTCTTTCCTTGCTCTCCTGAATGTATCGAAGCATGTCACCTGCAGAGGGTGAAGAAACCCCCACCGTTTTCACTGCTTCTCCAAAAAACAGAAGGTGCAAACTTCGGAGCAGCTTTCTGGCAGATGAGGTGAAGGAAGCCTAGATGAAACACTGTCCTTCCCATGCTCTTTGCAGTGGAACACTTCACAGTGCCGTTTGAGTAGACTCAAAAGAAAAGCACTGTTAGCTCTAAGATGACGATGCCTGCATGTGGGGAAAACCACGATGTATTCTGTTATATTCTAAAACACTCAATGAAGTGAGCAAGCGGAATTGTGCTCTACTGTACCTTATGATTCAGTTGAGGAAAGAACCCCCAGGAGTAGGCAGAAAGGAGGAAAACATACATTCTTCCCTGTGCTCTAAAGGTCTCTAGTCCATGCTCAGCCAGTGCTTTCAGTAAACAACTCACAAGGGTAGCACAAGATGTTCTGCAGAGTGGGGAGAACTATGTTTCCTGCTGAAAGTCACAGAAAATCATATAATCCATACCTTTCTCTTCCTCACTGTGGCTCTCATTTGTACTACTACTGGTTAAAGCTAACTTATAAAACTAAATCTAGGACTACATTCTACATCTAGAACTTAGCCACTCCTACTATTTCAGGAGTGCCTACTCACACAGGAACTGCCTGGTCAATGTCAGTAAACATCTGGAAAGTAGATGCTCTGTGTACAAATGCTAACTGGGGGGTCCACTTTTCCTTCCATGAGATGGGAAAACTGAAATGATGTTGCCACATTAACCTCCAATTACCCTTCTAAACGTTAAGTAGTTAAGTAAAGCAGATCATAGGCCTTATATTTCAGGAGGAAAACTGCTTCATTTCCACTTCTTGTAAGAGTTGTTTGTCTTAACTATGCCCTCTGCTAGTCCGGGGAAAAATAACTGAGAACTCTCACTGATGAAACTGACTGGCCTTTCACATCTACAAATGACTTTGATACTCAGCAATTAGAATCTGAGACTTTTCCTGCCTTTTGTTAAAAAATGAAAGCAATTTTAGGAGGAAAGTCTGTTTCTCTACATAAGCCCAGACTGCTGTATGAGACACACCCATGCCATGCACTTTCGTAGATAAAACAGGAATCGGGGTTGGGGATTTAGCTCAGTGGTAGAGCACTTGCCTAGCAAGCGCAAGGACCTGGGTTCGATCCTCACCTCCAAAACAAACAAACAAACAAACAAACAAACAAACAACGCAGGAATCTTTACTCTGGAGACACCCTGGAGATGCTCTACAAGGCAGCTGGTACTGACAAAGCCCTGACAAATTCATAGTCATTTGGAATAAGAAGAAATAATGCTGACTAGATTCATCCCCACAGTTCCTTTATCTACCATAGTAATCTGACTTAGAAGACACACACACACACACACACACACACACACACACACACACACACACACACCCGTCCCTCCCTCTGCACAGGCCGCAGAAGCTCTGCCTCTGAGTCATATTTCAGTCTTCCCATGGCATGTTCTTTACTACAAGTTATGCTCTAAGGCTACTACATTTTAAGGTAATTTGGGTCTAACGTCTAATCAAAGATTAAAAAATGATAATCAACAATATAAAAGTAACTACTCTTAGGAACTAGAGATGACTCAATGGTTAAAAGTACTGGCTTCTGTAGCTGAAAGTTTTCCTGTGTCCCACCCGGTCTGTAGCCACTCAAACCCAAGTAAACACACAGAGGCTTATATTGTTTTTAAAGTATGGCCATGGAAGGCTTCCTGCTAGCTAGCTCTTATATCTTAAATTAACCCATTTCTATTAATTTATGGTTTGCCACATTTTCTGTGGCTTTACCTATGTCTCATTACATGTTGCTCCTTGGGTGGCTGGCTGGAATCTCTCTCTGCCTTCTTCCTGTCTCTCTAGTTAGAATTTGCCACCTGCCTCTAAGCTACCTTGTCATAGGCCAAACGGCTTTATTTATCAACCAATCAGAGCAACACATATTCACAGCATACAGAAAGACATTCCCCCATCTGGCTTCTCTTGCAGAGGATCAGGTTTTAGTTCCTAGCATCTACACAGTGGCCCATAACCATCCCTAACTCCAGTGCCAGGGGAACCTGATGCCATCTTCTGGCCTCCACAGGCAACAGGAATGCACATGGTGCACAGACACATACTTGAATACATGAAAATAAAAATAAATGTTAGAAAAAAAAGCCTACTGGTGTCACTTGGGCAACTAATCCATTACTATGAAACATTTGAGATGGCATCAATAATCTCTTCTAAAGCTGAAGAAAAAGGCAGTTTAGAAAATTCACTAAAATGGTAAACCCTGATTTTCCACTTCATGACAGTGCAAAAGGCCTACCCCAGCAAGGATCTTGAGAATCTCTTTAGGGACTTACGTTTAATTTTTTTGACCGCTTTAATGTACTGTCCACGGAGTTCTTCCAAGGCCTGCCTACTGCATGGCAGCCATGAATTCTCAATGGCTCCTTCAGACAGTGACCTAACCAAAACAAAACAAAAAACCAACAACAACATTGCAGAACAATAGAGGCTGTAAATAAAAAGCATCACTTGAAAGAGCTACATGCATTCTTATAATCTAATAAAATGACATGAGATATGCCCAGGATGCCACACAAAGGAACCACCATTATTCAGTTATTTAATATAAGAGGAAAGCTGGGGTAGAAGCTCAGTTGGTAGAGGGACTGCTTAGCTTCCATGAAGCCCTGGGTTCCATCCCCAGAAATCAGGAATCAGAGTGCTCACCTATAACCCCAGCACTCATTGGATTGAGGCTGAAATTCAAGGTAATGTTGAGCTATATTTGAGGCCAACCTTGGGAGACATTAAACCTTGTCTCAAAAATAAAAGAAAAAAGGAAATCAGCAAATCAACATTATGATTGCCTAAGTAATTACTGGCAAATCCACAAGGTGAAAATGTACATAGCTACTGAAGAGCATGTTGTAGGAGGTTCCTAGTAACACAGGGAAATGTTTCTCTAATCTTATTAATGAAGGGTTATAATAATCCCCAAATCCCAATTTTTTGAACATCGTACACACGGCATGAATACATAAACAGCCTAAGTGATATGAAACAATGGAATAATATAGTCTTCCTTGTGAATATATTTCATGTGAAATAACACAATGATTCAGGGTGACATTTCTACTAATATTAAGGCGCTTAGAATGAGATGGTCTTAACTGTAAAACTTTACCGTGGTGGTGATCTGCAAAGGCCGCTGAATGCCTCCAATTTATTCTTCATGTCATTGTTTTCTTCTATTAATTTTTCAACCACTCTGCTGTTCTCTTCTACGACAGAAAGTCAGCATTAATCTATGAAAGTGCTTCAGAGGGGGCTGCCTACTTTCCAGTTCTCTCTCGTGTTTCCTCCCCAGTCAGCCCTGCACTGAACCTTCCCCTATGCAGTTTTCTCAGCATTTAAAATGTTTCTTCTTCATCTCCACTGCACATATCCTGAAACTGGTGTCCTACTGCCTAGGGTATGCATGCTGAGCTTCCCAGCTGAAGAGAAGCTCTCCAGAATGAGGCCGTTTTGTTTCTTGATGTGCTTCTGCTGGAACTCAGTGTTGCACATGGTATGTAAAAATTCTACCAGCAGCTACACTCCCCACCAAGATCTGGGTCTTCTAATTCTAAGTATGCTCAGCTCCTAGTACAGAGTTCATGTTCATAAAGACCATCATTCAGCAAGAACCCCAACAGAAAGTAAGAAGAAAATAACCTAAAGTAGGTACCATTCTTTTAAATCGTGTAAGGTGTTCAGAAGAGGCTGACAGAGCCCAAGGGCTGTGTAGCAGAAAGCTTGCCCTGCAGAGTGCAGACCCAAGGGTAAGCCCTAACTCAGTTTACTGGCTGATGGGCCTGAGCAAATTCCTTATCTTTCTAAGCCTGAGTTTGTCCCACATGTAAAATGGGGATAGTGTTACACATCTTAACAGATTACACACTAATAAAACAACGACTTAGGCATATCAATTCTCAGTAACTGAACAAAGCCACCCCATCAGCAGACCCTAAGAACTAAGACACAAACACAGTGGACATGGAAGCCACTCACACCCACTCTATCACTCTTTGATGAATGCTTTCAAAAAAGGAACTCAAAACAAACAAGCATAACCACAGGACTCCTGACATAGGGTTATGACAAGAATGCAACACAATTATCAAATGCCTTACTTAATTTTGACCCTGGCTCTTTGATCAGTACACTGTTTTGAAAGAAGCACCACCTTTCTTAGAGCTTTTGAATGATACAAGATATCAACTTCAAAAATCACTACACAAGGTCTGGCGACACATGGCTTTAATCTCAGTGCTCAGGAGGCTGAAGCAGGTGGATCTCTGTGAATCTAAGGCCAGCTTAGCCTCCAAAATGAGTTCCAGGCCAGCCAGGGCTATATAATAAGATCCTGTTTCTAAGTAAGTAAATAAAATAAAATAACCATTTCACGATCACAGCGTAGAGTGCTAAATACTACTATGTAAAAATTACAAACACTGAGGAGGGCTTAACAAGAAATTGTTACATCCAGTCCTTTAGCTGCCTTGTGAAGGACAGACTAGCAGATATGGAAGGAAGCAGAAAGGTGTGAGAGTGTCAACATCTGGTAAGACCAGAAGTGAAGTGAAGCCAAGAATAAGTGAATGGGCTTGCTGGCCTCTCCCCACCCCCACCCCGACAACTGTTTGAGACCCCGGCATTCAGGTTTGTTTTTATTATTATAATTAGTCATTCAAACAGTTACTGTTTAGTATAATGTGGGTACTATGACTCTGAAGACAAGTAAGATAAGGCACATCCCGTATTCTTAAGAAACAGTTTGGATGGTAGAATCCAGAACAGCAACAGGGAGAATGGAGGAGGAACCCATACAGCGGTGCCCACCCATCTCCGTTGGGAAAATCAAGGACTTCACAGATACAACATTTTGTGAGCTAATCCTAAAGCATGAAAGTTAGACCAAAAGGTAGACAGCAGGGTCAAGGACACAGGACAGAGTGATAACACCACAGACAAGGCTCAGCAGCAAAGAAAACAACTGGAAATGGCTCAAATGTCCAGTCAAGAAGATGGGGTAGAGGGAGTGGAGGAGGGGAGGACGGAGGAGCCATGGAAGGCCAACAACTCCCTTCTTCAGAGGGGCCATGGGAAACAGTAGTGGACAACCCTGTCAGCATGCACGAGTGGACCGGATGGAAGCTGGGCCAGACCCCCATGCTTTATTTATGCTACTCCCACTTGCCAGAGCTTGACTTGATGAACACTTCCATTTCCAGTGCACAGAGCATCGCCTGACACACACTCAGGCCTCCATGTCTCATCGATCAAGAAAGGCATGCTAAGCTCTTTAATTCAGTTAGTAAATACAGATCCAAACTGGATTATATCAGCTCCACAAGAGCACTTGTGCCCATGTTAACAAAAGCGTTTTGCCTGAACATGGGAGCCAGGACCCGCCAGTCTCCCAGGGTCACAGTGAGCCGGAAGTTCTGACCTCCAAGTTTCTCCACTGCAGCCTTGTGTGTCCTTTCTAAATGCTGAAGGTGCCTACAGCACTTCTCCAGCTTCCTTTTCAGCTCTCGACACTCCTGCGTTTCCCTTTCAAGTTCTTGGAAGCAGTGTCCACAGCACCAATCTTTAATTTCAAAGATCTTTTTATCTGGAAAAAAATGAAATAATACAAAACCTTTTCATGAAACTGTTTGGGTTACGGGCAGGCAAGAAAAAAGAAACCCAGCTGGTAGAACTCATGACCAAAGGCCACAGCATAATTGAAAGAAAGAGCAGGGTGCTCAGGAGGCCAGGTCTAACTTTGGTCCCAATACTTGTTGGCATGGCTACTTAGCCTCTGTAAGGCTTAATGTTTTGGTACATTAAACTCAATAACGATATCCAGTTTAAAATTGCTATGAAACCAATGCCCAGATCTTAATATTGAATACCATTCTCCATAAAGGGAACTTCATAAAAGACTTCTTAAGAAATGGCTAACTGGGGCTGGAGAGATGGCTCAGAGGTTAAGAGCACTGACTGCTCTTCCAGAGGACCCGGGTTCAATTCCCAGCAACCACATGGCAGCTCACAACTGTCTGTAACTCCCATTCCAGGGGACAACACTCATGGCAAAACATCAATGAGGGAAAAAAAAAAATGACTAACTTCAAAAGTAGAAGATGCATGTACTAAATGAAACAAAAATATCTTGGCAAGCCAGAAAGTATAAAGTATTGAAAACTAAGAATATATGAATCATACCCATAATGACACGAATGGAGACAGGTAAATAGCTGAACAAATGAACCAGTAAGTCAAGATAATTGTTTTTGTTATTATAAAAACATGCTGAATGCCAACTGGTGAATGTAAAGAGATGTTCAGAGTTGAAAAACTTACCCTTTTCCAACAGGATAGTAAAGACAATCAGGCAAGAGTCACCAGTGACCACCATAGCCAAAAGAAAGCTGTGTGCACGGTCCTCAAAGGGCCTCTCTGCACACTGCTTACTGGCTGCAGATGGAGGAAGGGCAGCAATTATATAATGAATAAACACAATTTTGACCAGGTGATCAAACTTAACCTCAACAATAAAAGAAAAATGGCCACTGTGCTTCCAGATGTGAAAAGATACTATCAATGTACCCTTCTGGCCAAAGAGACACAATCTGAATGGATTCATGAGCAGAAGACAAACCTCAAATGAATAAGCTCTGGAAAAAGAATGGGTTTGTTGATACCCACAGAAGGCCTGTGCCTTTCCGAACAGAAACAGAGGGGGAGGGAATGGGGAGGGGGGATGTGGTTGGGAAGTAAAATAAATAAACTTAAAAACAAACAAAAAGAATGAGGGGGAAGAAAAGAAAGAATATTAGTCCTCATCATTTCAAAGTGATAAAAGACAAGGAGACACCATGGGAATGCTTTCTGTTAAAGGATGCAAAGGTGAAAATATTTTAATTTTGCCAAAACAAATAGACTAGATATTGTAACTATAATTCTTGCTTGATAATTGTTTTGTTATATGTAATTTTACTATGTAAAAGTTAAAACATTCCTTTTTTTTTAAAAAAAAAAGAAAGAAAAGAAAAGGGGAAGTGCTGTGGATATCACTCTGTATAAATAAAATTCTGATTGGCCAGTGGCCAGGCAGGAAGTATAGGTGGGACAAGAGAGAAGAGGATTCTGGGAGGTGGGAGGCTGGGGCAGAGAGACGCGGCCAGCTGCCACCATGACAAGGAAGATGTAAGGTACTGGTAAGCCACGAACCAAGTGGCAAAGTATAGATGAATAGAAATGGGTTAATTTAAGATATAAGAAGTAGATAACAAGAAGCCTGCCACGGCCATACAGTTTCTAAGTAATATAAGCGTCTGACACTGACTACAGGACACAGTGTAAACGAGTATAATGTACAGGGGGATGCTACCCTAGACATCCTTTAGGTGAAGAAAAATCCAATTACAAAGAATATAATGTGCAATAATCCATTTTTATCATGTTTACATAAAAATACATAATTGTCAAGATGAAAAGAAGAAAACCTTCATGGCCTTTGGAAGTCAGGCTCTCTGTTGCCACAGGCTGGGAGCTACTGTGAGCGCAGCTGTGGTGGAGTACTGCAGACCTACTCTTCCTGAAGCCAATGGTGGGTTCCTGGGGTGAGCGTTCATAACTTACCTCACACTATTTATATTCTTGGCACATATGAGATATTTCATCATCGGTGGTCAAATTACTTAAACTAATAAGATTAGGAAACGATAACCAAATCTAATATCCCCCATGGTAACTTCTGGAAGTGGTACTGTGGTAGTTTGAACGTAATTGGTTGCATAGGCTCATAGGGATTGGCACTATTAGGAGGTGTGGCTTTGGTGGAGTAGATATGGCCTTGTTGGAGGAAGTGTGTCACTGTGGGGGCGGGCTTTGAGGTTTCCTATGCTCAGGACACCGCCCAGTGTGTCAGTCGACTTCCTGTTGCCTCTGAGTCAGGACGTAGGACTCTCAGCTATTCCTCGGCCTGCACGCCCCCAGGCTCCCCATCATGATGATAATGGACTAAACCTCTGAAACTGTAAATGAGCCACTTTAATTAAATGTTTTACTTTTTAAAAGTTGCCATGGTCATGGTGTCTTTTCAGAGCAATAAAAACCCTAAGACAGGTACTGTAAAGGACTTTAAAGGATTTAGTCTTTCCTAATGAGTTTATAGATGTGCTCACAGGAAAAAGACAAGAGAAAGGAAAATGAATTTCTGTTCAGTGCTGCTGACCTTCAGTCAAAGCCAACTTCTTTCACAAGAAGCCAAGTCACATTTAAATTTTAACTCTACCATTTAATAGGTTACAATGTAACTCTCAAGTTATTACAAATGTGATACATGAAACAAAATACAAATTAGGTGGTACTGCCACCCACTAAACAAACTCTCAATAAGGTATTCCCCGCCACCTAGAACTACTCAGCGGTAAGGGGAAAGGCTCTGAGAACACTGACAAAACCTGCCAACTAGAGACCACTGTGACCTATGGTGTGAAGTAATGAGAACGTGTGAGTCAACGCACAGTTCTGTCCGCTCTTGGCATGTTACAACAGAGGTGCCAATTACGCAGAAGAGTATGTGTAGGGCAGGGTCAGACTCAAAGGTTCAGTATCTTGGTAAAAACAGACTCTTAGGAATTTGCCAAGTCCTAGTTCAGAAATCTCAGTGACTAAGAAGCAGCCTCACAATCCCAGGTAAACTCTGAATACAAAGGGCTACAGCATAGTGTAAGATCTAAGTTACTTGGGGCTGGAGAAATGGCTCAGCAGTTTAGCACACTGGCTGCTCTTCCTGAGGACCTGGGTTCGATCCCCAGCACCCACATAGGGACTCACAGCTGTCTGTAACACCAGTTTCAGGAGATTCAATGCCCTCTTCTGGCTTCTGTGGTGCATAGACATAAAAGCAGGCAAAACACTCAAACACATAAAGTTAAAATTTAAAAAATTTTAAAAACATTACTCAAAAAAGGAAAAATTTTACTGCATCAAATGCTCATGCATTACCATGTACTTTGCTATGTTAGAAATGAGTAGAGGAAAAGCTCCACACCTGTCCTAAAATCTATATAAATAAAAAATGGTCAAAATGCACCAGAAAGACTCGCATTAATGAAACAGTTGAAACGAGGCTTGCAGGATGGATCAGCAGGTAGAAGCACCTGCCACACAACCCTGACTGCTAGAGTCTCATCCCTAGATCCCTAGGGGAAGGAGAGAACAGACTATAAAGTTGTCCTTTGACCTCCACACCTGCACGATGGCACACGTGTCCCTACCCTACCACTGCATGGACGGACGGACACACGGACGGGGACACACACACACACACACACACACACACACACACACACACACACAAATAGAAATATAAAAAGAGAAACAACTGGGGAAATAGGATTAATGGAGGTGGGGGTCTTAGGAAGGCCAGAGGGAGGCCAATACAGAAGGAGGGAGAATGGATAACAACACTAAAGATGTCTGAAATAGCCATAGGGAATCATATCTTATATTTACCTGATATTATATGCAATACTTACATGTGCATACACACACAGAGTATAAATGAAGTTATGACACTTGGGAAGATAATATCCTCCCCACATCCCCCCCTCAAGTCGGAGATCTAACAAAATCCCCAGAACCAGGCATGAGAAACCTTCTTTTGAGTTGTTGGTCAAGTTAGCCCAAGAGACTCCCAAAACAATACAGTTATTTATGCTGCCATATGTCTCCTCGCCAAAGTTGAAGGTAAGTCCCTGTGGCTGCAGACCACACACACATTGGGGGATTTGAGCTCGATTGAACCTGAAAGACTAGCTTTCTTAGTACCAGAAGTTGATATGCAGGTTATCAAGGGAGGAAAGCAATCAAGTCCTACCCAGTTGTCATGCCTACAAACCACAACAATGCCAGCATGGCAAGATATTCCTAAAGGTGCAATAGTGGCACTTATAACTTGGCAGCAACCAAGAGCTTTGTGATTGGACTAGGAGGCCCACTCAACAAGAGGGAAATCATGCCTGGTACTGTCAACCCAGCCAACCACTATGGCTAGTGAAGTCATAGATCCTAATACTGCCACTTTCCTAAATCAGTATAATTTTAACTGCATTCTAAAGTTATCCTTACACCCACAGATAAACGAAGCTCTCACCTCTCTTCTCAAAGAATATTCATTTTTGCAGAAGAAAACTATTACAGGAAGCCACAATTGCCCAAAAATGCAGAGAGCAGCTGACTGTTAGGCACCCATCTCTAAATGACACATCTACAACACTACTCCTACACCCATGGCTCAGGGAACATCAAGGAAATGATGGAGGGGGTCTAGGAAGACTGCTGTAAGATTGTGCCTTCTAGATATGACAGGGAAGAAACACTAATGAAATCTCAACAACATGCCTGCTTACTAAACAAGATCTGAACAATTATAATACCAGGTGACATGCCAAAGTAGATGAGCTAAATCTCACAGGGCCTCACCCCTAAACAAGAACTACAGGCAAATAAGGCAAGCAAAAGAGAGGGAGGGAAAGAGAGAGGAAAGGAGGGGGAGGGAGGAAGAAGAGAGAGGGAAAGAGAGAATTAGTCTTTCCCAGAGATGAGCACTTTGACCCAATACTAAATGGTCTGCCCTGAAATTATATATAGAACCAACACTAAACAGACTCAAAAGGTTGCATTTATCTATTTATTCTCTCTCTCTCTCTGTCTCTCTCTCTGTCTCTCTCTCTGTCTCTCTCTCTCTCTCTCACACACACACACACACACACATACAAATGATAATAATGAAATAAAAAGAGATGACAAGTTTGGGGGGATGGATGGGAGGGATTGAAAAGACATGAGGGAGAGGCTAAATGACTTAACTGTATTTTAATTAAATAAAGAGATAAACAATAGAAATCAGTTTTAGTGATTTGAACGTAGTCTCCACTATTAATATTTGGCAATTCTCTTGTGTGAAACCCTTGATTTCTCAACAGTCAGGACTAAATTTCTGACTGGTCTAGCCAACTCTCACTCTTCACTTTGTAAGCATCATCTGTGCACGGAAAGAAGCTCATCATGCTAGAAGAGGTCTAAGTGAACCCTGCCCTGAATACAGAATGCAATCTAGACAGGAAACAAAATCAGTACCAGTTTCCGCTCCTGCTTCTGGCAAGGCCAAGGGTTGAGCACAGCGTCCAGAGGTGCAGATAGGAAGGGATGCTGGGACTCCAGGATCTCCCTGGCCAGTGTTCCAGCCAACAGGATCTGCAGAGGTCTTGACCACATTTCTCTGAAATAAATTACCTTCTTACTTAATACCTTGGAAAAATATCTACAAATATTTGTTTAAAATTCTAACTTTAAAGAACAAAGAAATATAATCCTAATATTAAAAATACAAAAAGAAGCTGGGCAGTGGTGGTGCATACCTTTAATCCCAGCACTTGAAAGGCAGAGGCAGGTGAATATCTGTGAGTTCGAGGCCAGCCTGGTCTACAGAGCAAGTTCCAGGACAGCCTGGGCTACACATAGAGAAACGCTGCCTCAAACAAACAAAACAAATACAAAAAGAAAACACGACCTATCAACAGTCTTGCTTTAATTATCAGCAGTGTCTCTCTTAGGATGGCATATGAACAGCATCCACTATGCAAATGGACAGGCCTCCCTTGCTGGCTACAACACAGGACAGGAGATAATGAACAATATCAGAATTATTCCCGACCTAGCACACTTTCACTACCACAGGAGTCAAATTCTCTAGCAACCATGATACAAATATGTTACTTCCTAACACATTCAAAACAAGTACTTTAACATACTCTGTTACTAGGTACGAAAGATACTCGAATGCCAAATTAATGACAGACAATGCTTACAGAAATGGACCTACTGCACAAGGCCCTTTCTTCATGATGAAGGCTGAGTGTCTGTCACTCTCTCGGGCATTAGACTTATTAACTTCACTGGTTTTTAAAGCAGTATGTTCAGATTTGGGACACCTACTAACTACCAAAGAGACAGAACATGTGGCATTGCTGTCTAGCTTTAGCTTGTTTCTGGAAGGTGACAGAATGTACTGCCTTAAGTTTGCTTGAAATTCTCCCACTATTTCCATTTTCTTCTATCTATCCATTAACAACTATTTAATTAATATCTTTCGATAAAACATTTTCTTAGAAATTGTCTTTCTCACCTCCTGCATCCTTCCCATCTTAGCAAGCTCTTGGTCTATTTCAATTTCCATGAGCAATTCTAAACCCTCTGGATTTAATAAACTATAGATCAGCCTTTCATATTTATGGAACATGGACGGCAAACTTGGAATCACTAATTGACCCCCAGTGTCCTGAGCTGTGTTGGCTACAAGGCAGCAAGCAGGTCAAGTGCTTCTATGGCAAACAGGAGATTAGGCGTTTCAAGTCATCGTCCACAGGAATGCAAGTCGACCCACCCAAGGACAGCTGTGCAAGTCTAAACTCTGAGATGCATTGTCTCATGTCCACAGCCATGAGCCAGATAAGTCACAGAGATGAGCTTACACTGCTTGTGCAATTATAAGCCCTGGAAGAGCTCCAGATTGATTTTTGCATTGACATAACATGAAATGCCTTGGAAATCCCACATTTTCACTAAAGGAAAAGTCAAATTCATTAGCAACTAAACTTGGAATGTAATAAACATGTATAATAAACACAAGTACGAGAAAGGTAGTATCATTTTCTTCACTTGTAAAGACTCTTTTCTAGACAAACAAATTTGAAAGCATCAACATGATTTCTCCATCACCTCTATTCCTAAAAACTGCTATTTTTCTTATTTTAATATTTCTTCCCAAGATTCTCAACGAAGTATTAAGCAATGCTCATGGGAAGTAATCTTGCCAGTCATTTTTATTGATGGCAACTGTGTAATAGTCACACCACTGTGAAATCAAGGATAAACACATGAACAGGGATGACATGGACGGCCATTTTAGTCCCTCCGGCTCTAAAGTTCTGTCCTTTTTCATACATAGGACGAGACAGGCCAACAGATGTCACCGTCAGGAATTGGGCCAGGGAGCTGGATTCTCTTTTTCTGGATGGCCAACCACAACATAGATTTGCCCAAAGCAACTTGCTAGTTTGTGTCCTACACTGGAACACCCTCACACCCTGGCTTATAAGCATTTCCAGTAGGCATTAGCGCTAAATGCTCAAAAATGGCCTAGAAAAGCCTTTAATGGTGGCGTCTTCACAGACCTGAATGCTAATGGCTAAAGCTTGCCTCATAGTCTAGTCAGACACTTTCCCACCTGGTCCTAAACACTGGAACAGGCTGGCCACACACTAGAACATGATTCTGGAATTTTCATGAATGCCTCATCCTTCAATCCTGAATCGGTCGGGCTGGGTTCATCTGGTCTCAGATAGTACTCGTGTGACTACAAGAACACAGATAACTCATTCTGCACGCACACATATGGGTTATCTATGAAACGGACTCTAGGAATTTTGGCAAATGAATCAAACTTCTTGCTTGTTTCTTTCCTTTTAACAATTTTGGGACCTCACTGGCACTTTTTGTATAAGAAGACATAAATTCATTGAGGACAAGATACTGACTTCTAACCTCTTCAGAAAAGAACAACAATCAAACAAACAATCCTGTCTTAATATGATGTATACTTCTTGAAATGGTTAGGACTACAATTATTTAGTTTCTAAATAAAGAATAACACACATATATGTTTAAGTAATAGCTATCTAGAGGTTAAATGCCCTGCCTCATGGTTGGCGCTATGGAGCATTAAAAAACCAGCACCAAATGGAATCCATTAGCTCTGCTGCAATGAAGCTTGTTTTCACTGGTGAAAACTAACATCTTTACCTATTAATCATATGATGAAATCACCTCCTACAATCATAATTACCCTTGCTATTCAACAGCTCTCTCTACTCTAATGAAACGTACCTTCTTCCACTCGGAGACAATACTGTCTGTGAGCAAGGGCAGCGTATCTTGAAGGGCTTTTTGTATGCAGGCTTTTACTTTCTCAAAATACTGCACAGATACCCATTTGGAAGAACAAACTGACATGACTTCCAAAAGCTGCCTGTCCTGGGAGTCTCCCGCAAACTCCTTCTGGGTGTCCCTTAGGAGGAGCTCCAGCACAGTGAGGATGTCATCCTCACACTGACGGACTTCCAGTTGCGTCCGCTCGGCCTCCTGCAGTGTCCACTCTCTGCGACTCTGCTCCAGACATGCCTGGAACTCTGTCTCCTTCTGAAGAAGTAGCTCAGTTTTCTGCTTCTCAAAGTCCTCTTTAGCTGCCGCAAGCACCTCATTAATTTTATTCCGATGATCATCTAAAAACTGCCGATAATCTCCCTCATTTTGTTCTTGAATCCTCTGGATTTCTTCCTGTTTTTCTCTGTTCCATTCAGTTCGGGCCTTAGCCAACTCAGCCCTGACAACCACAGGGACTTCCTTATCCTTCAACTCCAGTTCCTTCCGGAGACAGTGAATTTGCTCTTCCAGTTCCTTGACAGGTATTACATGTGGCTTCATATTTTCAAGCTCACTTTTCCATTTCTCTTTAGCTTCAGAGAGAACAAGTGACAGCTGGAAGGTATAGCAGTACACATTTCAGAAGGTCAGCAACGCAGATCTGAGGGTCTCTGACAGTCTTTATTAACAACAGATCCTAAGTATCTGGGCTAATCTCCCAATGAAACAAGCAATTTAAACCACAAAATAAAGGGAAAATAAATCTAGATGTGACACACACATTCTGTAGAAGGTGCTTACACTAGACTTAAGGATCTTCATTTATTTTAGTGTGTGTGTGTGTGTGTGTGTGTGTGTGTGTGTACATATGGGTACACTCACCTGTGAAGGTGCCAGAGGCTGACACTGGGACCCCTGCCTCTCATGTTCCATCTGATTTTTCAGAGCGAGTCTTTCCCTAACTCTGAGTCTTGTTCTCCCGAGACTGGCGGGTCAGCAACCCCCTTGCTCTTGCCATCTCAGCCGCGCTCGGGGCACGTGCACCTGGCTTTACGTGGGTTCTGAGGCTCCAGTCTCGAAACTTCACGCTTGCACAGCAAGCGCTTTTCCCACTGAGGCGTGTGAGATCCTCCTGCCTCAACCTCCCCAGAGCCGGGACTGTGAATGACTTCTGAACCTGAGAGACCTTCTGGCTATATGCTTTCTACGTTCTACTCAACTTTATTATTTTACCTGACTTCTGAGCCTCATCATACTGCTTCCTTTCTCTCTCCCTCTGAGATATTTCCATTGAGACATTTCCAACACACAAAAAACACATAAATAAGAAATACTTACGCACTTACTATTCCATAGTAAGAAAATACTGAAACTTCATTATTTGTTTATTTTTGACACAAAGTCTCATGTATCCCAGGCTGGACTCAAATTCTCTAGTCAAGGATGATGTTGAGCCAGGCGGTGGTGGCACAAGCCTTTAATCCCAGCACTCGGGAGGCAGAGCCAGGCAGATCTTTGTGAGTCTGAGGCCAGCCTGGGCTACAGAGAGATCCAGGACAGGCACCAAAACTACACAGAGAAATCCTGTCTCGAAAAATCAACAACAATAAAAAAAAGATGATCTTGAACATCAGACTTCTCAAGTGCTGGAGTCACAGGCATGCATCATCACACAATTTCATTGTTCAAATGTTTAACTCTATCAACCTAAAGCTTACTGTGACACACAGGTGGGTAAAACCACTTCCCCAAAGTATTACTGGGTTATCACAAGACTGCTCACCATGGAGTAATCCATTCCTCATTCTTTGGCTTTGGAACAATTGGTTAAACTATTTATTCACAATTGGGCCAATCCCTCAAGCCTGTCTTGTATGAAGTGTGTTGTTATGATTCAAGGCAGTTTTTGCTTTCAAATACATTCTGTTGTGAGGACTACAATACCTTTTTCAGAACAGTGAAATAAGGAAGTCTAGTCTTTTATTTTTCAAAATAAATTTTAGAATTACTGTGCCAAACTTTAAAGTTATTTCCAGCTTGCTTCCCCTTTGATTGCAATCAAGTTAAGATCCATGAATTAAATGGGGGGTGGAGGGGGGGAAGAGGGTACACATCTAGGTTTTCTTTTGAAGAGCACAAACCTTTCAGAGAGCTGGGTATTTACAAAGTGAACACGCTCTAAGACTATAGTCAGCTCAGGAAATCTTCACACGTGTGAAATGGTAACGAGGAGCAAAGAGACCTGTTCTCAATCTCAACCAAACTGTCCACAATAAAATGGGATTAAGTTCTAAGTGCAGCCATGTCTCCGATGTGAGGGTCAAGGTGCTGAGGTACACGGCCTTCTCCTCCAGTGAGCCAAGAGCAGATTCCACGTGCTTAGGCTCAATGCACAGTGTGAGGGTTCAACACCAGCAGCAGGTGCACACTCCAGAGTGGAGATGGGAGAATATGGACAGAATGGCACAGCACTCACCCTCTGGGCCACCACCAGCTCCTGCTGCTCCGCCCACTCCTGCTGGTGGGTTCTCAGCAGTGCCTTGTACTCTGCAAGTTTGGGCAGCTCCTGTAGCCAGCGACTGCGGGCATTCTGCACAGCTGTTTCCACCTATAGGAGATGACAGGAGAGAGGCATAGCAAAGGTAAAATTTCACAGCAACTATGACCTCATATATATTTTACATTGTGTCAACCCTATGTTAAAACCACACTGATTTCATAAACAGGAAACAGCAATCCTTTCTAAATTACATTCTGTCCCCTGCAAAGGGCAAGGCAGGGAGTGGGAATCTGTATCTGATGAGCAAAGCAGTCATCAGAAGCTTCATACAAAGCTCTATCTGTCATTCCCCACAAAGTTCTATTGCTCCTGGAAGGAAAACTAAAGTACACCAGCAGGTCGCCTAGTGCCAGCTGCTGTCAATCATTATACCTACCACCTCCTCGCTCATGCTTGACCAGCACACCATGTGCATGCACACATACACAGACATGCCTCATACCTAGTACGGATTGCTGCTGTCAAGAATGAATTTGGACATAAGAATGCACATGACCCTTCAGATTCAGACAAGAAATCTATAAACATGATGAACTTTAAGGATGAGCAGGTTATAATCTATCAGCAATTACATGGACAGAGCTTGATAAATTTTTCTTTCTTCTAAAACAGATAGACACATAGCAATGCAGAGCCGACACAAACATTTTGCAGTGAAAGGACTAATTGCTTGTGCATATAAACTCCAGGTAGTTAAACTAGTGCAAGAAGAGAAGAATTCCTACAGAAATTTATGTTTTCTGAAGACATTTCCTCCATACTGTGTTGGCTTTTCTTCATATGATCTAAAATTTCATATATACTGAAGAAGCATTCTTAAACACTTCTCTAAGCAACTTCTTCTGAACCTTAGTAAAGACTTCAGAAGATTTCTGGCCTGGAACTCATTATATAGACCAGGCTGGCCTAGGACTCACCATGTAGACCAGGCTGGCCTGGGACTCCCTGTGTAGACCAGGCTGGCCTGGAATTTGTAATCTTGCCTCTTCAAGAGCAATTTCAGGAAACTTTAGCTGATGAAGGTGTCCTTGATATACCACATGTTTATTTGCCTATGTTTCCTGACTGTAAGATAGCCTACAATAACATATAGAATAATGCATATGTATAAACTGCTGAGTATTTATCAAAAGCTAAGAATAGTTAAATAAATACCTTACTTCAGTTACTGTTTTTCGGTTTTTGCTGTTTTTTTTTAGTACTGGGATTGAAATGAGGGTTTTATTGTGCTGGGCAAGTATGCTATCACTAGTCTACATCCCCAGCCCCAGGCAGCTTTTTATTCACAGTAAAATATCTAAAATAATAAATATACAATAGATTTTAATACTCTGCCCTTCATATATAAACAGTGCAGCTCTCCAGGAGAATCACTACACTAACTAATTTAGATACAAGAGAATAAGTCATCTTTACTTTGTGACCATAAACCACACTTTCCTCAGTACAGTCTTGCTTTGAAGCTGTTTTCATCTATGTCTACAGCAAGGTTGTGAATGCTTCAAGGGAAAGGCAATGGCACCACTTTTTGGCCACTGATGGGAATTACAAAGCTCCACTATGGGGCATACCTGCCAACCCAATTCAGCATAGAATTTCAACAGCAATGCTGCTAAATATCTTAATCTAAAATTACTAACAAAGATACCTTAGTGGAGTATTTTCTCTAAAACTAGATGTGAAAAATTCTTAATTTGAATGTTAAAACAACCAATACATGTGCACACACACACACCCTCAGGCAAACTAACGCTTAGATTTCAGAAAGCAAGCACTCTGAAAACTCAAAGAACACAGAGTTTTATAACCGAAATGAAAAAGGCTTTAGAGACACTGTAGTATCTATTCCAGTTTAGAAATGCTAAAACCTTGAAAACGTGTAAAGTCACACTGCAGTTCAAAGGCAGCATTTCCGGGATTCTCCTTGATCAGCAACCCCCCACCTGGCGCCCATCACCTGTTGCGTAATGCTCTCACAGTACTTGAGCTCCAACTCAACTTCAAGCTTCCTCAAAGCTTCCTTGACAGCAATCTCCTTCTCCTGCTCCAACTCCTGCGGGACCTTGCAACCCTCCTCCTCTGCCTGGACCGCTACTTCTGCCTTAGACAACACGGCATCCGGAAGGGCCACCTGGTCGGTCTGACTGCCAGAGTCGGAAGTTGCCTTTCTCAGGGTCTTTACACTACGGTTCAGTTTGGACCGCCACTCCTTTTCCAGCTGTTGAATGAGCTTCTGTCTGTTCTGTTTTTAGAAGGAATAGAAGAAAAACCCTCAATAAAGTAAAAACTAGAATTAAATGTTACTCAAAGAAAGCAGCTCCAGGGTACTTAAAAACCTTGGAGGGTGGTGAGCCTTCTGACACTGTGACACAATGTTGTCGTCTATAAAATTCATGGTCCACAATCACACAGATAATCGCGTTTTAGGTAAGTTTAAACTTCTGCACATTGGGCACCTGTGTCCTGCAGTAGCCCATGGACACAGCTGATACATACTCTTGTAGTTATTACATGAGGGTTAGAAATTTAGTCCACCAAAGTACATTCCCAAGCAACACTTGAAAATTCCTCTTCGGCTTTACTACAGAACAGAATTCCCATGAAGACTTAATGACAGTACTAAGGGCAGACACCCACATCAGTATGTGACCAAGAAGTTCTGACTCTGCCACTGTAGACATGTCACGACAAAAACTCACAGAACTGTGTGCTACTAACGATGGAGTTTCACCTCGACAACACTTTCCACGAGCAAGCGCCGAGTACATCTAAGAACAGGTTTGGTCAATGGTGTAAGAAAGTCTCATCGCCTTCAACACCCTGGAGTCTTACTCAGTATATATTAAGTTAGAGGGAGGTGTCACAGACAGACCCTCTTCATGTGTTCCCCGTGCTCAGCAACGCAGTGGGATGTGGCTAATTAGTCTTATACAAAACTATAAAGGAGCAAACCGGCCTTTCCTTCTTTGCCTGTCCCATCTGCTGACTACCTGGAGTGCTACAAGAACTTCCTGGCTACCACACTAACAGAATAGCAAGCTCAAAGGCAGAATCTATGACAGAATCTTCAACAAGCTAGAATTCTGGTTTATTTTTTTATTTCTAAGTATTTAAGATCGTACTTCAGTCCTTAAATTTCTAAGAAACCAGCAAGGCACGGTGGTGCACGCCTTTAATCCTGGTACTTAGAAGGCAGTTGTGGATGGATCTCTCTGAGTCTAAGGCCAGCCTGCTCTACATAGCAAGTTCCAGGCTACAAAGTGAGACCCTGTCTCAAGAAGAAGGCGGAGAAGACCCAGGAGATAAATAACCATGCTGGCAAGGATGCAGACAAAAGGAAGCCTGGTACGCTGCTGGCAGGGACGACAAGCCCAGTCCAGCCACTGTGGAAGCCAGTACGGAGTTCCTCAAAACCAAAACTAAAGCTATGAAAAGGTGCAGCCATACCATCCACTAGTGTTTATCCCAAAGACGATGGAAGGCAGCATAGGGCAGAGGCACTCACGCTACTGCCAGGCTACATACAACAGCTAAGTACAGACTCAACCTAGATGTCAGCAACAGGGGGGCCAACAGAGGATGTGATTTACACACGACAGAGCACCCTTCAGCCATGAAGAACCACCAAGTCACAGCATTGGCAAGAAAGCAGATACAGCTGAAGACAATTATACCCAGCAAATCAAGTCAGTCTCGGAAGAATAAATACCTCATCTCATTGTGGGTCTACAGAGTTCACAAAGATACATAAAATCAAGAATGTACAGGAACATGAAAGTACAAGTAAAACCATCTAGAAAACAAGGGACCAATGGGATGGGGAGGGGTGAGCAGAGAAGTCAGGCTAAGGACAATCTTATACTTGCATGAAAGTGGCCCAAGTAACACGCTACAATTTGTAATTAAATAAATTAATTTCTTAAAGTCTCGGCTGCTGAGCCTGCTCACCACTTTCTCCTAATCCAATGCATTATTCATTTATGACTACAATTACATAATTAGACATTGGTATAGACTTACTAGGGCCATTTCATAATAGGAAATGAGACCACAGTTTTATTTCTAGGAATCAAAGAAATACCCAAAAAAAAACTTATATCCTAAATTTGGATAAAGATCATGGAATGATTTTGAAAAGTTCAAGTGGTATGATGTGTTCTAACAGTAAGATTGTGAGAGACAGAACATATGCTATCTACATACTTGCTAATAAATTATAAGCCACATGTTCAGGAAGAATGACCTACAGTTACTAATACATATAATGACCAGAAGCCAGGTGTAGTGTCTCAGTCCTTTACTCCCAGCACTCAAGAGGCAAAGGCAGGCAGATGTCTATGAGTTTCAGGCCAGGCTGTTCTACATAGCAAGTTCCAGGCCAGCCAGGGCTGGGAAAAAAATCAAATAAAATAAATAGACAGAGTGACCAGAAGAAACTTTGACCCAGCCCCTTTCTCTGAGTGACGTCCCCTCTACCTCAACTCGCTCTTGAACACCGGCTTCTAGCTCTTTCAGCCAGTTCTCTTTTGCCGTCTTAAGAGTTTCTTGGTACTTCTCTTCAAGTTCTAACTTCAGTTTGCCTGCATACTCTTCTCTGGCTTCCAAAAGCTGCCTCTGGAAACAAAACTCAGGTTAGCATCTCTGTGTAGAACTGACAATCGCCATGTTAGAAATGTGTCAACGTGGGCATGGTGGGGGTAAGGTCATTCCTGGCTTCATAGCAAGTTCAAAGCCAACCTGGGCAACAGTATGAGACTCGGTCTTTACAAAAAACAAAACAGTGCGTGCGGCATGAATCTTGGTCCTACATGTTTTATAAACTCTGTACCTAACACTCATATCAATGATTCTCTCCCTATTTTAATTTTAAAATTACTAAAAGTTAAGTTTTCAATTTCTAAATAACTTCAAATCCTTTGTAATTCTTCTGTAGCCAATACTAAAACCACTCCCTTTAAAAATTCATTTTCTACTGAGCGACATAACACACGCACATGGCATGCTTTCCATCACGTTGATCTACTGAAATATAGCCAAACTATTACATGAAATGAACACCCCCTTGGCTTGTGACTACCGTTCCCACATATGTGATGGCAATACCTTGCTTTAAGATATCATATTCAAAAACATCTGGACAGAATAGTTAAGACTCTGGACCTAGCTTCTAGTCTTGAAGCAGGCAGCTTTCAAACTGTGACCTGCAGGCTGATCCAAGCAAACCAGAGTCAGAGCTCCATCTCCAGAGGACAGAGCTGACCACGGCTTACCACGGGCGCACTAAACAGACAGCAAGGGTGGCAGGAAGGACTGGTCACATAAAGAACCCACTGCTCTTTCTCCAGCTCCCAGAGGCCAGTGCTCACACAGGCTTCTCCAGAGCCTCACCTTCCTTGTCTTAAGATGACAGTCAAACTCGGCCTTCCCAGGACAGTAACATGACAAGCATCTGCTCTGTGCAAAAGGTGGAGGGAGAAACCGCTAATGGCACTCTGCACAGCACTCACAGCTGAAGGCACACTGTGCACAGCACTCGTAAGCTGTGCAGGATCTCCTGGGCAGGCACAAGCAGCGAACACATGGAAATGGAGATGCCTAGGGGAATGAGTTGATCCAGGCTGCTTTGTGTTCCAGAATAAGTCTATAAAGGTGAGGCTGGAGAGATGGCCCAGTGGTTACAAGTACACACTGCTTTTGCTAAGGACAAGGTTTGGTTTCCAGAACCCATGCCGGACAGTTTACAACAGTCTGAAACTCCAGCCCCAGAGGTACAACGCCCTTTTCTGGCCTGTGACAACTGCACTCATGTGCACAACATACCCACAGAGATGTACACATACATATAATTAAAAATAAGATAAATTATAAATTAAAATTTTAAAAAAGAAATGGGATCTTCCCTCATCTTAACAATTTCAATAGTTTTTAAATTCTGTGAGCCATAATAGCTTAATATAATCAAATAAAAAGGCCTCTCTGAACACCTTCCCCCCTTCCCCAAAGCAGGTGTATTCGTGTAAATGATGGAGGCATGACAGGAAATGGGAGCGGCCTACCTTTTGCTCCTGAGCCTTTTCCACAGTCTTCCTGAGAGCAGATTCCAGCTCATCCTTCTCTCTGCAAACTTCCAGGTAACACTCCTGCACAGAAGCCATTTCCTTGTTCATCTTATCGAGGTCAGACCTTGGAGACACACAATAGCAGGTAAGTGGGTGTGTGCGTGCATGCACACGCATAAGCGTACACACACACACACACACACACACACACACACACACACACACACCCTCCAAACTACGGAGCAAACAGGCAGCGAGGCCTCCTCTCACCTGAGCTGTGACTGGGCCCCCTCGTAGACCTCAGAAAGATGCTGCTTCTCCACAGCGTGCTTTGCTGAAAGGCTCTCCCGAATCTGAGCCTTCATGGCTTCGTGGTGCTGCTGGTAAGTCCTCTCACACCTAGCGAGAGAGGGGAACTAAAGCCTCGCAGCACCAGGGACATGATGAACTAGCCTGCCTCCCTGCCTGCCTGCCTCCCTGCCTCCCTGCCTGCCTGCCTTCCTCTTGTTCTCATTAATGCAAATTATAATTAGGTTAGACTGCTTTTCCCCAACCAAACACAAGAGTTCATTTAAAACCACTGGTCTCACAGGAATCTTCAAAGATTTCTTTCTTATGTTTCTAGAGAAAATTGGACTTGGGTGTGACAATATCCTAGTACTTCAAACAGAATAGTCAATCTATGCTGAGGACTGGCGCTTATAAAGAAATAACTGTTTAATGGAAATAACTGAGAAACAATCCCTGAATTCAAATCATACATGTCTGATACTCAAATACCAGCAGCAGCCAACTTACATATTATCTTCCAAAGGACTGTTTGCAAATGTGTAACTCAGCATTTGGAAGACAAACCCCTCCAAGATTCCCAGATGAGTCTTTAGAATCAGCTCTAGTATTTCAGTGAACTGCAGCTAGGGTTAGTCCAGCACATAACTCTGTCTTTGTGTTCCAAGTTATAATGTGGGAAGTAGGGGCTGACCTTTGTCAACCTAAGATCTCCACAGGAACAGTTCGCTCCATTTTGGGAGAGGGGCTGCAGGGGTAGAAGACTGTGCTACCCAGGAGAAGACCCAGGAGATGAGCAATGGGCACCAACATGACTCACCTAGCCACAGCCTCCTGCTTATCATGGTCAAAGTCCTGTACCATCTGTCTCATCTGATTACACAAGTCTTGGTTTGTACTTCTCAGTTTCTCTTCAGCTTCTTTAAGTTCCTAGACACAGAGCAAAGGATTACAGAGAGAAACCCACCTGAATTGATTAGTCTAACGTCTTAACACCCTCCATCTTATACCATTATCTCATACAATCTCTCTCACAATTCTACAAAAGAAAAAGTATTTTCACACCTAAGTAAGATAGACGTATTTCTGTAGTAAGTAGCATTCTACTAGGGGTAAACATTAAAATATTGTATTTGTTTTAAAATGCATCAATTAGAAATATTTAACCAGAGAAGTATTAAGCTAATTGATACCTTAAAGTAAGTCTTAGAATTCAATAATCTTCATCAAAATAAAAAAGGTTTTACATCTTGGTCAGCAGCTCGCTAAGATGACAGGATCGTATCTATTAGTCGGGCTACCACACAAAATGGGAACCACGCAACCTTCCAATAACAGACCACCCAAGCAGCAGTAAGGGTAACTGCCAGAACCACAAGAACTTCCCAAAACATGCCCACTAACTCGCACCGCCACGTCTGCTACATCAGTCTGTGCTACCTGGGTATTCAGTAAGGCCACGAAAAGTTTCATTAAAAGACATTTATTCACCTGGTTCTGTTGCTGTAAAACTTGAACTTCATTTTTCAGACGCAGAATATCTTCTCTGACAATTGCCTCAGAAGAATCAAGCCATAACTGATCAGTTGTTTTTTCAGAGGTATCTGTTTTAGTCTGAAATTTTAGAAAGGTTTTAAGTTTAAATAAAATAAAATAAAATTACACACTTGGAAGTAATTTCACTTAGGGAAAAAAATGTCTAAATATGTCCTTTTCTTCATCTTCTTTCTCAGATACAATCAATACAATCATCAAAGCAGAAAGCTAATACGAATGTGTGATCAACCATTCTACAGACTGCATACAAACACCTCCACTTTTCCTCTAACACCCTTTTCTGCACCAAGATTAAATCTATGCCACATTGCATTTAATTGTCCTGCCTCCTCCTGACTGTAACAGCTCTTCAGTCTGTCTTTCAAACCCATGGCATTTTCGAGGAGTACTAATCAGTTACTTTGTAGGGTGTTTCCCTTATTTTGTTTTTTCCTAATGTTATTAAATTCAGGTTAGGTGTCTAGTACGAATGCTAAGAAATGACCTAAGTTCCTTGTAGAAGACAAGGGATGCAAACATGTCTCATCACTGGTGACGAGGAGCTGAAAGCAGTCTCCAGGTCCTGCCTCCACTGCCTGCTGTCTGCACATGCTGTAGTCAGTCAGGTGTATCTCAGGAGAAGGCTGTTTTGAGATTAGACAATATCCCGTTTTTTGTTACACTTTTATTCAGCAGGACTCATATATTCTATTTATATACTTTTTACTAGCATTACCTCATATATATGCTTTATTCAGTAGGTACTATTTTTAAGATCTAGGATAGGCTTTCATACATTACTTTCTAGATAAGCCGTAAAAATGGACGCTCTGCTAGGTAGGGCAGGAATTAGTTCCAGTTCTCTTGACCACTACATCAGCAATTATCCTCAGCTGCTGAAGTGGATGGGAAACGGGGAAGCTAACAGTTCTTTCGCCTGCGTTCTGTGGTGCCACCACAGTGGAACCTCTTTGTTTTTATAACTGTGTGTCCCCTTCCATCTGAACATTTCCATATCTATAAGTTCCTTATTATCTAAAGGAGAATCAATACATCTAGTCAGTTTATGAAAGTATCTGAAATCTATTCCACGATGTAATCTGGACACAGTCATGAGAAAAGTAACTAACACAGATTGTTCCAAAAAGGGGCGCTGGCTGCCCTGACTACATTTCAGAGACTTCGGACCCGTGAGCTAGAGAAATGATGAAATGCTCTAGGCAGAGATCATTGGACAATTCTGGTAGAATCATGGGAAAACTAGAAGGCTAACAGTGCAGTCTGGCTTTCCAGGTTTCAGCTGGCAACTGGACTACAGGCCATTCAAGGGACTTTCTGGAAAAGAATGCAGTTGCATTCTGCAGCATCCTGAGAATGAGTGAGGCTAAATTTGAACTTAATGGATTAATTTGTTTTGGGGAAGAAATTTTAAGACTTTACAGCATCTGGGCTGAAGTGTGATTACTACTCACTACACTGCTCTGCTCTCAAGTATCCTGTGAGAGAGAGGAGGCAAAGCAGAAAAGTTTAAAAAGGTAGTTTGGTAGGAAAAGGGGTGTCAACAAATCGAAAGTTGCAGACATGGCAGAGGCAGGAAAACCAAGTGTTTAACGGTAAGAGGTTATCAGAGGGACCATTCCTTACTGGGTGTGTCTGAGTTAAAGAGTTAGCTGAGCACCAGAGGTGGGATGTTATGATTAAAACTGATATGCTTGGGTATCAGGCTGAGAAAGGGCAGAAGGATGATTGATAGTCTGGATCATTAACATCAAAGTATTGAGAATCACCTAGGAGACACACCTCTAGACGCCTGTGAGGGCATTTCCTAGGAGTTTAACTGAAGAGGAGAGGTGGTCCACCCCTAATATAGGCAGCAGCATCTCATGAACTAGACTGGAATGGAGAAAAGGAAGCCAGGTGAGTGCCATCATCCATCTCTCTGCTTCCTGACTGCAGTGGCAAGCCATGACCAGCAACATCACCTCCCCCACCTCATCTCTTCTCCAACACGATGAGCCGTATCCCTTTACCACAAGCTAAAATACACTTTTAAGTTGTTTCTTGCCAAGGGTGGTATAGCTATCTTATATATTATGGCTGATCCTTCAACAGTCATTTACAGCACCCTGACAAATGTGCATACACGCATGAACACACACAAAAGAAATTTATTGGGGACCAGACACAAAAAGCTTTCTGTGTTCAGTGTTTTATGTTCACAAAGAATTTAGAATATGGACTCTGTTGGTAGGTCAGTATGGTTTTCCTAAGACCCTTACATATTCTATCTATAATACACATTCTATCTTTATTATATATATATATATATACATATATACACACATATATAATATCATATAAATATTAATTTTTAGTTATGTGTATATGTGCAAGTATGTGCTCAAACACTGCCTAATGCTATATATGAGCAGTCTCCTAATTTCTGTCATGCATTAGCCTGGAAATGCCATGAAACAGTATGCTTTGATTGTTTGTTTTATTTGAGACAATGTCTCACTATGCAGCTCTGGCTGTCCTGGACCTCATAGAGTTCCCTTGCCTCCCAAGTGTTGGGATTAAAGGTATGCACCACCACATCCAGCTGAATTTTTAATAGAAACATTTTTTTTTTAATTGTAGATGCCCAAAGTGCTAAAATTATATGTGGCTCCACATAGCCAAACTGCCTTTTAAATAAAGTCAAGTAAAGATATATAGACAAAAGGGTTTATTACACGACTCAATGTGTCACATGGCAGCTTCCATGATGAGATTTTCTTTTTCTTTTCTTTTAAATTATTATTGTTTATTTTGCAGGGAGTTGCAGAGGCAGAGGGCAGATGAGGGGGGTGAGAAAGGTGAGTGAGACTGAGATGCATGTGGGGTTCACAAAGAATGAATAAAGACTTAAATTAGAAAAAAATAGAATAACTAAACTAGTTTCTCTCTTTCCTAATTATGCTTTCTAACTATACAGACCAATTGAAGGTTCTGTTATAAAGATTTGGGAAAGAAGAGTCCATGCAACATTCAAAGGTGACCATGAACTCTCACTCACCATATAATACAGTCCAAACTTGAATGTTTAACAGAAAACAAACCAACCTTCTGGCTTTTATAGTACCAGAAGGTACTATGAAGGATGCTGGTAGGAAGAAAAAAAAAAATCAATCAATAGTCTCCCTCAGCTAGCTATTAACACTGTGGACTATAATATAGTATGGCAAGTATGTGCAATAGAGGCACATCTGTCATGGGGTGGCACATCTGTCATGGGAATGGCACATCTGTCATGGGGGTGGCACATCTGTCATGAGGGTAACAATTTTTTTTATTTTAAGTCACAAAAATTGGCATCTTAGAGCATCTGACATACTTTGACAGAATTTTTTTTAACGAACAGGACTCCTGGCATAAGAATCAGGACATAAAAAAGCAATAGTCAGATTAAAAATCCTTTCTCTTCAAGAGAAAAGGAATATACCCCCTACATTCCTTTCAATGCTCCACTTTCTTTTCTTAATTATCAATTCATTTCTGCATTATTTTTCTTGGCGTAAAGATGATGAGTTTGTGAAAAGAGGAAGAAAAGGCCATTCTCAAGATCTGGTGACAGGAGCTTCCGGCAATAACCCTGACCCCTATCAGTCATATAATGTCACTTCAGTTTCCTAAGATTAACTGTAAAACCTCAGGTGGGCCACAGACTCCCTACTTCCATTCTCCTCATCTCCAAAGATACTGGCTAAAGAATACTGAGGTGGATGTCAGAAGTGGGGTATGGTCTCAGTACTCAGGGGGCAGAGACAGAACATTGTAAGTTGAAGGCTAGCCAGGGCTATAGAGCGAAACCCTGTCTCAAAATTTAAAAGAGAGAACTCAGAAGTAAGTACTGACCAGTGCTATATACTCCATTTTCTCATAGAGACAAGTTCTTTCTTGTAAGAACACAGCCAGGGAGAGTTCAGGAGCAGAGCTTCTAAGGCAAAGGGTTTCAACCTATGGGTCGTGACCCCTTATGGGGGGAGGGGCAAAAGACCCTTTCACAGGAGACACTTAAGACCATTGGAAAATGCAGATATTTACATTATGATTCATTACAGTAGCAAAATTGTAGTTATGCAGTAGTAACGAAAATACTCTTCTGGCTGGGAGTCACCACATGAGGAGCTGTTTTAGAGTTGCAGCATTAAGAAGATTGAGAACCACTGGAGGGATCTCACTGGACACGATTACTAACAGGGTTTTCAAGCACGGTTGGTTCAAGCCAACCAACAAAATGCACATGCCTTTTACAGAGTACTCCTTTCATCTGTGAACAAAGAATTTAACCTAACTGGCATCTCATTTACTAGATGCCAAAAACAAGCCAAATCAGCCTTTCAAGTGGCTTTTTTCCTGTAAGCTTTATTTCTTGGAGTCAAAGGAACCCCAGGAAACCAAAAACTTAATTTATATCTACAAAGCGTAAAGACTCTCTTGACTGTGCATTTCAAAGGGACTCCTGAACTGTACAGGCTCCATGGGCCTCACCTCCATGCCTTTGTCGCCATCCTTTGACTGCTGGAGAGCTTCTGTTATTCCACGGCAGTCTTTGAGATCTCTCTGTAGCTGAGACACCAGATGACGCTTCACGGAGTTGCTATTCAGCAAGTGCTGAACTTGGGCTTTCAACTTCAAGATAAGCTCATCCTTCGAAAGCTCCTCCTTTGGGGCTTCTTGCTGTGCTGTACTGATGGGGAAATGGCCAGTTTTAGGATTAAACCAAGTAACCAATCAAACACAGTAATTCTTTAAAGCCCTAACCACACAGTAATCATAGGTTTTTGTTTGTTTGTTTTGTTTTGTTTTGGTTGGTTCATTGGTTTTTGCGAGACAGGGTTTCTCTGTGTTGTTTTGGTGCCTGTCCTGGATCTTGTTCTGTAGACCAGACTGGCCTTGAACTCATAGAGATCCACCTGGCTCTGCATCGCAAATGCTGGGATTAAAGGCGTGCGCCACCACCGCCCGGTGATAATCATGTTTTTTATGCCTCGACTGTCACGGCATTTTAAACCAACTGTATTTTTAACATTTTGTTTCTTTGTTTTCATTCGTGCAAAACAAGTATTCTAACACTGAGCTATACCCCAACACTGCTAAAGGACTTGGAACTTGGGGGCTGGAGAGACGACATGGTGATTAAGAGCATTTGATGCTCTTTAGACCTGAATTCAATTCTGAGCACATGGTGGCTTACAATTAACTCCAGCTTCCGGGGATCTAATGCCCTCTTCTGGCCTCCAAGGTTACCAGGCACTTCAGCAGGGCACACACTAACATGCAGGCAGAACACTGATACACATAATCAAAACTAAATAAATTGGAACTTTGTAATATACAAGGACATCTTCTTTGCACAAAAGTAAGTTCATTCCTCAGAAGACATTCTCCCCGCTTAAGTCTTTCTGCCTAGACACAAACGGTTTAACTCAGACATAGCTCACTTTTGGGTATGTGGCATGCTAATATTCAATGAGGCAATACAGATATTGAGGAGGAAACAAATAGCGAACATCAGCCATCCTAACCAACTATTGTTAGTTCTTCCAACTTACTGACATATAAGCCTGGCAGAATCCAGGCAACGGGAAAACTGAAACAAAAGCCATGCTAAAGCGATCTAAAGTCCTTTCTCTCTCCTTCCTCCTTCCCTCCCGTCTCCTGACAGTAATAAGGACTGAACCGCCTGGCCTCATGCATGCTAAGCAAGTGTTCTGCTGCTGAGCTGTATTCCAGCCTTTAAACTCAACTCTGTTTTCATTAAGCTTAAGGCTTACCATGACTACTTTTTAGAGTCCTTCTATTATTAGTGTGTGGGGGTGACATGACAGGAGCACTGCCCTCATGGACTCTCAGCAGCTGTGGCTGCCTATACATGACCTACACAGGATCAAGCCGGTCACCACTGTCAACTACTGCAGCAAAAAGGGGGAGCTTCACAGGCCCCCACTCTCGGCTGAGGAGCTGTTCACAGCTGATGGCTTTTGGGGAGGGAGAGTCAGTTTTCTTTAGGGGAATGGCCCCTGGTAGGTGCATGCCTCAGTGGACAGCCCTACACCCATGAGCATATGGCCAGCAGGCTGGACTCAGTGGCTTATTTAAAACAAAACAGCAAACAGGCGTCAGGTTGGAGTAGATCTAGGAAGCACAAGGGGAGGAGACAGGAAGACAAATATGGTCAAAACAGTGTACGCAAGTATGAAATTCTCAACTAACAGAGTGTCTTCTACATTTGGAAACAGTCATGTAAGTTTCTAAACAGTTTCCCAGTGGCTAGTGTATACTCTAAAATCATAGACACTGGAGAAATACTAAGGACAGCTAGCAAACCTCAGACATTAGTGATAATGTAAATGTACTGGCTCATTAACTTTAACAATACAAATTGTTAACAGGGAGCATGGGAGCTGATATATAGAATTGTGTAAAATATAAATCTCTATTTCCAAAATCTTCTAAAAGAAAAAAAATCTATCTAATAAAGAAATGACATCTGAATTAAAGTTTTCCTCCTGAAATGGAAAGATTTCAGATTATTTTAAATGAAATGTTAGGATATTGTACATGTGTGAAGAGAGAATGAACAAATCACTAGGTAATTTTATTTTTAACAACATAAATGAAATGCCTTAGGATGGATATAGTATATATAGAAATAGGTAACAATATGCATATACTCTATGTGCATGTCTGCATATATTAAACCTCACCTATTTAAATCATTTCTATTTCTGTAGAAATAACTATATTTCTGTAGAAAAACTATAACGGGTAAAGTTACGTAAGAAAGGAAGCACAAAGTACTCTGCTATATGGTATGGTAAACTGAGTCCGCACTTTACTCAGCGAGCAAATGAGGCCTCCATAATTCCTCTTCTGACTGAAAGCAGGCCACCGAAATAACAGTTTGTAGTCCTAGAGGAAGCCAAATCAGACAGCAGAAAAAGTGCTTGTAAAGTAATTTTCTCTCCTTCTTCTAAAGGAAAGAAGTCAGGGTGGTGAAGCATTCTGCCCGAGGCCCACAGCACCCTATGGAAACTGGTTCCCTGAAACCCAACTCAACTGTAGTTCCTTATGAAGCCTGCGGAGAAGACCAAAGGAAAACGGCATTCCACTTGTTAAATGTTTATGATTTGAGTGTAGCAGCCAACTATAATAATGGAGAGAAGAAAGCGTCTACAAACTGTGTGCAGATTTAGCTACTCAGATTCCATGAATGTAAAATAGAACATCGTGGCTAAACCTTTAAAGTTTACTAAGCAGTAGCCAAAGGGGGTGGTGAGCATTAGTAAAAGCTGGGAACCACCGATACCTGGGTCACTGATTTGGAAGCAGCTCAGGAAAAAAATAACTCACACTGGGAAAAACTTGCTTCCTTTTATTCAACAAATCAGTTCACCGTAAGAAAAGCACAAATTTTTTCTTTCTTGAAATTTGACATGAGAATGCTGCTCACACGTGGACAATCAACTATTAACTGCTGGTGTGTGAGAGGGTTCTGAGCTAGATGTGCCCTCTAGATGCTGCGGTTATTGATGGCTTTCCCAGAGCCCTTACCAACTGCCCACTCCGGTTCAGTTATTCTCCACTTTCCCAACTGAGCGACTCAGTCATTTCTTTATAATAATGATGAGATGCCCCGAGCCTATTAGCTATAGGAACACACATTAGAATTTCTATGAGCCGGGCGGTGGCGGCACACACCTTTAATCCCAGCACTCGGGAGGCAGAGCCAGGCAGATCTCGTGAGTTCGAGGCCAGCCTGGTCTACAGAGTGAGTCGCAGGAAAGTCTCCAAATCTACACAGAGAAACCTTGTCTCAAAAAACAAAACAAAACAAAACAAAAAACAAAAAAGAACTTCTACATGTGGCTATGAATGTTATGTAAATAAAAATGACAAGGGTAGTTAGGCAAGGTAGTGCATGCCAATAACCCCAGTACTTGGGAGTCCAGAGCAAAATTGTGCATTTGAGGCCAACCTGGGATACACAGCAATATCCTACCTCAAGGAAAAAAACAAAAAACAAAAGGCAGAATTCATTTTAATGGATAAAGATGAAATGTGTCTATTGAAAGAGTTCAATGCGGATGCATTCATCACTCAGTTCCAAGGCCAACCACAGCACAACTAAAATAAAAGTAGTAACAAACTGGAGAAAAACATTTTTGAATGAACTGGATCTTTAATCTTAACTTAAGAGAGATAAAGAAGAATGAAGTCTGAAGGCAAAAGGCTTGACTAGTACGTACATATGAGCAGAAAACTAGACCAGCCTAAAGAGATTTGAGTTCTAGTCCTGATGGCACCAGTGACTACCTGAGCCAAGTGACTCTCCTCTCTGTGCTCCGGTAAAACCGACGTTAGTCACAACATTGAGGATCAAAATGCTTTCAAAAGTATGTGTTGAATTCAAAGTTGATAAATGTAAAATCTGACCAATGGCATATTTTAACCAATAATGTATAAAACACAGAAATAGCTCTCATTGTTTAGCTAGGTCATATCCTAAGAGACTCACATTCATTATTTTAATTCTCACTTTAAGTTCCAAGAAAGAGCAAGCCTGATAAAAGCAAAAACAACAAAACAAACTCAGAGAAACTTAACGAGTTGGTGTAAGGCCATTTAACTAGCAATAAAAGGCAACGCTGTGGTTCAAACCATCCTGCATCTGAAGCCTATGCTCTTTCACTGGTTCCCAAGAATTCATTTGACACTGACAAGAAATGAGGTGTGGTGGTACTGTGTTCCCCAAAATATTGTGCACCCTAATAAACTTATCTGGGGTCAGAGAACAGAACAGCCACTAGATACAGAGGCTAGAAAATGATGGCACACACACCTTTAATCCTAGCATTCCAGAGGCAGAGATCCATCTGGATCTCTGTGAGTTCAAGGCCACATTGGAAACAGCCAGGCATGGTGACTCACGCCTTTAATCCCAGGAAGTGATGGTAGAAAACAGTAAGGTATATAAGGCGTGAGGACCAGAAACTAGAAGCATTTGTCTGGTTAAGCTTTTAGGCTTTGAGCAGCACAGTTCAGCTGAGATCCATTCAGATGAGGACATAGAGGCTTCCAGTCTGAGGAAACAGGATCAGCTGAGGAATTGGCAAGGTGAGGTGGCTGTGGCTTGTTCTGCTTCTGTGATCTTCCAGCAGTCACCCGAATACCTGGCTCCAGGTTTGTTTTTATTAATAAGACTTTCTAAGATTTGTGCTATAATGAGGTATTCACAGCAAAGTATGTTTTCAAGATGATTGCCTATAACTTTAAATTTGTAAGTACCTAGGTATAAAAGGAATCAAATACTTCTTTTGTTTGCCAACCATAGTGGAAGCCTTTGCTCAACATCATGTGACAGGTCAAAGTACTCACATTGAGAGCCACTTAGCCACTGCTGGGCTTTCCACACCTCTCTGCTAAGGCTGAGCTGACAGCAGTTCCTTCCCCCCATTTCATAGTGATCTCCATTTGCATACCAGGTAATTATGGGATGGAGAGAAATATGGGTCACATGACCCTAGATAAGAGCCTAAATATTTGTCTACAGATTCCAACCAACTAAATCCCATCTTACTGCTCTACAATAAAACGGCAGTGTTAACGGGCAATCTTCCCGAAGGCCACTAAAGGGGAACTTGTCAGGAGACTTAGCTTTGTGCTCGGTGACTTAATCCTTGAGACACAGCACATATTAAACAACTCAGTAAAGGCAGTGGACAGTCAGTGTGGTGGAGGTCAAATGCTGTCAAGAAACACTTTCTTCAGAGTTGGAAGTATAAGTCAGTGATACAGCTCTTTGAGTGAGTGAGGTCCTAGGCTCCATTCCTCAGTAAAGAAGCACTTGCTTTAGTCTAAACCAGCAGGGGGAACAGATAAACCCTCCAGGCAAGCCCAGCACTGACCAAACAGCACTTGGCTGCTTAATGGGTATGTCTCCTTTCCTCCGGCCAGGCCAGCTGCAAACTCCTTGGGGAAAGGACAGCATCTATTGGATATTTTGTAACGTATTTCAGGACCTCATGAAGCTCCTTCCATGTAGCAAGGATGCAAAGTTCACCAAGTGTATAGAACATCCATGAGTGCCTATAACTAACCCTTCAACCCTCTCCACTCCCTCTCCACCACCCTCACCCATTGACTGGTGAAATATCTACAATAACAGTAGCATAAAAGAAGCCCTGTTTTGAAAGTGAGATCTCAGAGCTGGAGAAACAGCTCAGTGGTTAAGAGCACCTGCTGCTCTTGCAGAGGGCCCAGGTTCAGTTCCCAGTTCCCACGTGGTAGCTTACAACCATCCATAACTCCAACTAAAGGGGATCTGACACCCTTCTAACTTCTATGGACACCAGCATGAGCACATGCATACATGCATGCAAAACATGCACAACATAAATCAATCCAAAAGTTATTTAAGATCTCAGGCAGGTCCCAAGGACAGTGCAATGCCATTGCCAAACTTATTTTCTCACAAATGACTGATTAACGCAAGCATGTGTTTTTAACATACAAGGCTAACGTTAACAACAACAGGCATTCGCCTCAATAGTTCAAACACACAGTCTGTATATTTGTGTATGTATGTGAGTGGAGTGTGTGTGGTGTGTGCACATGTATGCACACAGGTATGTGCTCCCACACTTGTGTATCAGGTGTCCTGCTCTGTCACTCTCCACTTTCTTCCCTTGAGACAAGGTCTCTTACTGAACCTGGAGCTAGGCTGAGTGGCCAGCAACCCTCGGCCATCCTCCTGTCTCAACCCCCCCACAATGCTGGGTGCTGGGGATCTGAACTCAGGGTCTCATGCCTGCACAGCATCCCCACTGAGTCATCTCCCCAGCCCTATAATCTGGGTATTTTAACTTCATAATCCCCTCCTTAGCTTCCTATAACTGGCATCTATCTAAATGATGAGGACTACAAGCACAATATTAATACTTCAGATTTCTGTTCATTTGGCTTTTCAGTCATTTATATTTCATTAAGAATTTCTAAAACACACTGTCCTCTAATCGGGACTTTATCTTCTGCATGGTGCCGCCCATGTCCCATGCCTCCACCACCAGCTTTATTAACAATCTTCTACAGTTAACTATTCATGCAGTACCTGTCAGCTTTGGATTGTTTCCAATTGACTTTTTTAATGCCCAAGTCCACACACGATTCAGTGAGCTCTATACTCAAGTCTCCTTCTGAGTGACCTGGAAGTACTCCGAGGTCTGCAGCAGACTCATAGAGAGAAATCTCAGCTTTAAGCTCTGTTAATTCCTCCTAGAACAAAATTATCAAAAATAACTTTCATTATTTTCCCGGATAACAAATCAATCATTCAGGCTGGAGATGGCTCAGGGGTTAAGAGCACTGGCTGCTCTTCCAGAGGTCCTGAGTTCAACTCCCAGCAACCACATGGGAGCTATAACCACACCTTTAATGACATCTGGTGCCCTCTTCTGGCCTGCAGGCATACATGCAGACAGAGCACTGTATACATAATAAATAAACCTTTTTTTAAAAAATCAGTCATTCTATGTTTCAAACTCTATTTTAACAATCAATAAAATGCAGAAAAGCCTCTTCAAATATATCTTTAACATTCATTCTATATAACTTCATGAAGGCCAGTTCCTGCCATATTTTCAAATAAACCAAATGAATGAAGAAGCAAAGGCAGACAGTTCTTTCCACAACCCTCTTCTTTACAAAAAACCCTTAGCTGGGATATCTCTAGTGTTCTGGCCTCACTGCAGCACAGGACAAAACAGATAGCTAAGCCAGGGGCATGCTACGCTCTGCCTGCATGAGCAACAGGCAGAGAGAGCACTTCCTTCAGCTGAGGCAACACTGAAAGTCCTCGCCAGCATCTTCCTTACCTTTCAAGGAAACTAAAGTGGTGGAGGCTGTGAGAGAATCACATCCCAACTAAATATTCCCCATACCTGTAGATGTCTGGTCCCCAGGATACACCTGCAGACTGGGGATGCCTGGTCCCCAGGATACATCTGCAGACTGTAGATGCCCTGGTCCCCAGGATACACCTGCAGACTGGGGATGCCTGGTCCCCAGGATACATCTGCAGACTGTAGATAGCTGGTCCCCAGGATACATCTGCAGACTGTAGATACCTGGTCCCCAGGATACACCTGCAGACTGTAGATACCTGGTCCCCAGGATACACCTGCAGACTGGGGATGCCTGGTCCCCAGGATACACCTGCAGACTGTAGATGCCTGGTCCCCAGGATACACCTGCAGACTGGGGATGCCTGGTCCCCAGGATACATCTGCAGACTGTAGATAGCTGGTCCCCAGGATACATCTGCAGACTGTAGATACCTGGTCCCCAGGATACACCTGCAGACTGGGGATGCCTGGTCCCCAGGATACATCTGCAGACTGTAGAAGCCCTGGTCCCCAGGATACACCTGCAGACTGTAGATGCCTGGTCCCCAGGATACACCTGCAGACTGGGGATGCCCTGGACCCCAGGATACACCTGCAGAGGCAGGAGAGACATGGACAGACTGGCAGGAGGCAGAGGCTTGACTCTGCAGTTAATCAGAACTAGGCTGGAACACATAGGTCTGACTAACAGTGGTGTGATATGGGTGAGATCCTGAAAAGCTTTCCTGGGCTGGTCTGAAGAAGGTCCAGTCACCCTTCTTCTGAAGGTGCTATAACAATGCCTACGTCTCTTCCAAGAGACAGCACTCACTTGTAAAGCCTTATTCATGCTCTCACTTAAGATGTGGGCCTTCTGTGCTTGCTGCAACTGCAGCTGTAGCTGAGCCACCTCCTGCATGGAGCCTGCAAGACAGAGTCATAGGATATGTTGTTGTTGAATATTAATTTAAGATGTGTTACATCTGTTTATGCTGTGGAACATTTGGCTAATGATGCAAAGATGGGTTGCATTCTTTTAAGTTGCATTTGTTTAACTCTGTGAAGCTGTGTTACTGTGCCTATCTAAAAACACCTAATTGGTTTAATAAAGAGCTGAACGGCCAATAGCAAGGCAGGAGAAAGGACAGGTGGGGCTGGCAGGCAGAGAATAAATAGGAGGAGAAATCTGGGAAGAAAAGATCAAGGAGCGTGAAGAGAAGGAGAGGAGGACATTGGGGTCAGCCACCCAGCTATATAGCCAACCACAGAATAAGAAGTTAAGAAAGGTATATAGAACAGAGAAAGATAAAAGCCCAGAGGCAAAAGTAGACGAGATAATTTAAGAAAAGCTGGCTAGAAACAAGCCAAGCTAAGGCAGGGCATTCATAAGTAAGAGTAAACGATTTATTTGGGCACTGGGTGGTGGCCCCCCAAAGAGTAAGAGCCAAAGCTGGCTAGAAACAAGCCAAGCTAAGGCCGGGCATTCATAAGTAAGAGTAAACGATTTATTTGGGTGCTGGGTGGTGGCCCCCCAAAGAGTAAGAGCCAAAGAACCAAAGAGTGGGGTAAAAAACAACCAACAACGAGTAACTGAGACAAACATCCACATCTACAAAGCGGGGATCCACCAAGTAACTGAGACAAACATCCACATCTACAAAGCGGGGATCCACCAAGTAACTGAGACAAACATCCACATCTACAAAGCGGGGGTCCACCGAATAACTGAGACAAACATCCACATCTACAAAGCGGGGATCCACCGAGGCCCAAGATGGAGTCTGCTTTACTGTTGATTTTTAGAGCCAAATAGACAGGGAGCCATGGGACACCTCAAAGACCTAAGTCTGGTCCACGTGTTTCTGAGATTTATACTCAAGGAGCTCAAGGCCTGGGCAACTGGAACACTGGACCCTGGGAGCCCAGTCAGCCACAAGCAGCTGTGAGCCCCATGGGTGCTGTGAATTGGACCCCTGTCCTCTGCAGGAGCAGGAAGTGCTCTTCGCCTCTGAGTCATTTCTCCATCCCCAACAAACTAGTACTCTAAATGTACTAGGAGAGATTCTAGTGCAGCAGGCCGTTTGAGGGTTTCCTTAATTAAATGAAAACAGGCCTCGTAGAAACAGCTGAGGGAAACCGGGCGGCAGTGGCACTTTCCTTTAATCCCAGCACACAGGAGGCAGAGCCAGGTGGATCTCTGTGAGTTCGAGGCCAGCCTGGTCTATAAAGCAAGATCCAGGACAGGCACCAAAACTACACAGAGAAACCCTGTCTCAAAAAACAAAGAAGAGAAGAGGAGAGGAGAGGGGAGAGGGGAGAGAGGAGAGGGGAGAGGGGAGAGGGGAGAGAGGAGAGGGGAGAGAGAAGAGAGGAGAGGGGAGAGAGAAGAGAGGAGAGGGGAGAGAGAAGAGAGGAGAGGGGGAGGGAGGAGAGGAGAGGAGAGAGGAGAGGAGAGGAGAGGAGAGAAAAGGAAGAAAAGAAAACCCTACCTTCAAAGCTTTAATGGCCAAGGAAAAGACTCACCCGCTCGTGGCAGGGGCAAACAGATCTACAGCCAAGCAGGGTTGGAGGAGAGCCGAAACAGGAAGGGTCAAATCGGGTCCCTCGGCAAACACACACACATCCATAGGCAGCGCTCACTTTGGTACTTTCAGTGTGGCTAAACTACACCCCTACACACTGTACCAATCGACTAACTAGTTCATATGCCAAAATGTGACTTGTACCTTAGTTAATAAAAAATTGATTTTGTCAACCAGGAATTAGGATGATTTAGTCTGTTCAACAGTCTGCACATCAACATTGACATTTAATTGCCTTTAACATCATCTTATAAAAATAATTAAAAGTATCACTACCATGAAAAGCATCAGAAGCATGTCTCAATACCACAGAGGCCACACTAGAAATCGTAACAGTAACAAAAATTTAACTTGTTGTCCAGGTAAGTAATTGACCTTACTGGTGAGGGGATGAAAAACTGAAGGTAAACAAAATGGCAACTATTTAATCAAATATTGGGTCTAAAATGGCAAATACAGTGAGATCTTATAATCAAAGGTGGCTGAGACAGAACCTTGTCTTTGGAAGCAGAGCGCTGCCTGGCATGTGAGGTCGTCTTCTCCACAGGAAACGGGTTCAGGCATCACAGCCCAGGTTTCTCAGAGGAAGAGTGCTGGCCATTTTTATTTGGAATGTACACTTTCGTGTTTGGGTTTTCCAGATTGTGTAATGGAAACAAACCCTTTAATAGGAACTGCACATATAATCCTCCCTGAAGGAAACTGTCACGGGTAGGCTTCTGTCTCCTCTGGCTTTGTGGAGTGTTGGGATCTGGGCTGGTGAGACGGCTCAGTGGGGAAAAGCTCTTGCAATTCCTGTCATGAAGTGGTGGTAAGACAACCTGGGTTTGAGCTCCAGACCATGAAGGTTGTCCTCTGTCCTCCATTGGAACCATGGCATCCAGTGCAAGCCCACACACCCACACACACGATAACAGGAATCCAGCTACATTCTGTACCATTGTGAGATAGTCCTTTACACTGTGTGAAGATGTGTCACTGTGATGAGTTTAATAAGGAGTTGAGTGGCCATAAGCTAGGCAGGAAGAGGTTAGGCAGGACTTCTGGGGACAGAGAGATTTCAGAGAGGAAGAAAGGCCGAGTCGCCCGCCAGCCAGATGGGAAAGACATAGGACGGGCAATACAGAGTAAAGGAAACCGAGCCCCACAGAAGAATGTAGATTACAAAGTATGGGCTAATTTAAGTTACAGGAACTAGCTGACAACAAACCTAAGCTAAGGACAAGCTTTCATAATTAATAAGAAGTCTCTCTGTCATTATTCGTGAGCTGATGGTCCTGAAGAAAACGTTCATCTTCACTACACATATCCCAGTAGCCTCTGCGGGACCCTCCACAAGACACGCACCTGACTGCAGCAGGTGGGCACACTGCTTCTGACTGTCCTCTAGACTTCTCGTCAGCCTGTTAATGAGCTCAGTCTTCTCTAATTTGACAGCTTCTTGATTCCTCTCCAGCTGTTGCACGTGATCCTTTAAACGAGCGCAAACGCTTTCCTAAGCCAAAGTCAACAAGTCATTTTCACAATCAGTTTTAGTAGAAATTAAAGTGTCAAATGTAAAATCATCACCTGGTAGTGTGATCTCTTGTAGAGGGTTAACCTGTGCACAGGGTGAGAACAAGAGAACATGTGACCCGAGGGGAGGCCTGGCTAACAAAGGGCATCCCTAAGATACTGTTATTCTAAAATCAGATTTTACTCATGCCAAAGGAAATCTATTACCGTCCTGTTTGCATTTTATGCTGTGTTAATGCATATATACAAATGCAGGCAAACCACTCTGAGTCACGGAATCCGTATCCTTAGACAAGGAAACAGATGAACACATGGAAACTCTATTCTGAGCAGCCAAAGGTTCATTCTGTTCAGGGCAGCCAAAAATAATCTCTCCCTCCTCTGAATTTCTTTTCAATTTGACCAGTTTCTCTTATATTCCTCTTCCTACCTTTTACACATCTTATTTCCCTTGTCTCCTGAAGGCATCTCTTCAATATGTTACGCATACCAAGCATTATAATGAATACTTGAAAAATTAATGACAAAAAAGCCATGGTAATTGTTGAGTGTGACTATATGAGGATATATAAATAATATACACTGTGGGACAAGGATCTGTCTTGCCTACATATACATACATGGAGAGAGAAAGGTACTGTGCAAATATTTCTCCACAAAGAAAACATATTTGGAAATAAGCATGGTAGTTTGAAGAAACCATCACTGTAACAATCATCACTTCTCACCTAAAAGCCACTCAGGCTGAATGTCAATCAAAGAGGCAGAAGAATCAGTGTAGCAAGCAACGGCCTTAAACTTCCTGAGAAGCCCTAAGAAAATCATTAGCAAGAGCTCTGAAGTAAGAACATGTAGGCCTTTGATACCAGATTCCCTAGCACAGCCTAAACCTCAACAACGCTCTCGCCATGAATACAGGGATGCCCAAAATGCAAAAGATCCGGGCGTGCCCCTGTGCAAAGGAAAGGCTCTCTGAAGGCTCTCGCTTTGCTTTAAAATCCTGTGAATTTTCTGTCACAGTGCAGCTGTGTTTGCTTTGAATTTTTTCTACCAAATTTTTAGCAAAATGAAGCTTCTGGAAAGCAGTCCCTGTTTATTTAGTGCTGCAAACTTCTTGGCAGGCTGTTGAGGTTTCCCAGGCCAGGTTGGGAAGCACAGCTCTAAGGAGCTAGTTTAACATGGCTGCTGTACTATGCGCTAACAGGAATGCAGTACAAATGCTTGTCGTGAAAGGGTGGTGAGACACTCCAGTTCCTAGTCTAGAGGTCCCAGCAGTTTTGAATTGTTACAATGTTATATATACAGTCTTTTCTACATTGAGAATCTGATGTTTACGGAATGCACTAAGTTAATAATATGCTATAACCATGTACGTCTCAAATTGCATTAGGTACACAGACATTCAAAAAGCTCTGCTGTGTCAGAGTCATGCCTCCCATTACATGCAATTAGCAGTCTTTGTGCGGAATTCTTTTTCAAAATACAACTAATACCCATCCGTGATTTAAAAGAAAAATAAGTCTTAAGAACTTCCTCAATTTTTCTTTAAAAGGAGAAAGAAATCTAAATCTAGCATATTTAACAGGAAAACCTGAAGCTTTCCCACAGAGATGAGGACCAGGGAAGGGATGTCCCTTCTTGCCTTTGAGCACCATGTTAGAAGTTCTCGCCAACGAACTACAGTAAGAAAATGAAATAAAAGGAATACAAACTACAAATAACAGAGTAAGTCTCTCTTTGTCTATCAATGCCATTATCTGCTACACAGAAATCAGAAGGAGGAAACCTACTAAAACTGATAAGCAATTGCACAAGGGCTGCGGTGTACAGCGAATAGGGAGAAGCATCCTCCTGTACACCACAATGCGCAAGCAGAACTTGAAATTTAAAAATAGCCATGTCATTGACAACACCACTCCAAAAATGAGGATCTTTAGTAGAAACGTAAAGTAAAATATAAGATCTAGTTGAACAAAACTACAACACTCTGAAGAGGTCAATAAAGACCTATATAACTGTAACAGTCAGTACTCTAGGTTTACAATGGGGACACTCGGTATCATCAAGATGCCACTTGCTCCCAACGAGACCTACAGAGTGTGTACTCTCAGCATACCAGCAAGTTACTTTGTGGGTGTCAACAGAGTATCGTAAGTTTACAAGAAGGGTTCCACACATCGCCACTACCGTGGGAGTGTGAATGAAGGAACACTAATCACAGAGGGCAGGCGGGGAAATCAGGGAAATCCTTTCTCTTTCTCTCACTTCTGGTGAACCTGACTTTTGTAGCACTGTTCCAAAGGAATACCAAATGGATTATAAAATGCAGATCGGTACAAGTACTTTGACTCCTCATTACAAATACTGCTGAGCCAATTGATAACACATTTTCAAAGAGGATACCATAAAAAACACTCCCAGGGTGGGGATAAGTCACAGTAAATACAGCTCATGGTTTGGAATCTGAAGTCCACTCAGCACAGAACCAAGGTTCAGTTCTATCTTCTAGTCTGAGGTCCCTCTTCTGAAGTGGTGATGGCAGGCATGGGGACAGATGAAGAAGTCAGAGGCACAGGCTCCAGCTCCTTAGCTGTCCTGCGAAAACAGACTGGATGGAACTGGTTGTTCTAGAGTGGGAAGATCCAGGGAGGTATCCTGAGAGCCATAGGGGTCTGCCAACATCTGTACCAACCATTCCCACAAGAAAGGATTCCAAACACACCAGGAATTCCTCCCACCCATCCCAGTGAGACAGTGTCAAGTCAGCAGAGGCAAAGCTCACCAAACATGCCACGGGAGCTGACAGACTCCATTTTCCCAAATCTGCCAAGTACCACCACCGATGGCTGTAATACCACGGTGTTATCAAAGGCAGTATGAATAAATAAACATTTTAAAGTAAAATAAGAACTGTCTTCTAACTATCTAAAAGGTCACTGAGACTATAGACTTTGGGTCTGCTTAATATTGGTGTGTGATTTTTTTGTAATAAAGTTTATTTAAAAATTAGATACATAAAAATTCCTTAGACAATTGGCAAAAAAAGGTAAAATAGCAAAAAAAAAAACCCAAACAAACAAACAAAAAAAAAACTGCACCCCAAATTCTAGTTAATTTCTATAAAGCAGACTTTCAATGGTTGGGCATAGCCTTTATCTTTTCCCATCCCTAAAAACCATTATGATCAAATTCACAATACTTTTTATGTAAAAGGAAAAAAGTAATAAATTGAACAAAACACGTAAATACACATAAAAATAAAATGAACTGGGGATGAGTTGGAAGAATGCTGGCCAAACATGCACCAAACACGAAACATAGTACATGCCCATAACACCAGCATCACACTAACAGAGCATGGTGGTGCATGCCCACAACCCCAGCATCACACTAACAGAGCATGGTGGTGCATGCCCACAACCCCAGCATCACACTAACAGAGCATGGTGGCGCATGCCCACAACCCCAGCATCACACTAACAGAGCATGGTGGTGCATGCCCACAACCCCAGAATCACACTAACAGGGCATGGTGGTGCATGCCCACAACCCCAGCATCACACTAACAGAGCATGGTGGTGCATGCCCACAACCCCAGCATCACACTAACAGAGCATGATGGTACATGCCCACAACCCCAGCATCACACTAACAGAGCATGGTGGTGCATGCCCACAACCCCAGAATCACACTAACAGAGCATGATGGTACATGCCCACAACCCCAGAATCACACTAACAGAGCATGGTGGTGCATGCCAACAACCCAAGAATCATACTAACAGAGGATGGTGATACATGCCCACAACCCCAGCACTCAGGATGTAAAGTCAGGAGGATCCAAAGTTTGTCACTCTTAGCTACTTAGCAAGTTTGAGGACAGCTTGGCTATGTGAGACTGGGTCATAAAGCAATATATACAAAATAGAAACAACAGTGAAGTAAAATGTCACACAAACAATTACTCTGCCATACTACGTCCACCAAACATGGGAAAAGGCAGAGTCACAGGCCATGGAAGTCAGAGATAACAACCCAAATCAGAGTGAACTTTGGGTGTGGGCGGTTTGTCAAACCCTCACCTTAGTTTCTTCTGCTTTATCTTGGGTTAAATTAGTTCTTAAACTACATTAGGAAAAATTCATTCTGAAGCTGTATTGATTCAACCTAGGTTTTGGACATGAGGCAAGTAACCCTGCCACTCAACACACTCTGAGCTTTCAACACTCACTCCTCAGATACAATATAAAAGTCGACTGTGAAATATGCTCAAGCTTAGAATCACAAGCAGTTTATTTAGATCAGACTTTCTTCCCTATTTTGTACATTATACAAAATGAGTATCCAGCATGGGAAACATTTCAATTATGGAAAATTTGAAAACACACACACACACACACACACACACACACACACACACACACACACACGGGATAGGACTCAAGATTAAACATGAAATTTATTTAATGTCGTTATTGTCTTAGTCAGGGTTTCCACTGCTGTGAGGAAACACCATGACCAAAGCAACTTGGGAGGAGAGGGTTTACACTTATTTGGCTGACACTTTCACATCACTGTTCACCTTCAAAAGGAAGTCAGGGCAGGAACTCAAACAGGGCAGAGACCTGGAGGCAAGAGCTGATGCAGAGGCCATGGAGGAGTGCTGCTTGCTCCTCTGGGCTTGCTCAGCCTGTTTTCGTACAGAACCCAGGACCACCATCCCAGGGATGGCACCACCCACAATGGGCTAAGCCCTCCTCCATCAATCACTAATTTTAAAAATGCCCTACAGGCCTGCCTGCAGCCTGACCTTAGAGAGGCATTTTCTCAGTTGAGGTTCCTTCCTCTCAGAGGACTCTAGCTATGCCAAGAGGACATCAAAGTAGCCAGGATGTATAATACTGACTGTGACCTAGAGGTTGGTATAAAATTTTCTATTTGAAGCATCTGTCAGCCATCAGAATACCGGACTCTGGAGGGCCAATTTCTATTCTCGAAAGAACCATTACTCTACACTCTTTAAGGAGAGGGGAATGTCCAGAGCCCTACAAAAGGCTGCTGGTCAACCCCAGGTTCTGGTCAGTGGCCGTACACCCATTCCTTTCCGTTGGCATTTACTCTATAAGAATATGAATATGTATAAATATTATAAAAAATAAAGTTTGACTAGCATTCTGAGGTCTGAGAAGGTACCAATCGATCCTACAAGAAAGGTACCCAAAATTAGGATTTCAGACATATACATGATTCAAAAAAAAAAGTTTTGTTTTGTTTTGGTTTTTTTTGGTGAGGGGGGGAGTTCAGTTATAATTTTATACCTATCATTAGCAGCAAAATTTCTACCTGGGGGACCACAAAATATCAATTACAAAAAATAACCAGCTTTACTCAGTGGATAGTTGCTCATTAGAAATCACCTGACCTGCTCCTGAAGTTCGGTTCGGGTGGCATCCAAATTCTTCTGTAGGGATAGCACCTGCTCTTCGTACTTCTGTGTGAGGCCCGTGACGATGCTCTCGTGCTGTTCCCGAGCTCGCTGAAGGGATTCAGAATGATGGAGCTCCACCAGCTGCTGTTTTAGGCTCTCCAGGGTGACTTCAGTTGTTCTGGCCTTCTTGGTCAACTGGCAAACACACACAGGGTAGCCATGTTGATAGCATCTTAACTCGGCTCTTTAAGACTGTCCCTGGCTGCTACTCACGAGCCCATGGTTGCTAGGCACAATTCCTCACTGACAACTAGACTGCACAGTACCTGCGGAGGGCACATGGTGAGTCTGAAGAGCTTGGTGGTCCTGCTGCAGATCAGCCCTGGCACTGTTTGCATGGCTCTATGAGCAAAGGAAGGGCCACCCAATTGTAGGGTCACAGAAAAATGTGTTGCTCCTTCAAAGACTGTAAACCTACAAATGGTCACTTACTAAATAAAAAGATTTTTGGTTTTCTTTTTTGAGACAGGATCCCACTGTCTGCCCAGGCTGGCTTCAAATTCCCAGGCTAAGTAATCATCTTTCCTCAGCCCGCTGAGTGGCTGGGACTACAAGCACATGCCACCACATTCCAGCATAAAGAGTTCTGAAAAAAAAAGCTGATCACAACCCACAGATGGTTTCCCAATGCCCTAAATCTGTGATTATACAGGATTTACAGCAATTAATCAATCAACCAATAAATAAATAAATGTAAAATTATAGATAGGATTACAGTTACTAACCAAATAACCTTAAAATAAGGAGACTCAAAAAAATTAGGAAACTCTGAAGGAAATTATTTGGATCAAGATCTTTACACTCTCAGCATTTGTCAATAACTGACTTTATGACCTTGGGCAAGTAATTTGCCCTTCTAAGACCTGCTTGACACAAGCATAAAATGGTATAGTGCCTTCCCAATCAGAATTCCAATTAGATTTTTGTTTTATAAAACATTAACCATTGATTTACAAAATCTAAAGAAAAAATGAGGGAAATTTTCCAAATATTTTGAACGGGGGACAAGCCTTTTTGCCAATTTTAAAATACACCTGTGGTGATATTGTGTTTCCCAATATATCGTGCATCCTAATAAACGTATCTAAGGTCAGAGGACAGAACAGCCACTAGATAGACATATAGAGGCCAGAAAATGGTGGCACTCACACTTTTAATCCTAGCATTCTGGAGGCAGAGATCCATCTGGATCTCTGTGAGTTCAAAGCCACACTGGAAACAGCCAGGCATGGTGATGCACACCATTAATCTCAGGAAGTGATGGCAGGAAGCAGAAAGGTATGTAAGGCATGAAAATCAGGAACTAGAGCAACAGTTCAGCTGAGATCCATTCAGATATGAGGACACAGAGGCTTCCAGTCTAGGATCAGCTGAGGAACAGGCGAGGTGAAGTTAGCTGTGGCTGGTTCTGTTTCTCTGATCTTTCAGCGTTCACCCTGGCTCTGGGTTTTTTATGAATAAGACCTTCTAACAATTCATGCTACATACACCACAGAGCCACCATCATGACAGTATTCAAACAGGAACAGAGAAAGAATACGTAAGAGAAAAACAAAATGTGTGCATGTTAAGTTTCATCTTAACCAGCACTCAATCAGCATACACTGACCACCAACTATGCGCCAACTACTGGCCTACATGGCTACAAGCATGAGGCTAGCCCAATGATGCCTTCAAGGTATTCTTCGTCTTTTTGTAAGAAAGTAATTCTCCTGAGGAAAGAGACTCAGAATAAAAAGCTAGAAGCAGGGGTTGGCTAGTCAGATGGCAAGAGCCACGGGATAGGCATTCCCAAGAAGATGCAGTGTGCACAGCATACAAGACAGGAGGGGAGAGATGACCCACGGACAGAGGTCACCTTGTCCCACAGGTAAGGTAAGTCATGCAAAGCCTTTAAGTAAGAGAATAAGAAAATTAGAACTATATTCTGGAAATATTATCCAAGTGGCCAGGAACTGAGGAGCTGAGAGACCTGAATGAAGAACATGAAGCCCAGAAAGGATAGATGCTGTATCCATGGACTGTCACCTCCCCCTGGTACCCAGATTATCCCACGTAGATGGCAGGACATGTGTCACACAAAGTTCTTCTGAATGTAGTCTTCTACAAACTAAAAAGTTTTTGTTCTTTTAATTCTATTTATTTGTTTGTTTGTTTGTTTGTTTAATTTGTGAGTGTTTTGCCTACAAGTATGTCTGTGAGTCACACATGCCTGGTGCCCACAGAGGCCAGAAGAGGGGGTTGGACCCCTGGGACAGATGATACAAGTTGTAGCAAGCTGCTATGTGGGTGCTGGGAACCGAACCCTGGTCCTCTGAAGAGTAGCCAGTGCCCTTGGCTGCTGAGCCACGGCTCCAGTCCCTAAACTGAAGTTCTGTTGAATAAAGATAAAAGCTTACCTTTTCTTCACTGACTTTGAATGCTTGAATCTGGGTCTCGAGCGCTTTTATCTGTGCCTCAAGCTGGATCTCCCTTTCCTTTCCATTCTGAAAGAGTTTCTGGGATTCTCGAAGACTGAGGGTCAAGCCGTCCTTCTCATCTGGAGCATGAAAGGTATGTATAGACACTGTCACTATTGTGGGACCATAACTGTCACAACCTCTGTGATATCTACATCTGAATGAAATTCAATTCAGAAAAATGAGTTTTAGTTGCTTTAGAGAAAACCAAAAAACAAAACAAAATTTTTTTCAATTGAAACCCAAAATAATTCAAAGAACCTTCACCACAAAGATTCCCACCAGCATCTGCTCACTTAAGAAGCTAACAGACACAAGCTTGTGCCAATCAAAATGGTTCCCTAGAGCAGGTCATAGCTGGACACAGCTGTGACCCCAGTACTCAGAGGACCGCACAGTGAGAAGTACTGACCCCAGTACTCAGAGGACCGCACAGTGAGAAGTACTGACCCCAGTACTCAGAGGACCGCACAGTGAGAAGTACTGACCCCAGTACTCAGAGGACCGCACAGTGAGAAGTACTGACCCCAGTACTCAGAGGACCGCACAGTGAGAAGTACTGATCCCAGTACTCAGAGGACCGCACAGTGAGAAGTACTGACCCCAGTACTCAGAGGACCGCACAGTGAGAAGTACTGACCCCAGTACTCAGAGGACCGCACAGTGAGAAGTACTGACCCCAGTACTCAGAGGACCACACAGTGAGAAGTACTGACCCCAGACTCAGAGGACCGCACAGTGAGAAGTACTGACCCCAGTACTCAGAGGACCGCACAGTGAGAAGTACTGACCCCAGTACTCAGAAGACCACACAGTGAGAAGTACTGACCCCAGTACTCAGAGGACCACACAGTGAGACCCTCACTCACAAAACAAGGCATCTGGGGACTAATCACTCCTTCACATCCTTGTAAGGAACTCTTGAATCCCCCAGTCTTCGGTCCTTCCCAAAAATACTTCACCATAACATTTCACAAATTCTTCTCTCCAAAATGATCTTGTGAGAATCACAGAAAGAGCTTTGGTTTCTTCACTACCAGTTAACTTTGAAATGAGATGGAATGCAGTCATAGGAGTACTCCACAAATGGAGTAACACTGGCTGCAGCTGGAGCACAGAAGGAGGAGCAATCGGACCTGCTCTGTGTCCTCCAGATGGTCACACCAGAAATGGCAACTAGAGTCCCTAAGTCCTATTGCACCGCAAACCACAGGTCAGCTCTCAGGGAACAGTTATCAAGGGAACAATGTCAGGTGCAGCAGCTGTGGGGGGAGGCCAGCAGCGGTTCAACAATGCCCACGCTGCCCACACTCTCTGATTCCAACACCTGGGGGGGGGGTGGGGGGGAGACAAAGTGAAAGGAAAGGAGAAAAGAAAATGGCCGCACACACTGGTCACAGAAGTCTGGCCAGGGCTCGGGGTCTGTTCTGACTCACGTGAGCCCTCTGCCCAGCTCAAATGAGGGTATTGGAAATGAAAAGCACAAGAAGCTGGAACAGAATAAAATGATTTTAGAAACCAACTGCCCAGCTCTTGTGCAGCAGAAAAGGCCACCTCACCTTGGATTATTAGAAGCTGGTGGTTCAGATACCGAATCTGGCGTTCACTGTCGTTCAGCTTTTCAACTAAGCTGTCCAGTTGTCTCTCCTTCGCTTTGTTAAGAACCTGGAGTTGAATAATATGTATATTTTCTGCAGAGTCTGCTTTGGAATTAGAGACAATTTATTAGATAAAACACACTAAAATATAAGTCTGTGATCAGCTAGGGTAGTGTATTTTCAAGCTCTTTAAACTACTTGGTGAATTATCATGAAACCAACTCAGTGGATTACAACTAACATCCTTTTGAATATGAAGACCGATTATACAGACTGTATCAGAGCATCGTGTAGTGAGAATACGCATTTACATGAATGGACTACTGCAGGACAAACTCCACACTTTCCTAGGGGTCACCACCAGGAAAGGAGGAATGTCTCTGGGTTCAGGTTAAACACTGACTCACTATCAATGTAGACAACTAACACGCAGCTGCAACAGAGAAAAGTGTCTCATCAAACCAGGACAAAACACAAGCACAGGAGCTGCTGCCACACTGTCTGAAAAGGACACTGGATACACTTGTCAAAACAGCTGTTAGCAGAAGGGCAAATACACTGTGTTATGTTTACATTGGCGCGTGACCGCTATATTCATTAACTAATAAAGAGGGGAGTGAACTCGGACATCTTCATCAGAAACAAAGTCATTGTAGAAAATGTTTCGATTGGAGGGAGAAGAAAAATGACAGATATAAGAAGAATAACACTTCATTTCCATAATGATAGTCTTCATTTTCCACTAGGCATATGCTTCTAGAAACTTGTGATCAATAAATACATCTAAAAATTTTAATACTTATTAACAGAATAATTTGAACACTTTTCTAAATTAAATTTAAAAAAAAAAAAAAAGGCCAGGCATGGTGCTACATGCCTTTAATCCCATCATTCAGGCAAAGGCAGACAGGTGTCTGTGAGTTCAAGGCCACCCTGGTCTACACATCGAGTTCCAATCAGGGCTTCATACTGAGACCCTGTCTTAAAAGAAGAAAAAGAAAAAAATCTGAATATTGAAAGCATCTCTCTGGCCTTACAGAAGGAGGGGACAGAAATAAACTGTCTCAAAGCTCTATCCAAATTCACCTGTTTTTATTAATTTTAAACTTTATTATAAAAAAATAATTTGCAAACAAAAAGATTACACATCAAAATTAACCAGACCCAAAGACTTTATAGTTCAATGAACTTCTAAACAGAGTAGCCATTCAAAATAGAAGCTATGGAACTTCACATTGGATTTTACAATTCACTATCAAATATATTTTATGCATTTATTCACCATCAAAAACAAAAACCCCAGGAGAGTTAGAACCAGAAAAGCAGTTAGTTGATGGCCCTTTCCTAACTCACACTCATCACCTGCATTCAGTCCTTCCTCTCCCGAACACTCAGCCTCTCTTCTTCGCTTTCCACCATGTTTTACTGCACCCACACGTGCATGTGTTTACACATGTGCCTATGGTACTGGCTATGTTCCCACAGGCAGGAGAACATGGAGCATTTCTTCCTGAGGTTATGCGGCCTGGATTGACCTCATTCTTTAACTGTTGTTGCTGGGAAATTTGGCACTACCATTAAGTTATTCAATTATGTAATAATCGCCTTAGAAATAAAGTAACTTAATGCAGGTTTTTAAGAATAGTAAGGAGAGACATAAAGCATGTCATTACCAGAGAAGCTGAGGGAGCCAATGAGGGCGTGGCTGTGATAACTGCCACTCCATCTCAAACCACCCCAGCCCCAGGCTAGTTATACTTCTCAGTGGCACTTCAAATGGAGAGGAGCCACTCCCATGCTTGTGCTGAGCTTTCAAGACAAGTGGCTCTGGCCCCCACAGATATTCTGTGGCCCTAACAAGCCTAAAGCAGCACTCTGCATCCCAACAAAGGCGGCCGATTTTCCCTGGGGCCTAGCCCACATATCCAACAGTACAATACAGGACAACTTCTCCAATCACTCCAGAATCACACTGGCTCTTCAATACACACAATAATTCAAAGTTAATTTATCTCCAGGAGCACAATGATAAAAGCTTCCATCTACAAAAATACCGAGACTAGTCACTGCATAGCTTTTTTGTTTGGGTTTTCTATTTTTTTTTTTTTTTTTTTTTAACAAGCATTTCATCTCAAAATCCTCTAGTGGCTGTAAGTGTTTTCCTTATGACCACATTTAAACACACTCTACATCAAAAAACAAAAAGCCTAGGAAGTGTGGTGGTTTGAATATAAGTGGTCCCCACAGACTCCTATATTTGAATGGTTAGTCACCAGGGAGTGACAGTGTTTAAAAAGATTAAGAGGATTAGGAGGAGTGGCCTTGTTGGAGAAAGCATGTCACTGGGGGTGGGCCTGGAGGTTTCAAAAGCCCATGCCAAGTCCAAAGTCAGTCAGTCTGTCTGTCTGTGTGTCTCCCTCTCTGCCTACAGATCATGCTGTAGCTCTCGGCTACTGCTCCAGCGCCAGCATGCACTCCGCCATGCTCCCTGCCATGATGATAATGGACTAAACCTCTGAAACTGTAACAAGTCCCAGTTAAATGCTTTCTTTAATAAGAGCTGCCTTGGTCATGGTGTCCCTTCACAGTAATGGAACAATGACTAAGACAGGGAGCAAGTAATGTATCAACATCAATCCTGAACACAGTAGCAGGTTTGTACAACCATCACATTAAAAAATATATAACTAAAAGAAAAACTAAGAAATTGATTTATTAATTACCCGTCTACAGAGTAAGAAACCCAAGACTGGTGAGATAAGTGTATTCATGTTCCAGAGCAGACAGGAAAAACACTTAAGTTCAGGGTGACTCAATGCTAAAACTTTCGTCTGACATTTTAGTTTCCAATAGTGCTACATTAGGGAGCACAATGAATCCCAATGAAATATTGGATTCACAGCAGTTTATTTTATCTTTATCCCACTAACAGCTCCCTACAAAAGTTTGCTCTTGTGTGGTTCAGGAATGGAAACAAGGGCCTCCTCACAAATGCCACACATGCCCCAGTGCTAGGCTGTTCTAGAATGCTCTTTGTACTCAGGCTGGCCTTGACTGGTGCCAGATCTTCCTGTCTCTCCCCCTAAGAGCTCATATTACAGGTAGACCACCACCTGCTCAGTAAACCATTTTGAAGTGAACATTAAAGTGCTTATCAGTTGGCACATAAATAGCACAGTATGTATTTTTAATATGAGGAAATGGGGTTTGTTTGAAATGTCAACAATTCTATTACCGTTACTTAAAAAATATTAATTATTGAATATATATAAATATTCATTAAGTGTTCAAAATCCCCCAATTATGTTAATGAAAAATAACATGGCTGGCCGTGGTAACACGTCTCTAAGCAGAGGGATTGTCATGTGTGTGAGGCCAGCTTGGGCAACACAGCAAGGCCCTAGCTGAAAATAAAACAAAAACAGTCAAATAAATAAACATAAACAGAATACCTACTTTCATTAGCTCCTAAAAATTGTTGCTGCAGGCCTTCGAACATGTCACTTGCTGTGGTCTCCTGGGCTGGTGAGCTACCGCTCTGGCCAGAAGATTGGTAAGGTTTATATATTGCTTTATATGGCTCCAAAGCTTGACAGCTGGGTCCCTGACATGAACCAAATTGCTATTAAAAGATGACAAATAAAATTAATTAAGACTTGGCCTTTTCTTCCAAAATTACCTTACTGGACACCTCCCTCCACTTTCCAAGTGCTAGAATTACAGATGGGAACCACCATGCCTGGTTTATGCAATACTGGGGATTGAACCCAGAACCCCATGCATGCTAGGCAAGCATTCTACCAACTGACATACAACATCCCCAGCCCATAATCAAATATCCATAGACATTTGTGCTCAAAACTAGTACCTGCTGTTACTGAATACTATGACTTGCTTCCTAGTCCTCTTGAGCATACAATGGAGTCAATTTCAAAAATAAAATTTAAGAATTGCAATGAGATTTGTAGCACAAATAGTTAAGATAATGTCATCATCTTGGGAACATAAACATGTACATGCTCAATAAATGAGAACATGTGATACCATCTCACGTACAATAAATTCTCAATTATTTTTCAATGAACAACATTATCCAGAGACAAAAAGAAAATAACTACCTTTTAGTGGACAAAAAAAAAATTGTGTCATTGAATGATACAGAATATCAATTGGGAAAATGTGACACTTGTCATTGAGAAATTCTAAGACACACTATCTACTGACGCCTTCTCAGAACTCCCCAGTCGGTGCACAGCGTGTTCCCTTAATAGAAACCCCATCTACTGCCACGACACCATACAAAGCAGGAACTGAATTTGAAGTGTTGGACTTAAACTCATTAGAAAACTGGTGAACACGGAAATGAAGGAACTGAAACACTGTGGTCTACATGAAACCACTCCTTTAAAAACAGTCTGTTTCTCAGGGAAGCACCTCACAGAAGACAGACGCGGTACATGAAGAGGCACTCCTTGAGAGACAACCTTGAATGTTTAAATAACTATTCCCCAAAAGCTTCTATCGTAAACAGCAGGCTTGGCATTGCAACTGCATTTGATCATAAACAGAAAACCAACTGAGCCAGAACCTGATGAGTAGATTCAGAAAAACTGTTGTAATTACTTTATCATTGTATTCTCACAGGTCCTCAAACACACAGATGCCATGCAAGTCCATGTACACACAAACTCTTCAAAGTCAAATTCTCACAATACCTGAAACTTGTCCCTCTGAGGATCTGGAAAGGTAATGACTCCAGCTGCCTGCTTGTGAAATTCCTGCTTCTGACCACCAGTGTACGGCCTAAAATCTTCAGGAAGGTGATACAAATCTGCCGACTCATGTTTACTTGGAGGGCTATAGCCACTTCCGCCCTCGTCCCCGCCTTCTCCGGGATGGTACCCAAGATGCCGGTCTTCACTTTTACTTCGCTTTTCTTCCCAGCCATTGCCACACTGTTCTCCAAAACACAAGTCCAGTACAGTCCTATTAGTCAACAAAAGTCAAACAAAAGCACAAATCTACCCTACCCACAGCAGCCCTGCAGTCAGCACCCGCACCTACATTCACAATGTGAGATTTGGGCAGTACGTCACACTCAATCCACTTCCTCTCCAGTTGCTCAGAAGGATGCAGTCTTGGAGAAAAATCAACACTTTAGACCTACACTCTATTACATTTAGCCAAAAATAACACAAAGAAACCCAAGATTCTAGTGTTTGTTTGCCTTCAACCTTAACCCAAAAGTTGTAGAAAGCAGTCTCAAGTTTACATTCCTATCAGCAGAGGATCAAAGGAAGATTTATGGAGTACAATAAACAAGAGGAAGCGATCCCAGGTCCTTACTCTCCCACTATGCCATCCACACTGCAGTCCGAATCATGGCGCTCAGGAGAGGAGAGGTCATCATCCAGCATGTCGTGAGGGAGGTCTGTGAGTAGCTGCTGCAACTGAGTCGGGAGAGTCCCATCAGTATCACGCTGATTGAAACACAAGACACTACCCAGAGCTGCCTGAAGCTGACAGTGACTGAACAAAGAGATCCCTTATTCCTCCACTTAATGAGTTTCTTAAACTGCACACCCATCGTGTTCACATTTTCACTTGAGGAAAGGGGACAACAGGACACCAGGGTTAGCAGCAGGTCTGACTTTTTTCTACAAGGGTGTCAGGTTTATATGCACACATCACAACTGAAAAGCCTCTTCGGGAAACACAGTAAACCCTAAATCACTGTGCTAATTCATGGTGTTGGGTTCCACAGAGCAGACCTGCCTGTCAGGATCCCACTTCACCAGAAATCAGGGGCACGACAATCAGACAGCCCACAGGAAATCTGAGTTGCCAGATGTCCTCTGCCCAGGTGGTGGGAACAGCAGCGACAGCATACGGCCTAGGAGTCCATAAGCTCTGGTAATGCCCTAGAGACCCCTGTAGGGAGTGACTGATTAGAGAAAATCATCTCACCCCAGGATGAAAAGATATGTGATATTCTCTTCTCTTAGGAGATGCAAAATTGTGCATTAAAACTAACAAAACAAAGCTAGTTTCAATATCAGTGTGCAACTGCAGAATGACAGGAATGATGGGGCCGGGAAAGATGGACCCCAGACGCCACACAGCCATCTTCCCAGCCCCCACTCCATCGTTTAAAAGTGCAGTATTAATGAGGTTATCAGTTTTGTTTTGCTGAAGTTTAATGGATCATTAATCCCTTCAAAATGGCACAAGATGACACAATCAGGATGAGTGGGTTCAGGGGCTTTCTTCCGGGTCACTCACCTCTTTTTCCCTCTCATAGTCTTCTTTGTCAAACTCTTCATCTTCATTTTGTGTCTGCAGGGCTACACTGCCAAACTCCAATGACATGGTCCTCCTGAGGGTGAAGGAAGAATTACCACTCACACAAAAACCAGCCATATGACAGCAGTTCACAGCAAAGGAAAAAGGCAACGGATCATCACAACAGTAACCAGGCTTCCAAGAGGCTGGGAGGTGTTTACAACGGTATGATGTTTGCGAACGAAACTCAGAACACTAGCAAACCAGAGAGACCCAACAGGGAAACCTGAAGGATCGGCTCAAGTGCAGCCTCAAGTTATTCACCGAATGCCATAAGGGTCCTCAAGACTCTGCCCTGTGCTCTGAATTCCACAAAGACACACGACATGTTTTCCAAAAAGAAGTTCCTCAATCCTCAGCTAGTGACTGTTACCCAGAAACTGTTCACCCACCAAAACGCTTAGGGTTCCATGACTCTTCTTCAGCAGAGTCTGGCAAAATACTACAGGACAGACTAGAAGCCTAGGACTGTACCACCATGAGGCTCTAATACAAAAGCTCCTGGGAAGCAACGACTAACGCTGGACAGACTTCGAATTATTCAAATTATATCCGGGGACCTAAAGGCCCCAAATTCCAAAATATTGATAATTCTGATCAAAAGGTAAAAAAAGTAAGTATGTGCTACCAGTGGTCTGGCTAACACCGTCTACAATCCAGGCCCTGCACACCAGGGAAATGGACTTCTGTGTGTGGTCTGAGCCACAGCTCATTCACTCCAACTTCCAGGCTGTAAAAAGTCATTAAACTGCGTCACATGAGAAGCATATGGACTCAACAACACAATCGCATTTTGCCATAAAGAATATAACTCCCTTTTGGTAACAGTTGAGAACTACATCACAAATGTTGTAACTGTTAGCCCTGTACATTAAAACAAACAAACAAAAAAAACAAAACAAAACAAAACAAAACAAAAAAAACCTTTATCAGATCTCAGACACCCCAGATTATATGATGTAATTCCATTTGTATACCAAGAAAAAGAAACCCATTTCAATCATGACACAACACTACCTTTAAAATACAAACTATTTTATAGCTGTTAAAAATGTGAGCTCAAAATCTGTGCTTTTACAGACGAGGCATAAAACACATATGCAGTCTCACTGGGGAATGGAAGTCTTGTCTCTACCCAGTCCCTACTGGAATTCTCTTGCATTTCTCATACAATAAAGACCAGAGTATGATAACCTAAGATGGCTCAGGAGGGGAGGAGAAAACAGCACCCCCACACCTCTGGGTTCAGTTCATTGTTCAAGCAGACATCGTGCCTAGACAGTCTCAGATGATGGAAACAGAGATACACTTTAACCTATCCCCCTAAAGACGTGGGACAAAGTTGAACCAAAGGCATCCTCCAGGAAGAAAAAAGGAGCCTGGAGAGCTGGCTCCGTGACCAAGAGCACTTGTTTCTTCTGCAGAGGACCCAGGTTCAATTCCTAGTGTCTACATGGCATCTAGCAACCATCTGTAACTTCCAGTAGAAAGGAAGCCCATTTCTGCCTTCCACAGGCAACAGGCATACAAGTAGTGCAAAGATATATTTGCAGGCAAAAGATTCACACACATAAAATAAAAATACATTTTTAAACTGTATAAAGCAAAAGACATCGGTCATAAGTCCACATTCTATGTCACAGAATACATTAACAAAGTCAAGAGGACCAGGGGTGGTGGCAGCGCATGCCTTTAATCCCTGCAACGGGAGGCAGAGGCAGGCAGATCTCTGTGAGTTCGAGGCCAACCTGGTCTACACTGGGAGTTCCAGGACAAGCAGGGCTTACAAAGAAACCCTGCCTCAAAAGACAAACAAACAAATAGGAACAAAGTCAAGAGATAAAATTACAAAAATTGTAAAACTACTTACAACACTTAACAAAAAGTACATTTTTCCCAAGAAAATGATGGCAACTTAAGATGGGAAAATAGCAGGAGAATTTATTTTAGAAAGATACATAAAACACTCGTTTAACAGTATCAGAGTCTGAGCTCAGGCTCGGGAGATGGCTCGGTGCATCACAATTCTCGCCATTTGAGTGTGAAATGTTCAAATTCTCAGAGCCCACATTACAGCCAGACACACAACACAGACAGGCATCTGTAACTCCAGCTTCAGAGACTGTCCAGGAGGCCAAGGACCAGCTAGCATGCCCTACACACTGGAACAGCAACAGAGACTGTCTCAAACAAGGCAGAAACTGAGGACTGACACCAGAGGTTATCCTCTGACCTCTACACATACTACATGACACCAGCATAGACATATTTACATATACAAATACACACACACAGACAGACAGACAGACACACACACACCCCTCATAGAAACAGCTACATACAAAAACAGAGGTTAAATCCATGAAGAATTCAGGAAGTTTAAGTAACAAACTGCCACCTTCAACTACTGCACTCAACAGTCACACTTAACCTTGACTATGTTTTTCGTGGTTTACTAAACTGCTGGTGAAATATGAAATTTCAATCATCTTGGAAACCATCAATACAAAATGATTATGTGCCCTGGTAAAACTACCTCTGGGTGAATTTAGCAAAACCATGCGTTAATAGAAACAGTGACTCCTATATTTAAAAAAAAAAAAAAAAAATCAAAGCATAGACTATATGGAGAGTGTGCTTCTTAAAGTACAACTACTTTGTTAACATTTTTCATTCCAGCCAGGAAACTTCTCCTAGCCCCATGAACAAGAATATAAAAAGCATGCTCTGACTCAGACCAGACAGACCTCCGACCCAGCACTCATTTTCCGGTCATCATACCCATCCCCAGCACACAAAGGGATACATATTTCCAGAATCTTGCTTTTGTGGCCAAATTTTAGTGTATATTTTCTTTTTCGAAAATATTTTTATTTTTTTAATCATGAGCGACCATAACCACTGGGTCACAGGCCTTGGTGGAGCTGGAGTCACAAATGGGTGTGACCTATGTAATGTGGGTGCTAAAAAATAAACTCACATCCTCTTACAAGAGCAATGACAAGCTCCTAACCGCTGAACCATCTCTCCAGCTGCAGTAGAAAGGATCTTTAGATAGACCTTACAGGATGCAATACAGCTGTAAGCAATTAAGCACTGAAGGTCCTCCTTCAAAACCCTGGACTCTGGCAGCTGCGCAGTTTTAAACTGTTTCCATTTCTTTACTAATGAGACAGGGTAAAAACAGCGTAGGTGTAAGAAAGGAGTGACTGTAACTGACTGTGGGAAACCTGACATCTCCGAGATAAGGACTCTGCCCTCCTGCAGATGCCTGATCATCAAAAGTCCATTCTCCGCACTTCCAGAGAGCTCGTCTTATTACCCTTTGCTTGTGGCTCCACACTTCAGCCTTTAAATGAAAACAATCACGTATTGTGAAGCTATAAAGCGAGATTCTGCTTAAGTCACACTAAAGTTCATGACCACAAGAACTAAATGTTAAGTGCCCTGGGAGTTAGGAAACTGAACCCACTAGGCTTACACGCTAACTTCTCTTACAGACTGGAGACAGCCAGAACGCAACAGGTTGCTTCAGACACTTTCCAAATGCTGTTCCGACTACAAAGGGCACGGAGAAGCAACTAGGGGCGGAGACAATCAGCCACGGACACAAATGACGACAACCTCTTGCGATCCGTGGTACCGACAACCGCTTAACTCTTTTTATTCCTAAAATACAGGAAGCTCCACCTAGTGTACTCACGCAGCGCCCTTACCAAAGAGCTGGGCCCGGCGCCCAGGAACCCGAGGCGCGCACAGGTCTGCCGGTGCAGCACCGGGGCCGAGGGCCAGGCAGGGAGCCAGCGTGCACAGTCGCCCCGGTGCAGGAGACTCGAAGGCAGCTCCCGATCCCGCAGCAGCCCGCCGGGCCGTGAAGACTACAGTCACCAAAGCGCCTTCCAGCCACCTGCAGCTCCTACTTCCAGCTTAAAAGCACCTTCCCAGTACAACCAAGCGCGCGAACTCCGCCGCTCGATGAGCAGCCACCTCCTCCAATCGCCGCAGCCGCCGCTTGATGGGCCGCCCGGCTGGGCAGAGCGACAGGGCGGAAAACCCGCCTCCCACATGGTCGGTTGAGAGGTCGCCTGCAGTTGCTAGAGCGCGGCTGTTCGAAGAGGGCGCCAGTGGCGGCGGGAAGCTCCCCGGAGCCCCCATTGGGGAAATCGTAAGCCAATCACAAAGGCCTTCTGAGAGGGCGGGCTTAGAGTTGCCTAGAGACGCCGGAGCGTCTGCCTTTCCAGAGGTAAGCGTGTAAGTACACTCGCGGTCTTCCCCCATCAACTCTTAGAAGTTTCCTCCGACTACTAGCTTTGGTAGTCGTTAAATCTGGCCATATCTTCAAACTTGACATGTTTAAAGTTGTGTTTCTTTACTGATAGGACTGTACGTGCTCCCAGCTGCCTCTTCACTACATGCTTGAATCCCCTTGGATGTTAGTTAGCCTATCCTTAAATCCCATTACGTCGTTGAACTTGGCGACCACAACCACATGGAATAAATCGTATTTTTGATTTCCACTTTTAATTCGTCTCTCCTAATTGAGGAGGGTGGCTGGCCGGACGTGGCACAGGTTGTAGCCCCTGAGTTCTGCGACAATTACTGTCTCTGGCTTCTTTGGTAAGAAGGGTCCCCATGAATACTTGGTGGCGTAAATTACCACATCCTTTTAAACCTTTCCCATGTGTACCATGTGGAGTAAAATACTTTTCCAAGGTTCTTCCAAATCCGGCTAGTTTTGCTTCCCCAACTGCCACCCCATCCTTGTAATGCCCGCCCTGACCCCCCAGCTGAGTATCTGATACAAAAGGAGAGCTCCATCCTGGGAAACAATGAAACCCCAAGTCAGTAAAGTAACTTTTCCTTTAATTAGCTTCATACCTCCCTAGCACAGTTCTCTTAGCATCCATCCTGGAAGTCACTGCCTTTAGCCAGGTCATTCAGTCCTGCAATTTCTTTATAAATGTATTTTTCTTTGTATGAAAAGCCTTAGGGCTTTCCGCTTTGTCCATCTCTTTGGATTTTTACTTCTTTATGAGAAAACATTTGTACATTCCACCAGACAATCAGTCTTGTGTTCATTTGATTGCTAGACCCTGATGGAGAGTCTACCTAAGAGCTGAGTTGGGTAGAGGCAATGATCAGTCCTTACTGCCATAGGAGTGGGGAGGAGAGGATTTCATTGCAGTCTCTTGTCAACATGTGTCCCATAGGACAATAGCTCTGTTACCCTTATGAGCCGCATTGCCCTGCTCAGCTGGTGAGGAAGCCAGATCTCATGTTCAGGGGCAATCATCAGTGCAGCTGTGGTCCTCACTTAACATTCATCCTTAGTGCAGTGCAAAATGATGATAAAAATACAGATGCAGGGCTGGAGAGATGGCTCAGTGGTTAAGAGCACCGACTGCTCTTCCAGAGGTCCTGAGTTCAATACCCAGCAACCACATGGTGGCTTACAACCACTTGTAATGAGATCTGATATCCTCTTCTGGCCTGCAGGGACACATGCAGGCAGAATACTATATACATAATAAATAAATAAATCTTTAGAAAAAAATACAGATGCAGCAATGTATAGTTAGTACGTATAATACTCATTTGCTATATTCTAAGTTTCTGACCTCTTACTAAACCTACTGTTACCTACTTAGTCTGAGGTTTGCAAAGTCTGAAAAGTGTTTTCTAGAGAGAGTCATGCAATTGGAAAGCGAGACTTGGTGCTGAGCTATTGTCCACTTCATAGAGGGCGATGGTGGTCAAGTAATACACAGTTTGAATGTGACTAGAAATATACTCCTTAGTTTACCAAGATGTTGTTAATTATGGAGACATCATCCTATCTTGATGTATTATGGTTTAAATTATAGCTTCTTTCTGAGGAAAATGTTGTAAAATACAACATAGCTTTAGATGTGCTATTTTTACTTGTCATGGTCTGTGGGACATCCTCAGAGGTATTTAAAGAAGAGAAAAAGTCCAGCAAGACAGGAATGAATAGACAAAAGTATATAAAAAGTAAATTGGACTTCCAAAACAACCTTTGCCCTATAGAATTAACCACTTCCTCGATGGCTGTCCATTCACCCAACCACCCTCACCACCAAAGTAGCTCCTACATTCTTCCGGCATAATCCCCATACAATTTTAATGGCATTTAACTAATTACAGTCCTTATTTCCTGGCTGGACTGTAAATCCTGAAGGCATAGAGTGGAAGAGACTATGTCTCAGTTTAGGCCTAGGGCTTTGACTAGAACCTAAAACAGAAAAGCTGCTTAAACTTAAAGCACATTTCTAGATAATCAATACAAAGAGCAACACAATAAATCAACTCAGCTACCTCCTTTGAAAGCCTTACCTTTTACTGCCACACCTCCCTTCAACCCACCATTCAGAACTCTGGCTTCTCTAGTTTCTGACTCCCCCACTTCCTTATATATGTGGCTTTATTTTCCACAAGAAAATGAGTTCTTTGGAGACTCAGGCTGTCTTAACCATTTTAAGATACCAGCACCTAATTCACACCCAGTAAACATTTGCTGAGCAAGTGAACAAATGAATGAATGAAGTGCATTTACAGTGGCAGACAAAGGGAACAGGTCTAAACATCTTAGGAAGCAATTTGTGTGTCTGGTCATTGTGTTCAGAAAAGAGAGAGCTCTCTTCTCTGAGGTTAAAAAAATGTAGGCAAACAGAGGCTGGGTGGTGGTGGTGCACGCCTTTAATCCCAGCACTCTGGAGGCAGTCAGGTGGATCTTTGTGAGTTCAAGGCCAGCCTGGTCTACAAACTGAGTTCCAGGACAGCCAGGCCAGTCACACAGAGAAGTCCTGTCTGGGGGAGGAGGGAGCAGGAAAATATAAAGAGCATGTGATTTGGAGAGCAATGACCTAAGTTGTGATCCCAACTCTGCCCTTGCTTTGTGCAAGTTCCTTCTCTTTTTTGAGTATCAGTTTCTTACATTGCAAGTCTGAAATACACAAGAGGTGATAGCAATCGGAAGGTCCCACCACAGGACATGGGATGAGGCTACAGCTGAGCTCCACACTATGATTATTCATAGCTACTGTTATTGTTAAGATGCTGATACCGTCCAAGGCTGTGTAAGCCTGTCTGTCATCCCCTACACTTACCACTCCTACTGCTGTAAACATGTCTTAGCATTTTCAACAAGACCTGTTCTGAACCAGGTGTCGCTCACTGGATGAGAACCCAGTGCTCAGAGAAAAGTCTTTCCCTAACCACTGATTCATTAGTAGTGGTAGAACCCTACCCTCTAAACATAATACAACTACAATCTTAATCAAAATAGCCATGACTACTTGCAAGAGATCCTCAAGATGAGGCCTGTTGACATTCCCTCCTAGTAGAAGGTCTGAAGGTTATAAGGCTCTCCCCTGAGATCCCAGCCATTCCCTCCTCGCTGTATGTATTTCTGCCCATCTTTCCTTGCTGTATGTTCTTCTGCCCATCTTTACAAACTTCCAGAAGGTTCTTCAAGTACACAGAGGATGAAAGGTTCACAGAAGGAGAGAAAGCCATCTAACTATTCATGGGGAAACCATCATCCATACTGGGGTAAGAAGCTTTGGTGATGTGGCTGTTTTGTGGTTACTCACACTCCTGTAAATAACCCATCACCTATGCTTCTTTAAATAGCTCAGTAAGTTCTTGGTTCACCAAGCTAGATTAGGGTGGAACTGTTCCTCTACTCTGTCCTTGATGCTCCATCCAGAGGGAGTAGACATGTTCATATTCTCCCAAGGAAAAAGCCCACCAGTTTTCAAGCCCTCCATGTCTTTGGGAAGCTGCCTTTTAGAGGACTTTGTTAACCTGGGTTTCATATAAACAGAGAATTCCACTGGTTTGCCTTTTCCTAGCCCCTGTCAGATATTTACTTTCTCATACCATACATTCTCAAAACCCATGAGAAACGGAGATCCCCCCCCCACCCTGCCCCAGGCACCACTGGCCAGAGTTTCATCCTGCGGCAGCCCCTTTCATCCTTCCTCCTGGTGTACAGACTCATCTTAGTCGTACATTTCTTCTACTATAGCAAAATTTAGAAGCTGATTCTGAATTCCTGAGCAATGTTTGCTGATGCTGCAGCTGTCCTCTACTCCAGCCAAAGGATCTGAAATATGCTCTGACCACCAGCATACCCTGGACAGTCACTTGACACAGCAGAATCTAGCAGCATCACTTCTTGGTTTCGACATGATATGGCCTTGGTATTCAGGAGGAGGTGGCAGAACAGGAAAGACTTCTCTAAAAGTCCTTCTTTTGTATACATGCATCCCCTACAGACAGTCTGGCCAGAAATAAACGTAACTTTCCCTGTGTGTCTCCATCACAGGAGGAGCATATGGTTGGATGCAATTGGCTTCTCTGAAAGCCTTTCCAAAGAACACAGTCTAGTACTCAGCAAATATTTACTGAGCAACATGGAAGGAGGAAGAGCATTCCAGGGAGAGGCCAGTGAAAGGGAAGAGACTGAATAAATTAAAAAGGGATAAAGCAACAACAAGGCTATGTAAAGGGCACAGTGAGCAGTAAAAGTCGAGAAGAAAGGGAACAAGCAGGTCCAGCTCTGGATGACTGGGAAAGGTCTTTGAGCTTACTTCTACAGGTAAGAGCGACTCAAAAAAGATGGAGAACAAGCAAGAGCCATGCTCACAATGATCAGTAGAACTAAACGGGACCAAAGTAAAGAATAGTCTAATAAAACAGCCATCAATAGCTAAGTTCTTACTTCGCACCAGCAGACTATCAAGGTCTCGACACAGAGTATCTTGCTTATGACATACTGCCTGCCGACCCAGGTGTCTTCAGTCCTCACAGTCATCTCCTGAGCTGAGCTGAGAGTTACTGTCTCAATTTGGCAGATGATGCCTGCGCTTGAAAGATAAATGTATTATACTCAAGGTCAGGCGGCTACAATGGCAGAGCCAAGATTTAATTTCGGTTATTCTGACTCCAAAGCTGACTTTTGAGGAGATGCTAAATAACAACTGCAAGATTCTGGCAAGTGGTGAAGAATTGTAGAAGGGGCGAGAGGGACACAGACAGGAAAATAGATATGCAACTAAGTTACGGATGCATAACGGGCATGTCATGGCAACTGATAAAACTTCAAATAGTGGTGAAATCTGAGCCAAGGTTTTGAACAAGGTAGCTAACAGAAAGATAGATGTACACTAAAACTCAAGAACACAGGAAGCATCGGGCGGTGGTGGCACACACCTTTAATCCCAGCACTCGGGAGGCAGAGGCAGAGGCAGGTGGATCTCTGTGAGTTTGAGGCCAGCCTGGTCTACAGAGTGTATTCCAGAACAGCCAGGTATACACATGAAACCCTGTTTTCAAAACAAAACAACAACAACAAAGAACACAGGAGCCAGCTAAGTGCTGTGGCTGAAATGAAATGTCCTCCACAGGCTCATAATTGGGTGTTCACTCCCCAAGAGCACTATTTGGGGATGCTGTGGAACCTTAGGAGGGAGACATGGCTAGCTGGACTAGGCCAATAGGAATGGGCCTTTGAAGGTTATACCTAGCTCGCTCTCGCTCTCTCTCTCTCTCTCTCTCTCTCTCTCTCTCTCTCTCTCCTCTCTGGCTAGCAATGATATGAAAGTCTCTGCCCCATGTTCCTGCTGCCACGCCTTCCTTACCACAGTCTGAAACCCTCTAAAACCATAACAAATAAAACAAATCCTAACCTAAATGTTTCTGGAAGATGTTACAGTCACAGTAATGCAGACACAACTAATACAGTAGGTTAAAGGATTCCAAATACGTTAAATTTGACATAATGGTGGCATAAACAAGAAGAGGTATTCTGCAAACATTTGGAAAAATCACCTTACTTATCAACTCCTTATTTATCTATCTAAAAGTTTTTAAAACATGATAAAATTTAACATGTTAACCACTTAAATTATATTGATTAGCAGTTTCTTATCCAGTGTGTGAAGAGCTGGGAGGTCATCTCAGCAAGTAAAAACCTGAACAACCTGAAAAATCAGCAACCTGAAAAATTGCTTTGGATCTCTCAAAGCAATGGGGTCCCATCAGAAATGTAGATACAGAGAGTGACAGGTAGCGCAGAACCGGAGTAGAAAGCTCCCTCGGAGGCACAGGAGAAAACCTGGACTGTGACGGGGGACTTGCCAGCCCTCGGGGTGGAACCAGCTTGAGCACCAGCTGCAGCAGCTCCCAGGCAGTGGGCAGAGTGGGGGAGTCGTCATTAGCTCTAGTCCAGGAGTGCGTCTACTTCCCAGGCAGTGGGCAGAGTGGGGAAGTCGTCATTAGCTCTAGTCCAGGAGTGCTTCTACTCTCTCCCAGTACCCCTTTGGGGGTCAAACGACCCTTTCACAGGGGTCACCTAAGACCACTGGAAAACACAGATATTTACATTACGATCATAATAGAGCAAAATTACAGTTAGAAAGTAGTAATGAAAATAATTTTAGGGTTGGGGGTCACCACAACATGAGGAACTATATTAAAGGGTCACAGCATTAGGAAGGTTAAGAACCACGCTATAGAAAAAAAATAATAATCTGACACTTCTGGTGATGAGCAGCCTTGAAATACCAAGGCCAGAACACTGTGTTTAAGGACTGCCCTCCAGAGTCTCACCTAATAAATAAAGTTTTACCAGTGTCTAATAACACAGAGAAGGGAAATACTCAGCCACGAGCAGTAAGGAGTATGTGAGCAGAGCCCAGGGAGCACAGTATGATCATAGCTCGTTGACCAGATTGCTTCTGAATATTTGCTCCCAATATGTACACATCTGCACACAAGAATGGCCTCTTTCCCAGAGTTCCTTTCACCAGAACATCCCATCTGAGATAGAAAGGGGAATGAATGGTAATGAATAAACAAGCATCAACAGTAACAAAAACTACACCTACTAGATTTAAACTTCAGAAAATTAAAACAAAAAAAAAAAAAATGAAAGCCAGAGGATAAAGAGCCTTATCTATTCAGGAGCAAAGACAGGAATTATTACATTGAATTTCTCTGAAACCAACCAAATGAGAAGAGCGTGGAATGAAATGCTTACCATGTTGAAAGGGAGAGGAAAAACTAGTCTAGAGTCTGAGAAAGGAGCCTTCAAAAGTGAAGCAAGTGGGCACTGTGGCATATTCCTGGAGACCTGGCTACAGAAAGCCCGGTGAAGGATAACTTGAGCCCAGGAGTACAAGACCAGCCTGGGCAACATTCAAGATTCCATTTTTTAAAGGGGGGTGAAGAAGAAGTAAAGATTTCTCAGATGAACAAAAACTGAGGAAATTTGTTGACTGCCTTGCATGAAATGTTAAAAGATCTTCAGAGATAAGAAAAGCAGCAGAGATCATAGACAGACCTCCCTGAAGAAAGAGTCAGAGAAGGACGACACTTCTCTGTCATGTGTGTATGACTAAAGTGTGTAATTAGAGTAATTAAGGTGACAGTAATTAAAACTTCAATTCCAAAAATCTTAGTTAACTTACAGTTTGTTCAAAATAATAGCAATAATATATTACGTATGTTTCCAAGTATAAACTTATGAATCAGGATAGGAGGGAGAAATTAGGAATATTTTGTTATTATGAGATATTTACAATATGAAAAAAATTTTAAAGAGGAAAAAGTAATAAAACAAAAGTGTTTAAAATGAAGAAAAATAAAAAATGAAAGAGATATTATATAAATATGGATTTGGATTAGTTGTAAATGTATATTGCAAACTCTAGAGCAATTACTAAAAGTACATTTTTGTTTTTGTTTTGTTTTCTGAGATAGGGTTTCTCTGTGAAACATTCTTGGCTGTCCTGGAACTTACTCTGTAGACCAGGCTGGCCTCGAACTCACAGAGATCCACCTGCCTCTGCCTCCCAAGTGTTGGGATTAAATGTATGCACCATCTCTGCCTGGCTAAAAATACATTTTTTAAGAGAAAGGTAAAAAAAAAATTTTTTAATGTAATTGATAGTTGGGGAGTTAGCTCAGTGGTAGAGCACTTGCCTAACAAGTCCAAGGCCCTGGGTTCCGTCCTCAGCTCTGGCAAAAAAAAAAAAAAAATGTAATTGATACAAAAAAAAGTAAGGAAATTTGGGGGAACATGGTCTAGGGATATAGTTCAGTTGATAGTGTGCCTACCTAGCACGCCCTAGGTTCAAGTATTGGCACCATATCAACCAGGTATAATAGCACATACCTGATACCTGTAATCCCATCATTTTGGATGTAGAGGTAAGATGATCAAGGTTATCCCCCAGGCTATATAGAGTTCAAATGAGGTCATGAGGGTAAAGCATCCACAATGATCAGTGTCCTTATAAGAAGAGACACCAGCACTTTCTCCACCATGTGAGGCTATTGCAAGAAGGAAAGAAAAAGTAAAAAAAGAAAGTGAAAGCCAGGAAGGGGACCCTCAGGAGAGTCCACCAATGACAGCATCCGGACCTTGAACTTCCCAGTCTCCAAAAGAGTGAAAAATCAATGAACATTATATCCCTATGTCCAGCATGTCAGAAAGCAAAGCAGAGACCAATCAAAGAGCCATAGGTTGACTTGGTCCTACAGTTGTCTCCTGGACACCAGTTATTGAAACTTTAGGTGATCTCTCCTAATTTGTACCTTTTGAGGTTTAATTTTCTGTAGATCACCTACAGACTCTTAATGACTTTCAAAGATTATTTGGGGACATTTCTCATCTACGAACTACTTACTAAAAGATACACTCCTTGTGCATCACAAGGACTTTTACCTTAACGTTGTGTCTTAGTCATGATTCTATTATTGTGAAGAGGCATCATGACCAAGGCCACTCTTACAAAAGAATGCTTTTAACTGGGGACTTGTATAGATGTAACTGTCTTGTTAAATAAGAAACACAGAGCCAATTGCAGAGTTAAAAGCCAAGAGGTCAGAGCAATAGTTGAGAGCTGAAAACCTTACCCTTCACTGCTGCTCTGTCTTTCCTCTCTGCCTGAGAGCTACTTCTGTGTGTTTTTTCTTTTTTATGGATTTTCTGTTCTGCTTTCTCTTTGGTTGTAAACCCAGCCACATGACCTCCTCATCACTGCCTGTCTGTACAGACCTCCAGGTCTTCTATGGTTGGTATTGAGATTAAAGGCGTGTGTCGCCAGCTGGCTGTATCCTTGAACACACAGAGATCCTGCCTAGCTCTGCCTCCCAAGTTCTGGGATTAAAGGTGTGCACCACCACCACCCAGTTTCTGCTATGGCTTGCTCTGACCCCAAGGCAACTTTATTAACATACAAATAAAATCACATTTCAATACAAATAAAATATCACTACATTTCCCCTTTTCTATTTTAATAAAAAGGAAAAAGGAAAAAAAAATATAACTAATATAAGAAAAACTATATACAAAAGTACAATAACTATATACCATATATACAAGCAATAAATACCTAAACAATGTCTAGTCCATTTGCATTTGACAAATTCAGAGAAAATAATTCCATTATCTATCCTATTTTGGTAAGTCCAAAATGTACCTGATTCACTTTCTATCCTAACTTATATTACTAACGGAACTGTCTCATAACGTCTTTCAAATTTATACACTTACACCTCTAGTGAGTTTCTTTTCTGAAATTCTTAACAAGGAAAACTATAACTATAACTAACTGATCTTCAACTCCCTCAGTGACCCAAGAAGGAAATAATACTACCTAATAAAAAATAAAAGCAGGAAGTGCATGCAAGCAGCTTCCAAAAAAAAAAAAAAAAAAATTGTGAGTTGACAGAAACAGCCAGCTGCTTGGACAATCAACTGAGGTTTCTCCACAGTGTTGGGGCATCATCTTCAGCCTATAGGCTTAGCGTATCTGACAGACGCATTTGTGAAGTAGGATGTATGCAAGGTCAACAGTTCAACCTCACATTTGGTGAGAGCAGTCCATGTACCAGAAACACCCGAATTCCATTAGTGTCATGTCATGATTCAGGATTTTAAATTCTGAAAATTATTGATTTTTTTTAATTCAGCTGTCCATTCTTCTTGGCTCTGTGTGTGTGTGTGTGTGTGTGTGTGTGTGTGTGTGTGTGTGTGTGTGTGTGTGTGGCTTCATCTTGGCATCCTGTTCTTCTCCACATCCCTCTATTAAATGCCAGTCTACTATTGAGAGGGGTGAGCTTAGTTATTCTTCAAGAATAACTGTTTCATATGCTGTTCCACTGCACCTCAGAAGCCATTGGACCACTGCCTGTTCAGCTGCCTTCGAAGAAAAGGGCATGGTACCTTTTCCAGATTGCAAAGGCCACTCACTTCAGGGATGGTGCCATATTGTCCTGGCTTCAGAAGATGCCTTTTGTTAAAGCCACAACCACACTTGTTTTGGCAAGAATTGGTAGTCCTTGGTTTCATGTCCTGTCTGTCCTGTCTGTCAACAGTTGATTCGAGGATACTTTGTTGTCCAGTGGCTAATTTTTGCCACAATGAAAGTTAACTCCATATGCAGTTTCTTCAATGCCCATATTTTCTCTGAAGTAGATTGGTACTGCCAGGAGCCAACATGTCTCATAGTCATAGCAAAAAAGAAAAATTCCTAAGTTATTAAAACATTTTAAATGCCATATTCTGTAGATCTTTGAAGGGTTTGAAGATGACCTGTCTATTTAAAATATATCTGTTTGATCTTGAAAACACACCTTATATGACTACAAGTTTGATTGTAATGTCTAACTACTAACTTTCATTTCTATATATCCTAATAGTTGGTAATAATAACATTCAAGGATTAGCAAATGGCATTACATTGTTAAATGAATGGTATAAGTACAATATCTCGAGCAAGATTCTAAATATGTGTATGGCATATTCTAACAATATATGTATTTATGTTATGTATTAACAATATATATGTATGTTAATAAAGTTGCCTTGGGGTCAGAGCAAGCCATAGCAGAAGCTGGGTGGTGGTGGTGCACACCTTTAATCCCAGCACTTGGGAGGCAGAGCTAGGCAGGATCTCTGTGTGTTCAAGGATACAGCCAGCTGGCAACACACGCCTTTAATCTCAATACCAACCATAGATGACCTGGAGGTCTGTATAGACAGGCATTGATGAGGAGGTCATGTGGCTGGGTTTACAACCAATGAGAAAGCAGAACAGAAAATCTATAAAAAAGAAATATAAATATATAAAATTTGTATACAATATAAAACAATCCAATCCAATGTAAAGTATTTAAAACCAGTAATTGTCCTTTCCTTTTTTCCTCTTTTCTTTTAAACAAGCACCTTAAATCTAATCTCCTTTGCTGAGCCCTTTCCTAACCCTTAACAACAACTTGTAACCAACCCTCCTAAACAATGAAAACTATCCCAGACCCAAAACCCATTAAAAGACCAAAAAACCACCCGCTCCACACCACCCCTTTGGGAATGTGGGTGTCGTATTCTTAAAATTGCTTCCCGCTGGGTATGGGCGAAGGTATCTTTATTCTGAAAAGAAAAATTTTGGGTTAATTGACAAACTCTAGGAAAGGTAACTATATTCTTTGTTATCCATAATGCCAAAGTTCAGGGTTTATCTCAAGTCCTTATTCAAGTAGTCTTTGAAACTGGATCATCTCAGCTAGTCATCTCAGAATTGCTCTAAGCACTTTGTAATCCAGAGCTGATCTGTAGATGATGTTTGTCAGCTTAATGATACTACTATTGTCTACGTGGAATTGTCGTTGTGGGGCCCCATCTTCTTCCCAGAGATTTCAGTTGATGTTAGGCCTGGCCGTGATTTCCTGCAGAAAACTGATAAGAGACTCCAACACAAAGACATGGATAGGCAGCTAATTGAAGCCTTTTCTCTAGAATTAATTAGTACTCTATATGACCATTATTATCTTAACCAAGTTTATATATATTTATATATTGTAAATTTTGATATAAAATTCATACTCTAAGAAAAGTTTAAAGAATCAGAATAGAATCAAAGAATTGAGATTAGTAATAGAATAGTCCCTTAATTAATTTGGTTTTTCTCCTGTCCCATGTCAGAAGATGGCTCTTTCTTCTGGTATGATACAGGGAGTTTGCATGTTCCTTTTAACAACATGCTTGAGTTTAAAGAAGGAAAGAGCCATTCTCCAACTGCAAAGTCAGCTTTAAATTTTAATTGAACTGGGACTACGAGAAGACCAATAGTGTTGATTTTTTTTTTTTTTTTTGAGAAGAGCTGAAACAAACATTTAGGAAGACTTATGAAATTTTGTAGATGATATACCAATAGGCCATTTTACTGTTTCCTGGATAGATGATTTGTCCCTTTTCTTCAGTTGTCTCATTTGTCCAGTGTTCTTCAGATTCCTTAGCCTTCATTCTCCTAAAAGACAAAAACAAAAACCCTTCCCCAAGACTAATTTTGTGGAGGTTCCCTTTTGGCAAGTTATATCTGATTAAATGAAAAGGCATGTATTAATGGTATAAGTTAGTTTAAATTGGATGGTCATGTCGGTTGATGAACTATTACCTCCTCTAATTAAGAGATCTCTCTTGTTCAAACCAAACCTTCATCAATTTTGATGGTACCCACAGCTTATCTTCTCCTGAAGAAACAAAAGCAAAACCTCATCCTCAACGTAACACATACCCTGGTTTCCATTCTGAGGCCAGCACATCCTTGAAGTGTATAGGCTGATTTAATTCTGCAGTTTTTTATATTATCCAATGTCTCTCTGCAGCTGTTGTTCCTTTCTCATTAGCACTGAGAAAATTCAAAGTTAATAGAGCATTGTGAAGTCTATTCTGGGGGGTTTTTGTTACCCCTTTCTGTTTATTTATCATGTCCTTTAGAGTTCCGTTTAATCTTTCTATAACTGCTTGGCCTGTAGGATTATGTGGTATACCTGTAATATGCTTTATATTATAATAAGCAAAAAACTGTTTCATTTTAACAGAGACATATGCTGAGCATTGTCAGTTTTAATTTGTGCAGGTATACCCATGATGGCCATAACTTCTAGCAAATGAGTGATTACAGAAATCAGCTTTTTCAGAACTCAAGGCAGTTGCCCATTGAAATCCTGAATAAGTATCAATGGTATGATGTACGTATTTCAATTTTCCAAATTCTGCAAAGTGAAACACATTCATCTGCTAGATTTCATTCCTCTGAGTACCCTTTGGGTTACATCCTGCTGGCAATGGCATCTGATTGTAGAAGGAACAAGTAGGACATTTCTTTATAATTTCCTTGGCTTGTTGCCAGGTTATGGAAAAATCCTTTTTTAAACCTTTACTATTGACATGTTTTTTTTTTTTTTTATGAAATTCTGAGGCCTCCTGTCGCGCCCGCCTCGACCAGCAAGGAAGACTCGACACCGGGATCCTTCTCATCACAGTTTATTCAGACCTTTGATTAATTGCATTGTGTCTCTCTCTCTGGGGCAAGCCTCTCCCAGCACCTAAGTAGGGCTGGGCTGCCAACCCCAAGCAGCCACGTGGGCACTGTCCACAGGTTCACGCATATGCCAGCAACACACGAATCCAGCCACAGCCAAATAAGGAGCTGTTTACCATAAAGAGTGTTTGCCATCGGGAAGGCAGAGGGTAGAAGCCAGAGCCATCTTTAGGGTGCGGCTACACGCGGCTCTCTACAGCCTCCAGCACATTTCCTATCAACGGTTTATCATTCTCATCATTACCTTGTGCTAGAGGGCCTGGCAGACCAGTATGAGATCAGATGTGAGTTATATATAAAGGATGACTCCTTTCCCTGATTATATCTTGTAATTGAATAAATAGTGAAGTTAATTCTGAAGCATCAGGGATAAATTCTTCAGTCTCAATATGAAATACCACTCTTTCAGCATACTGAGAGTCAGTAACTATGTTGAAAGGTTCTGAAAAATCCATTAATACCAACAGAATAGCATACAATTCTGATTTTTGAACTGAATTATAAGGACTTTGAACCACTTTACTTAAATTTTCTGATTTGTAACCTGCCTTTCCTTATTTGTTGGCATCTGTATAATATGTACAAACTCTAGATATGGGTTTCCTCATACAATTCGAGGCAAGATCCAATCAGCTCTCTTTATAAGATCAATTATATTGCTTTTGGGAAATTTGCTGTTAATTTCTCCCAAAAAGTTACTGCAAGCTCTTTGCCAAGGTTCACTTTCTGTCCATAATTTTTCAATGTCCTCTTTAGTTAAAGGTACAACAATTTCTGCTGGGTCTATTCTTGCTAATTGATCAAGTCTCAATTTTCCTTTCAAAATTAAGTCAGAGATTTTTTTTCCACATTTTTAATTTTTTATTTGGTTTATTTGGTAAAAATATCCATTCCAATATAATACCTTCTCTCTGAATTAATATTCCTGTAGGAGAATATCTAGAAGGTAAAACAACCAAAATGCAGTCCAGCTTTGGATCAATACGATCCACGTGTCCTTCATGTACTTTCTCTTCTACCAATGCCAATTCTTTCTCAGCTTCAGGTGATAATTCTCTTGGACTATTTAAGTCCTTGTCACCTTCTAAGGTTTTGAACCAGTTATTCAGTTCATCATTTTTTATCCCAACAATAATTCGTAGATGAGAAATGTCTCTAAATAATCTTTGAAAGCCATTAAGAGTCTGTAGGCGATCTCTCCTAATTTGCACCTTTTGAGGTCTAATTTTTTGTAGCTCTATTTTATATCCTAAATAATTAATAGAATCTCCTCTTTGTATCTTTTCAGGAGCAATTTGTAATCCCCAGCAAGGCAATATTTTCTTTACTTCTTCAAACATTCTTTCTAAAGTATCTGCATTTGAGTCAGCTAGTAAAATATCATCCATATAATGATAAATTATAGAGTTAGGAAATTTTTTTCGTATCACTTCCAAGGGCTGTTGTACAAAATATTGGCACAGGGTTGGACTATTCAACATTCCCTGTGGGAGGACTCTCCATTGAAATCTTCTAACCGGTTGAGAATTATTGTAAGTAGGCACTGTGAAAGCAAATCTTTCTCTGTCTTTTTCTTGTAGAGGTATTGAAAAGAAACAGTCTTTTAAATCGATAACTATGAGAGGCCATCCTTTAGGTAACAGAGTAGGCAAAGGAATTCCAGATTGTAGAGAGCCCTTTGGCTGAATTTCTTTGTTAATTGCTCTAAGGTCTGTTACCATTCTTCATTTACTAGATTTCTTTTTAATAACAAATACAGGAGAATTCCAAGGGCTGGTAGATTCTTCAATATGCTGAGCATTTAACTGTTCTTCTACCAGCTCTTCTAAAGCCTAGAGTTTCTCTGTTGTTAAAGGCCATTGCTGAACCCATACCGGCTTGTCTGTTAACCATTTTAAAGGTAGAGCTGTTGGTGTCTTTGGAAGATCATTAGTTTTTGTGACCTGTTCTTGTATAATATGGATGGCTGGTGACCACTCATTAGAATAATACCTTCTAATATTTCTCTCAGAAACATGTGCTGGTTTATGATTTATTTCTGAGGTTGGAGGGATGTTAATCTGAGTATTCCATTGTTGCAACAGGTCTCGACCCACAGGTTCATAGCTATGTTAGCCACATATGGTTTTAATTTTCCTCTCTGTCCTTCTGGGCCTATACATTCGAGACATCTTGCACTCTTTTTCACTTGAGATAATGTTTCAATTCCTAACAGCTGAACATTTACCTCCTGAAGAGGCCAAGATAGATGCTAAAATTCTGGTGCAATTATGGTCACGTCAGTACCTGTGTCTACCAGACCAGACAATAAAACACCATTTATTTTTATTGTTAATTTTGGTCTTTGTTCATTTATGGAAGTTTGCCAAACATTTTTCTTTATGGTTTCTCCTGAATTTTCTGTTCTCTCTGTCTCAGTTGTTCCATTACTCTGAGTAGCCTGGTTTATTCCAATAGGCATTTGGTCATTTAACTGCTCTGAGTAGGGTTCTCCTCTATGATTGCAGGAAAGGTCTGTACTGGATTCACTGTAGGGGCCTGCCTGAGGCCCCTCTGGGAGTTTCCCAAAGACTGAGGCAAAGTATTACCTTGTCTGTCCCTTGTTGATCTACATTCGTTAGTCCAGTGTTTTCCCTTACCACACCTTCTACATACTCCAGAAGGAAGGGGTATTCTGTTGCCATTGTTCCTTGAAGAAACATTGTTTCTAGAAGTGCCCTGTTTACAGTCCCTTTTCAAATGTCCTCGCTTTCCACATCCAAAACACCTGACATTTCTCAAACCTCTTGAAATTGCTTTTCCTACCCACATATTATCATGATCATGAGCTTCAACATTAACCGTGTTGTTGCATGAATCTTAAAAGTCTTATTAATAAAATCAAACCTGAGGCCAGTTATTGGGGTGAATGCTGGAAGATCAGAGAAGCAGAACAAGCCACAGTTTCCTCACCTTGCCAGTTCCTCAGCTGGTCTTGTTTCCTCAGACTGCAAGCTTCTGTGTCCTCATCCAAATGAATCTCAGCTGAACTGTGCTGCTCAAAAGCCTAAAAGCTTAACCAGCCAAATGCTTCTAGTTTCTGGTCTTCATGACTTATATATCTTTCTGGTTTCTACCATCACTCCCTGGGATTAAAGGCTGGATTTCTGGGATTAAAGGCATGTGTCACTATGCCTGGCTGTTTCTAATGTGGCCTTGAACTCAGAAATCCAGAGGTATTTCTGTCTCTGGAGTGCTAGAATTAAAGGTGTGTGCTACCACTGTCTATCCTCATGTTTAATATTATGGCCACCCTGTTCTCTGACCCCAGATAAGTTTATTAGCCTGCACAATATTTTGGGGAACACAATACCACCATACCTTGTCTCTAATCCAATCTTCCAAGGATGCAGATCTTGCCTTTAATGTCCTGATTATTCTCTTGCATGCTGCATTTGTGTTTTCAAAAGCCAAAGATTCGATTATTATCTGGCTAGCTTCTGAATTCAGGACCATTCTATTTACTGCTGAAGTTAGTCTTTGTAAGAAATTTGTGAAAGATTCTTTTGGGCCCTGTATAACCTTTGTAAATGACTCAGTTTTCTTTCCTGGTTCCTCAACTCTGTTCCATGCATTCGAGACTGCCATTTGACATAGAATTAGGGTTTGGATATCATATAAACATTGTGTTTGTGCTGCAGCATATTGGCTTTCTCCAACAAGCTGATCCTGGAAGACTTGTATACCTTTATCCCTACATTGTTTTGCTATGCTTTTAGCTTCCTCTTTGAACCACATTTCCACTGGAGTTGTTGTCCGGGTTCCAGAACAGCCTGTGCCAGCTCCCACCAGTCCTGTAGTATAATCCTATTATAAGTTGACCAGGAGTTTAACATTTGCTTTACATATGGGGAATGCATGCCATAAGATACTATTGCCTCCTTAAACCTTTGTAAATCTAACATTTCAACCTGAGTTCAAATATTTTGTGTATTCACTTAACCAGGTAGCTGTTGTATAGTTACCAGATAAATTAAGGGTGATTGTGTGAAAACAGGCTTTATTTCTGTAGCCTTATAATCCAATCCTAAAACAACTTCACTGTTAATTTCTTCTGTCTGAATCTGAATATCTCTATAATTAATTTTAACAGGTTTAACAAGTTTTTCTAAAATTTTTATCCTGGCACTTAAATGGACTATCTTTTTAAATTGTAAAATAAGGATAAGAAGAATAATGATATAATTCGATCAACATTAATCTTCTCATATAGTTGTTCTATTGTCAGACTGTCTAAAATTTCAAACAAAGCCCAATTTTCTTCCAATGTACACATAAAACCCATTTTTTTTTAATGTGGAAAAAATTCTCTTTTAAATAGTTTCCACAACTCCCCAGGATCAGCTGTGACCCCCATCCCAGGACCTTCCACGGCTCCTCAGGATCAGCTGTACCCCCATCCCAAGACCCTCCACAGCTCCTATATGCAGCCATATGGCTCTCCAGATTCTATATCTGCTTTCACCCTCTCCCTTCTCCTGGGCCCAAGAGAACTGCATTCTGCTTGTGGTTTCTCTATCCTTTAAACATACCTTAAATACCCTTTATTAATCTCTCCTCAGATTACTATGTTTGAGTGAACCATCTGTTTCCTGTCAAGACACTGATCCACCACACATATGATAAATTTCCAAGTCCCAAATACCAGACATATAGTGTCAGTGGTCACAAAGCAATATTCATTTATTTTTTAGAAAAGGCATTTACAGATATTTACAGGCAAATGAACCACCATTTTAAAATAGAGGTTGAGAATATGAGATTAAGTAGCATGCAGACATTTCTTGCATCTTGGGTGTGTGTGAACTTTAGTGTCTTTAGTATCAGAAAGTGCAGTATTTGCTTCCCTAGCTACAACACCACTGGAGTCCAGTGTTGACTGCCCATGTGTGCTGCTTACACTATCAGTGCTCCCTGCATCTGGACCTCCTGGCTATCCCGTCTCTGTGCATCTGCTGGAAGGAGACCATAGTCTTGCCCTGTGTCTGATGCAGGTTGCCTACAAGTTCCTATCACTACACTGATCCATTTTATGAAGAAAAAATTATTAAGACCTAAGATATATGGGGGAAATCAATGACATATATATTATTTTCTAACTGTGGAAAGGAAACCTACATAAGAAGCCAATGGTAGCGGAAATAAAAATGGTAGCTGTTACATAAAAACGTCAGACTTCAATGTATTTGATTTCTGATGATTTCTATCCAAAATAACTATTCCATATTGTACTCAAAACTTACCAAATATATCATAAACCACAAAGGTTAAGTTGTATCTACTTAGCCAAAGTGAAGTAGTATTGAGATAACTATCCAGAAAACTCAGAATTAATTCAGAATTTATCTCTCTCTCTCTCTCTCTCTCTCTCTCTCTCTCTCTCTCTCTCTCTCTCTCCCTTCCTCCCTCCCTCCCTCTCCATCTCTCCTTTAGTAATGGCCATTTCTTTATATGCAAATGCAAGTAAGAACTGACTGAGTATTTCTGCTATTACTAAAAACAACCAGATCCACTTATATCAACATTACCTGCTTTACACTGAAACTCTTGGGGTGGAGCTATGTGAGTGATGACTTGTTTAAACCCTTGATCAGTTGAGTATAGACACAGAATAAGGGAAAGTCCTAAGTGTTTCCCCTTCACTACACAAGCTGCTTATCAGTATTAATTTCTAACAAAGGAAAAATTATGTTAGGATGCCAAAGGACCTTGGAATGCACCTCTGAGCTCCCTCAGCTTATAAACAAGAAAACGGGAATCCAGACAGGTTTAGCAACCTGCCAAGAGCCACAGAGATGAATAGTCTGAGCCTAGAGCTTCTCTGAGGATTCTTAATTTCACCACCAGTTTAACCATTGGGCTGTGTGTGGCAGGCCTTTCCAAACCCTTCACCCTATGTGTTTTCTCACTCTGCATTTTGTCTGATCACATGTAGAGAGGGAGATAGGACACATATAGAGGTGACACTTGGATTCGGTGGCAGCCAATCAAAAGGAAAGTTTCCTATACTTTGAATTACCTTCTCAGTAAGCATGGCACCAGTGCGGACTGAGCATGAACACTGGTTTTGTTTACCGTCTTTTATATCCATGTACTCAAAATCAGAAGTAAGCAAGAGATTTGGCCTCATGAACTTGCCCTATGCTGCATAAGAACAGTTCAGGTAGCAAAGATTGAGGAACACTGGCCAGTGAATTTGGGCCCCAACCTTCTCATCATCAAATGAGACAGAATGATGAAGCCTCCATTGGCTTTTGCTTTCATTGCGCAACATAGAACCAGTCTGAATTTGATGTCAGTGTCATATTTAACATGGCAGCAACAGTGCTACTAAACAGAAAATGGTTCAAGTCAACACTGCTCATCAAATTGCTTCCCCTTGCTTTTTTAGCAAGGAAAAGCTTTTTTGGCAACTGGTTCTGTAGCTATAGACCACGAAAACACCTGGTAATACTCTCCCCCCATATGAAAATGGCCCCAGATTATCAAGTCGAAGGCACATATCACTGCCTGAGCAGTTCAAGTTATCTTTAGCATATGAAATTGTAGTTGTGCTTTTAGCTTTTAATCAATGCAATGTGACCTTTAAAAGTGACCTCCGTGCATATGCATAAGTCCTTTTCCAATGGATTGAAATTCTTCCTCTCTGATTTTCATATTTAGAGGGTATTTTATTAGTTCTCTGTTTTACAAAAGACATAGTCCATGGTGGTCTCAGAAAGACATGTTTCACAGTTTGTGTTCTATTTCATCTGGAGAAAAAGCTTGAATTGTCATTGTCCCTGACAAAAAAAGGATATTCTTCTGATGTCACTGCCACAGTGTCTGGAGCGGTCATTTCCTGGAATGCCAAAGTCCTGTAGTATTACCTTTCCTTACTGGCTGTTTAAGGCTTACTTCACTTCCAGAAGAGATGATTGGCAAACTATTATCCATATGGTATTTGATAAGGTGGCCAACATTATCAAACACATGGTCCTTGGTCCTCACCTGGAAAAGGAAGCACAAATATATTCCGGTTTAATACTAGTAGTTCTTCTGAAAGATGTAAACGATTGTGGAGGGTGTGTCCCTAGCGTAGATATTTCACAGAGTAAAGGAAAGGTGCTTTTTCACTCTATCCTCCTTAATAAACCGTTTTATCACTCCCCACTACCCTTTTACAGTGGCGTTCCTATAGGCTCAGAGGATGGCAAGCCCTTGTCATTTAATCCAAGTCTACTGACTGTCAGCCTCTCTGCAGTGCTGTTGCTTGATCAATTCCATCATATCACCACTTCCATAAATCTCCGGGTGATCTGTGGACAGGCACATTACCAGGATTACAGTTATCTTCCATAGAATGGAGTGTTCCACGTTACCCCGTCTCTAACAAAAGCAGGCCTCTTGGAGGAGTCCTGCCTCTCCCTAGAGCCTCAACACAAATCCTATCTCCTCCAAGAAGGCTCCTTGGACCTTCCCAACAGGCATTCATTCATGTCACCTTCCTGCAAGCTTCATTAACTGTAGCTGACTCAGAAATGTCTGTTTCATGGTATTTACTGTCCGCATGCTGAAGGAAATGGATTTGTAGTATTTCCTCCAGGATTGCCATGCACCTACCATCTGCATGCTTTTCTGTCTCCTGGGCTCACTGCCTTGGTCACCTGACCCCATGCATGCTCCTGTGTGGAGGACAGTGAAGCCTTCCAGGAGAGAGAAGGCCTGCCACCAGCACACACCTACTTAATAATTTTGCCAGCTTCCTACAGGGGATTCTGAGTTCTGCCTGCATACTGGTTTCAGCATACTGGAATAACCGGCAGAATTTGAATGTGGACTATAACTTAGAGAATGAATTTACAATTGAATTTCCTGATTTTGATTACTACACTAGAGCTATGAAAGAAGTGTCCTTAGTTTTTGTAAGCACAAGACAAGGAAAAGGAGACAAGGACTTCAGTATATTCTCTATGGCCTTCGAACCTTAGTGAAGGTTTTCTCTCTTCCTGTTCCAGTTTAGCTGAGGAATCCTGCTGCATTCTTAATTCCAACTCATTCTGTTTCTTCTCCCTCCATGTTTCTCCAGCCAACACTGTGGTCTGGGATTTCACAGTTCCCACCCCGAGGTACCAGTTATTGTCCCTGTGTATCCCACACACTCCCCTGTATTTTCTAACCAATCCTGCAGATGTTAAGTTACCCCTCCTAGCCCAGAGACCACAAACTAGCCACTGGACAAATGTACAGATGCTGTTAAACCAGAAGTTTTAAAGTACTGTAAGTTGAAAAAGCAGAGAGTGTACATAAAACTCTATCTGGTGACCCTACCAGCCCCTACTCTGCATGGCAGCAGTCGGGTATCACTGAGTGGTGACTGTTTTTTCAGTTCGGCAGAGTCAGCCACACCTTGTGCTCACCCCATTATTTACCCACTTCTTCCTTATATACAGTTGGGCCCAGTAATATTTGCATTTGTAAACCCACCTACAAAAGCTTTCAAAAACTGTGTGATTAAAAAAAACAAAAACAAAAACAAAACAAAACAAAACCATAAGCTGGTCGGTGGTGGCGCAGACCTTTAATCCCAGCACTTGGGAGGCAGAGGCAGATCTCTGTGAGTTCAAGGCCAGCCTGGTCTATAGAGCGAGATCCAAGCCAGGCACCAAAATGACACAGAGAAACTGTCTCAAAAAACCAAAACAAACAAGCAAACAAACAAACACATTACATGAGACTTGAAATATGTAGTCCAATACTGTCAACTCAGACTTTCTCCAACTGAAACTATGCTACTTTCAGAACCACAGCTCATTTCCCCAGACGGTGGCAACCATCCTTCTACTTTGTGATTTTAGGAGCCTGGCTTCCTAAGACACCTCGTTTAAGTGGAATCATGTGACATTTGTCCAGCGACTGGCTGATTTTTACTTAACCAAACTTAACGTGCTCTCAATATCCTAGAACATGGTGGCATGTGACAGGCTGTCCTTCGCATGTTTCAGCAGTGTTCCTTTGCATGTCTACAGCATCCCTTCTCTCTCCTCTCACCCATGAACTTTGACGTTACTTCCACCTCTTGGCTATGAGCACAGTGGAGTTCTCCTGAAGATCTCCATTCTCCTGCCCAGAAGTGAGGCTGCGACTTTGCATGGCCGTTATATTTTTAAGTTTCTGAGAAACTTTCCAACTGTTTTCTGTTTTTAGGGATGGATAATATAGCCGGCTTAGTAGACTTGAGGTGGACACTCAGTGTGGCTTTGATTCAAATACGTGTTGATTAGAAATGTTGGGTACTTTACACCATCTATCACTCGGCTGGCTGTGTGCCTTCTCTGGAGAAATGGTTCATCCTGGAGGGGTGTTTTGTTTTGTTTTTGTGAGTTGCAGGGTTTCCTTATGAATATTAACACCACCAAACTTATAGTTGGCAAACATTTACCTCATTCTGTGGTTGACTATTAACTTGGTAGTACAAAGCATTTAGTTTAGTGCAGACCCACTTCTCTATGCTTGCTTTTTTTTTTTTTTAATATTTGGTCCATTTCTTTATTGTCCTTCAGGATCTCAGAATTCCCCGACACAAGGAGGCTACCAATTCCAGCTCATTTATTGGAACATCTATTCCAATTTGGTGGCAAACTTTTTAAAAACAAGAATTATCAAAGATTTAGTCACAATAAATACAAGTGGCAGCAGCTGCCCCAGCCCCCCATACCCTGAACTACTGTAACTGTTATACATGAGGACTTAGAAAATACTTTTTGGCAATAGTCCAAGGTCTTCAGGCTGACATGATTTGGAATGGTGAGGACCACCCTTCCTCAAACATCATTCATTCTGATACTCATCCTGGTTCTCTGCTTCCAATTAAATGTGGCATGGGTGTATTATAGCCAGCATTGCCCCTTTACTCCTCCTGCCTGGGATAAGCTTTGGCTTCCCTAAGGTGGGGGAAGAGGTCCCAGGATGCTCAGGGCCACTGTTCCCCTGACCCAGGTAACACTTGGGAGTCTGACAGAGGTCTGGTTCCTGATGTTTCCACAAACTTGGCACCAAGCTGGGGAGTGGTTCAATGGGCAAGTGTCTTGCACTTGGTCCCTTCAAACCTGTACATGTGCCCCCACTGACCAGAGCCATTGATAAGTTTGTGATTGCCTCTGGGCAATCAATGAAAGAGGGACCATCACCTCACCTTCAACTCCCAAGTATAGGCATGAAAGTACCATTCAACTCCCAAGTATAGGCATGAAAGTACCATGCCAACCACATTTAACTTTAAGTTATTTTTAAGTCAGGTGTGGAAGTGCAAGCCATTAATCCCAACACTCAGGAGGCAGAGGATGGCAGATCTCTAGGAGCTGCAAGGAGCCCAGGATCCAGGTCATCAGAATAGGGATGGGAGCCAGCTTTGTAGCTGGCACAGCACCCTAAATACCTAGTCCTTCCGGCCAAGTCCTCAGCTCTAGTGTTCCTCTGAGGCTGGCTGTATGTTTGCTTTTTGACGCTTGAATTCTGGCAATCTGTTTGTTTGGTTGGTTGTTTGGTTGGTTTTTGGTTTTTCAAGACAGGCCTTCTCTGTATCACAAACAGTCCTGGCTGTCCTGGAACTCACTCTGTGGACCAGGCTGGCCTCAGACTCACAGAGATCCTCCTGCCTCTGCCTCCCAAGTGCTGGGATTACAGGCGTGCGCCACCGTCACCTGGCTTCCGGCAATCTTGTCTGATAAATAGTTAATAAGACCATTGTTATAGAAGCACTCTCCTTCGCTTCCTCCTGGGATTTTTGTTGTTTCATGTCTTACAGCTGAGTCTTTGACCCATTTTGAGTTAACGTTTGTTGGTAGTGTAAGAATCCAGTTTCATCTTTCAGTTTCCCATTGGCATTTGGAGAGCATCACTTCTCTGATGTTTGCTTTGAGAAGATTTAGTGATCTTCTTAAAGATCACTTGACTGCACATATAAATTTGTTCCTAGGTCCACTCTACTGGTCCATTGGTCTAGTTGTCTAACTTTATGTCAACACTACTGTTTTGATTAATGTAGCACTGTCCTGTGTTTTGAGGTCTTCAGCTTTATTATTCTTAAAAAAAAAAAAAAAAAAAAAAAGAGGGAGAGGGTTTGGTTATTCAGACCTCTTTGTACCAGTTGACCATGAATTTTAGGATTTCCTTTGCCTATAAAATGCCATCAGGAGTTTTATAAGAATTGTAATTGCGTGTGTAGATTGCTTTGGGTAGTGTGGACATTTAGTGATACTCAGTCTTCTAACCCACTCAGGAGATGTCTTCCCATTTATTTGCATCTTTTTCAGTTCCTTTCATCAGTGTTTTAGAGTTCTCCCTGCAGAAATATTTCTGTTGTTGTTGTTCTTGTTTTCTTGTGTGTGTGTGTGTGTGTGTGTGTGTGTGTGTGTGTGTGTGTGTGTGTATGTTTTGTTTTCCATACAAGGTTTCTCTATATAGCCCTGGCTGTCCTGGAACTTGCTTTGTAGACCAGGCTGGCCTCAAACTCAGAGATCTGCCTGCCTCTGCTTCCCAAGGGCTGGAATTAAAGGTGTGCACCACCACTTCCAGGCTGTATTTCTTCTTGGTTGAGTTTATTCCTAAGTACCTTTTTATTGTTGGTGCCATTATAAGTGTAACTGTTTTAATTTCTTTCTGGATAGTTTTCATTTGTGTGTAGAAACTCAACTAATTTTGCATAAAAATGTGCTGTCTGATGTGAATTCTTCCTATATGACATTTACTATGTCCTTCCTATTATTGTTTTTGTAATTTTATTACTATTAATTTCTTCCTTGAGTGTGTGTGTGTGTGTGTGTGTGTGTGTGTGTGTGTGTGTCTGTATGGGTGTGTTTCCATCATGAAAGGATTGAAATTCTGTCAAATGCCTTTTCTACATTCATGGAGATGATCATGCAGTTTTTAACCTTCTTCCCATTTCTGACAGATAATCTTGGTTGTCAACATCCAAAACACCTAAAACCCAAGCAGCTGGGCACACCTGTGAGAGATTTTCTTGACTGGGTCATTTGAGGTGAGAAGACCCACTCTATATGGCCTTGGTGTCTAGATAACACTCATCAAAAAAGATGAGTTCAAATGTCCCTTTCAGCATGAGCTTGAAAAGGGTCAAGGCTCATTCTCTAGATAACATTATCTAATAACATATCATTCACCAGTAAAGCCACTTGGCCCAGAGCCTTTCTCTGGTCGGGAGTTTTGATTATTGAGTCCACCTTCCTAGCAACTTTATTATGTTTAGATTCTCCATTTCCTTGTGCTTCAATCCTGGGGTATGATGTGTTTTTAGATACCTGTCCATTTCTTCTAGCTTATCCAGCTTGTTGGCATATAGTTGAATATAGAAATCTTTTCTATCTTAATTACTTGATACCCATTATAGTGCATTTCCTATTTTATTTGTATCTTAGCTAAAAGTTTATCAGTTTTCTTAATACTTGAAAAAGATCTTGTTCTAGACTTTATGTCATTTAATTCTGCATTGCTGTGACTTGGCTGTGCTATTCACCTGCAGGAGTCCTGCTACAGCTACAGGTTTGTCCTACTGAGCTGAACTGAAAAGGACAGAAGAGGCTGCCCTCCACATCGCATTCCAGGGTGGCTTCAGGCTCTAACCACACCACTTGTTCTGGCTGTATGGCTCAAGGAAAAGTAAACCCTTAGCCTTGACCTCTGCTGAATACTATGTGTAGATGCGAACTGTGATGTACAATGAAAACACAGCCATACCTTGCCTTCGGGATCCACCAAGAGGAGGTGCTTTGCCTGGCCACCCTGTAGTCCGCTCAGCACATACTGGCCAGGAGAAGTTATGCTCTCTCGAACCAGAAAGTCCCCATCCTTCACCAGCAGTCTCTCCGCTGCCTTCCTGCTCAGCCTGCCGTGGAAGCATTCCTCATTCCACAGCTGCTGCTTAATGTGTGGCAACGAGTGTGCGCTTACAGGCTGGGCTGTGGCTCCTGGCTGCACAGTTTCTGGTGCCTCTAAAAGCAAAACACAAAAGAGATACCACAAAGTATCTCCTCATCAGTCCATTCATCCTTCCATGCTCAAGGCCCTGTTTAAACAATGCTGTAGAACAAAAGTCCTGCCTGGCAGGCCCTAAGTTAGAAGTGAATTTAAACACTGTCACTAGGAAAGGTGACCAGGCACAAGAGTGTCTCCTTCAGTGGGAAGGGGAATCAGCCTCTGAGAACGGCTTCTAGAACTGTGGAAAGGGGCTCTTTTCTGGGGCTTCACGTTAGAAAGGAAACAGCTAATGTTCAGCCTGGCTCATGAATAGCTTCCACAATGTTTCTAAACTTTTTTTAAAGCCACAACAGAAATTTTGAATTGTGCTCATTTTTTTTTTTTTTTTTTTTTTTTACATTTTAGCTTTTATCATTTTTTTTTCTTTTGGCTTTTTTGAGACAGGGTTTCTCTGTGTAATAGTCCTGGCTGCCCTGAAACTCCCTTTGTGGACCAGGCTGGCCTCGAACTCACAGAGATTCTCCTGCCTCTGCCTCCCCACACACCCGAGTGCTGGGATTAAAGGTGGGCAACACCACCATCCAGCTCATTTTCATTTTTATGCTATTTTAAAAATTTATAAATTTAGTGCACCTAGACATTCTTCACAGCGAACATTTTAGCTTAGCATTGTTAAGTGGCCCTGCTGTAGTAAGTAACCTTCACCTGTCTGAACTGCAGAGGTGGGGAGAGAAAAGAAAACATAGTATTAGTGGAGCTCGGCCTACAGCAGCTGCCCGGGGTCCTAAAGAAAGCGTTGTCCCAAACTGGGAGTGTTGGGGATTCCAACATTGGTTTGTCAGGTAAACACAGTGCTACTGTGGACTGTGGTGACGGTAACTACTGTGGTTCCCATTCATTATAGAAGGTGCTTGTAGGGGCTTTACATAGTTCGTGTTATTTTATTGTCACAATTAGACAGGCCCCCACATTGGATTTTAAGAAAGTATAAGTTTCTTGTTCAAAGCCTCTCTGTTAATGTTGTAGATCTGGGATTCCAAACAAGGACCATCTGACTCCAAAGCTTGGGCTTTTTAGTCCACAAACGCCAAGGCACTGGCGTTGGATGTAAAACTCTTTACATTTTCCAAATTTGTCTAGCTACCCTCCCTATCTCTGTAGTGCCCGTGAAGGTCCCTAGGAGACAGCAATGGTGTCAGGATGATACACAGCATCTTCTAGACATAGCACACTTAGAGGCTGAGACAGGAAGATTGCTGAAAATTTAAGTCTAGCCTGGGCTACACAGCAAGTTTGAGACAAGCCTATACAACTCAATGAGGTCTTTCCTCAAAGCAAAATAAATGGCTCAGAGGTTAAGAGCACTTGCTGTTCTTGGAGAGGACCCTGAGTTCAATTCCTATGACTCACAGGTGCGCATGCAACTACCTATAACTCTTAATTCCAAGGGATCTGGTTCCCTCTTCTGGCCACCATGGGCACTACATGCATGTGATGTACTAGGCAGGGCCCAGGGCTTGACACACATGACACACACACTCACATATATGTATATGTATATATGTATGTACATATATATATATAATTAAAATAAATAAATCTTTTATAAATCCACCAAAATAGTTAACTATCCATTTTTATGATTGAATTTTGATAAAAGTCATATATTTAATGGCAAATTAACACAAAATAAACCACAGAAACCAGCACTGTGTTTTAGGAAAGGCTCTTTGCATAGAGACCAGTCTTCATTTCACTAACACAAAGGAGCATTTACAGGCCCTTAGGGAAGGGTCTCATCAAGAGGAATGCACTGGATTCAAACTGTGGAACTTACATTCCACCATGCTTCGACATCACTGGTGTCAACAACCTGCAGTACCCTATAGATAGCCCAAGTCCCCTGTCAGTATGCTGGAGCCCTGCCCTACTTAAGAATGTCTGTGCACATGACAATTATAGTCAGCACCACGAACATATCTTGTAAAAAAATCTTCAGTCTAAAAGCTAACGGTTGGAAAGAATGTTCCCACCAATCACCACCTCTTCCACTGCTGCCAGAAAGGGCCTGAGGAAATGTGTCCAGACACTGACTAATACTTGTAGTTGGCCTTGGTACTGCCTGTTCTTGGGTACGATGGAAAATGTCTAATGAGCAGTCCTGTGTATGTTTGTGTCAGGGACAGATGCCACACAAGTGCAGAGCAATGCATGCAGGCATGCATCATGTCAGGGACATGCTCTGCACAAGTGCGAGGCAGTGTACACAGACATACATTGTGAGGGTGCAGGCAGCTTAATGTGGTGTGTGCTTCTGGCTTGTTCTGAGATTATGAACAGCTTTTGGACAAGGACAAAACAAAAGAAAACAGACATTATATCATCTTGAAAAGAGTCAACAGTCATGGGCCAGCCTGGGGATGCAGACAGCATTTTCTAACACAGGTTCCCAGATTAGGATACGACACAGTGCACTGAGCAATTTCAAATGTTCTCTTAGCATCAAATTCTGTTAGAAGCAAACTATGTGATAGATTTTCCAATTCATTTTAACTTGAAAAGTTATATATGTTCATTTGTTTTAATTTGGGAAACAAAAACAAAGAAAAAGTCAACCTTGGTCTCATCACCGGCTGTCATGGCTCAGTGCTGTGGTGCGTTACTCAATACCTTGTTTCTGTGTGATAACTGACGCTAAGTGAACTGCATGCTTATGATATGCCGCGCACAGACACACTTATTCTAAAACAGAAGGGCAGGTTCAGAGGGGAGTGCTCATTTTTTAAAGACAGGCAGAGGGGTAAGTAGTAGGTCCTTAGTAATTCATCAGCATGGAGAGTAATCAGAGGAAACTGTTGACATAAAACAATAAGCCTAACAAAGGGCCACTCAAGTAATGAGAAAGCAGCTTAAGAGAGGATAGATTACCAGAGATCCACAAGACAATAAAGCAACAAGAAAAGGATGATTCTGTACCAAGTTTCTGAAGAAATGACATTGCCAAGGAATTGACATGCCTTCCTGTTCTGTGTTGTGACTCCTAAAACAAACTTCAAACTCTCATGGCCGTGGCAGTGTGAAACAGGCTGGAAAGAGGTGAAGACTCCCGAGAGGCACCCATGCTGGCATCTGGTCCAGGTGAAACGTGGAGGGTGGTGGCAGGAACAAGCCAGGGGGCACAGCAGAGACCTCAGGACAAGAGGCATCTCGCAGAAGTGGGCCAGGGTGGAAGCAAGTGATGCCTGTCTCTGGCTCAGAAAGTCTTCAGAGTCCCTGCCATCAGGACTCCCAGTGCTGCTGTCCCTTGGTGAATGTGAGTGTTCAGGGCAGTTGTATACCTACGCCACCATCGGGCTTGAGTACAGATGTAAGGCAGTTTGGTGGGTGATAAGGACAGCACAGCCATTGGATGCTGTGTGATATGTTGTATAGAGCGTCACTTGGCTGTTTCAGAGGTAGAAATGTACACAGCGGCCGAGATAGCTAGTTGTCAACAGGTAATGTCCTCCCTGCCACCTCACTACTGAACCCAGATAGAGTAACTTCTAGCTTCCTTTACAGAGAGGTGGCCATGTGTCTGGGTTCTACAATGGTGAGTGAAAAAATGAATGATGTCTTCCAGTGAGAAGAGATGATGTCTGCCACTTTGGGTTACATCATTTAAAGGAATATTTATGCACTGCTTGTCTTTCCTTTCATTGTGTAAATACAGATAAGGACCCACAAAGACACCTTGAACCAGCCATGGAAGACAGATGTTCTGCCTAGTCCCAGCCCTGGGCCCCCAATTCCTGAATAAGTAGGAAAAATAAATAAGCCAGTCAATTCTACACTACAGTATCTGGGAGCCTGTGCTGTGTCCGGCCTTCCCTCTGCCCAGGCATATCCTCTTCCTTTGCATCCAGATACGGGTGCCCTGAGACCTGAAATGCCGACCCCCACTTTAGTACTTGCTTCCACACAATGAGCCTGGCTGGACTGTGTGAGAAGAGTCATCTTTCTTTTCTGCCAAAAGATAGACTACCTGTCATACAGTTGACAGTGAGGGCCACTTCATCTAAGGCTCTGTTGAAGGCCAGGCCCAACCAAATTTTGAAATGTCTCAGCCCACAGCCTCCCTAGCTGAAATGCTGAATTTTGGCAGCTCTGAGGAAGCTTCCTTGGCAATGACAGGCCCCCCTCAGCTTTGGAGCAAGCCAAGTTTAGTATCACACTGCTGAGCCCAGTACTTTGTGAAAAACATTGTTGTTTATTTTTCAAAAGATTTTAGGCTTTAGGCTTATTTAGCTTTTATTTATCTGTGTTTCTACTTACACATTCACCACCCCAAGCAAGTTGGCAGAAAAACAATTGCTCGCCTCATAGTGTTTGACCCACAATTGAAGTGTATGACTGGAGAACAGAACATCTGTACATTTCAATGTTGTACAGATGCCTTATCTAGGGGTTTGATGGGGTTAAAAATAGCACGGTCACTAAACAGAACAGATATAGTGGCCATTGTCTCTCTTGCAAAGAAACAAATGCAGGATTACCGTCTGGCTTTGAGAGCCCTTCCTTGATTAAAAATACACACCAGAGACTCAAAAGAAATGGAAGTGAATTCAATGTTGGAAGAATTATTTAAAAACCATGTGCTAAATCCTTAAAATTCACAGCATGTCCATAGAGATCTGATTGTCATTAACTACAGCAAAGGACTGAGGTCAAGAGTTAGCAGGTAAAAGCACTTGCCTACAATCCCCACACTCGTGTGCAAGACCCAGACCCACAATGTGAACAGAGAAAACCCGCTCCTGAAAATTGTCCTGAGTGCCTTTGTATGTATTTGTGCATGTGTATGAACACACAAAAATAAATAAATAAATAAATAAATAAAATTAAAAAAAAATTTTTTTAACTTTTTTTTTTTTTTTTTTTTTTTAAAGACAGGGTTCTCTGTGTAGCTTTGTGCCTTTCCTGGAACTCACTCTGTAGCCCAGGCTGGCCTCTAACTTACAGAGAACTGCCTGGCTCTGCCTCTCGAGTGCTGGGATTAAAGGTGTGCACCACCATCGCCCGACAAAAAAAAAAAAAAAGAAAGAAAAAAAGAAAAGATGAAGCCAAGGCGATAGATTTTAAAAGTGAGAGACTGCCTATGTGTAGTGTCCCCTCAAAAGATATGTTCAAGCCCTAATCGCCTGTCTAATTTGGCAAAAGGGTCTCTTCAGATATAACCAAATTAAGGATCGGTCACAACTACCTCATCTCACCCAAAATGCAGTGACTTGTCCTGTTGGACAAAGAGAAGGGAGCCACAGGAAGAAGAGAGGTGAGGCCGACACAGGGATTGGAGTGCCTGTAAGCTAGGCATTGTTGACATTTCCCAATTCGCGGCAGACACAAGGACAGGGGCGCCGGGCAGATCGCTCAGGGCACAGAGAGGAGTCCGTGCTGCCAACAGCTTGATTTGGACATGCGAGCTTCATAACCAGGAGAATCGGGAGCTACTGCGCTCAGACGCCAAGCGCATGGTAATCGGTAGTGACCAGTTGCCACAACACCAGGATACTAAGAACACAGGCAGTGGGAAGGCACTTACTTCCAAGGTGCCATGGGCTCCCTTGTAGCTGAGTTGACCTTTGATTTCCAGCATAGCCAGGGGTACTCTGAAGAGCCTGTGTATTGACGTAGCAGGGGTCATCAAAGAGATCCACCCGACAGTTCTTCATGGTTGCAGCGTCACTGTGCGTCCCGCTCTCATGGGGAATACCTGGCGTGGTGAGCAGTGAACATTCTAATTTTGCTATGTAAATCATGTCAGAATTGAAGAGCAACAGGAAGCTGTGCATCACGCATGCCCACCCCAAACAAGGACTGAACTCTGACCCCAACAAGGTCTGGCCTCCCTTCGCCTCTCTGCCACAGTTCCTTTCCTCAGCGGCACCACTGACAGAAGCAGCCACGAGCTAACAGGAAACCCTGAAATAAATGGCCAGGGAACACAGGCACCTGGCGAGCAAACAGCGCCAGCGCAGGGGGATAGTCTGGGAGGACGGAAAATTTATCATGCTGAACTGAATGAACATCGGTCGCTAACCCCCTTTTAAGGACTTGTGATTTAATACACAGTCTTATTTCCTTTGCACTGTTACCTTAAAAGTAATCAATGAGTGGATCGAGTGAAGTTCTTATATTTTTGCTGTGAGCCCAGCCTTTTTTAAGGACTGAGCCGTCTCTCCAGCCCTTGAGTACAGAAAGGACAGAAAGTCTAGTGCTTGTCTCCTCTCTCAGGTTTTTCTCGTCAATTTCAGCCTCCCACTGATGGTTAGCTATATTCGGTAGAATGGATTCTACCCTCCCACCACTCAGCCTGTTCTCTCCACTTCATCCCAGTCGACCACCGTGGCCAAATGCTCTCTTAAGACTGAAAATCCAATCACAGTTCCCAGAGCTTTAAAAACCTTCTTGTTGCTTCCCACACTCTGCTGGGCTCCTCTGTCTACCTGGCCTCACTTGCACGGCCCTGCCAGAGTCCCATTGGCCTTCAGCAGTATGTATGATGGCCACTTAAGCCTCAAATGTCAATTCAAACCTTTTCTCAGTAGAGCCGTCCCTTACCCTCCAGACTAGATGGCTCTCTGCCTCCCTGGAAGTTTGGACTTAAGCTTTGAAGGCCATTCCATGGGAGTAATTAATTCTCTCATGTCTGTTACTGGCTAAGGTCTGTACTGCATCAAGGCTGCATGTTCTGTAAAAGCAAGGGTAATGTCCACCTTGCTCACAGCTGCAAGCCTTCCCATGTCTGTTATGTGATGCATGGGTATTAGCACAATCTTTCATGATCTGATGGCATGAAGGACTGACTCCACATCATCCAGATGGTTGTGACCTAAGGATGCCAGGGTGAATTTTTTGGCGTCTCTGTTTAAATGAGCACATTTATAAGTTTCAGCTGTACATGCTCCAGGATCGGCATGAGGTTGTACCCGAAGCAGTGATGTTCCCTGCACCCAGTGCCGTAGCTCTTGACTGCCTAACTGTAAAACAGCATTTCTTCTTCTATTTCTTCGGCCCTGCGACCCCTTTGATGTGGTCCGAACAGGACAAGCTCACACCAGACTTCACACGATGGTGAAGAGAGAGGCCCAGCGGTACAACTACACTCTTAATGCTGCTCCTCGTTCCCTGTTTCCATCTGTCAGCTGTTCCTGTCATCTCTCCAAGGTTACACTTTGTATGTAGGAAATCCCAAGGGAGGTACCAGTCTCTGTAGAGGGAGGGGCCACCAGGGCATTGTATTTGTGCATTCTGTGACTGCTTGCTTGGTCAAGTGGATGTAGGGTTGGGGGTGCCAACTTTAAACTTATTTCACAAATAAAAGGCGACTAGAAGATCACTGCAAGACAGTGAAGGCCTGGAGACAATGCTTCTACTGGTAGGGCAAGCTCTCTCTCTAAGCATCATTATGAGCTTAGAGATGATAATGACCTAACCAGGTTAGACTTCTGCTCCCAAATTCTAATTCTTCCCATACTCAAAATTATCAAGAGCTGAAATGTAGATGCACATCTACTTTTATAATTAAGTGCGGTGAGAGGCCTCAATAATATCACTGAGGAGATTGTAGAGTAAATACAGACTACATGAGATACAGCAGTCACCTCCAGCTCGGGGGAACATGTGAGAGTATTGTGGAGTGGGAAAGGTCCAGCCCATTGCTAAATCTAGCTGGGAACTCCCAGGAGGGGAAGGAGGAGTTACCGTTCTGAGAGAGCACGGTTTCAGAGGTACTTGCACTTAGCGTCAGTTCGTTTCATTTTTCAGATGCGGAACTAAGAATTAGTTTAGAGTTTTACATTTGATCTCAGCCAAAAGGCTAAGAAGAAATTAACTTAGGGTTTTAATTGACTATAAGGAATTTCTTGGACAAAATTTTTTTTGAGACACAGTCTCACTATGTAGCTGTGGCTGGCCCCAAATTGGTATGTACACCAGGCTGGCCTTGAACTCATAGAGCTCTGTCTGACTTACTTCAGAGTGCTGGGATTTAAGGCAAGTACCAGTATGGAATTTAATTTCTATCAAAAGGAATTATGTTTTTAGGAGGTTAAAATGCTGCCTTAGCTCACGAATCTTTTGGTACAACATGTAGAATGGTGATAATCAAAGATATTCTACAAACAAAAGACCTTCGTGTGTCTCCAATTGTATAAAAATGGTGAGTAGGCTATACTGGCAAAAATAGATATGAAAGGTGATTAATGGTCTGCTGAGTCCTTAAAAGTTATCTAATTCCTTCCCCACCTAACCCTGAAAGACTTACCTTCCTAAATAAATAAATAGTTCTGACAATTAATTAGAATGAAACCACTAGCTGGCAGTACAACTGCTTTTATAAACATATTTCTAATACGACAGTTGAAGCCTTGCATTTGTGTAACAGGAACTTCTGTCCTGTAGCCGTGAGTACACACAGTGATGAGCACAGAGCTCCTGGGCAAGGTTATGGTGGGAGGTTATCGATACACTCACATCTCAGTTATCTCCCCAGTTCCCTCTGCCAAACCAGAACACAGGTTACATCTTAATCACAGTGGAATCGGCATCTGTTTCTATACTAACTCATCACCTAGTCTTTGGAGTGGAACTTCCTTGAGCTTTGCACAGAAGACATCCCTTTCCAGTGAGAGCTTTCATGATGTCAAAGTAGTGCAAAAGCCCAGAGGTGCAGCCCCCAGCTTGGGGACCACATGAGATCAAGGGAGAAGCGTGAAGCTGTTGAATGATACATGATGACATCCTGGCTACTCTGAGAAACATGCAGCCCAAAGACTGCATGTTTAGTCTGATGTCTGCCATTTAAGAGCAGGGGCCCACACATTCATATGACTTCAAAGGAGTTGGAGTGGCAGCTGGGACTGCAGTGTACCTACCTATTGACCCGCTCTGTCCCATACAGTTCTCGTACACACCGCTGCACTTAGAGTTCCCGGGCTGCACAAACAACAGGTTGCAGGATGTTTATCAAAAGGACACATTCATAAAATTCACCAAGAAAAAAAAAATACCTTTCAAGTAAATAGAGCAGGCAACTTCACTTTCTGGCACAGAAGTCTGACAAGCTGGGAACAGAGAATCTTGTACTTGATGGTTTTCCTTTTGGAATTAGCTGCAGAAGTGATGGGGGGGGGTCTCAAAAGGGTTGTCCACATCCTGTGTCTTAAGAGCCCCTCTGCTCCAGAAGTCACATTCCAGCACTCAGAGTCTAAGCTAGAAAGTGATGCTTAATTCATTTGTGTGGATGTTTGTGGATGTGTGTTGTGAGTGTGTGTTCTCATAAGTATGGAAGACAGAAGACGATCTTGGGTGTGGTTCTTTGGGAGCTGTCCACTTGGGTTTTTTGAGACATGGTCTCCCACTGGAACCAGGGGCCTCACTGATTAGGCCAGGCTCGCTGGCTAGCTGAAGAGCCCCAGTTAGCTGTCTCTTGCACCCCCCACCCCCCGTAGTACTGGGACTATAAGCACATGCCACTTCACCTGACTTTCTTTTTTAATGTGGGTTCGGGGGATTAAGGTCAGGGCCCCATGCTTTGCATTGCAAGCACTTTACAAGCTGAGCCATCCTGATCTCTACCTCATTTTGAGACGACAAACTAGAACCCTCCTCTACTGAGGTTTGTGCTAGACTCACTTGTCACTCTTGCAAACCTCAGCCAATTAGAGGGCTTCAGTCATCCTCATCTTCACATGTATGCTCTTCATCAATGGAATGAAGATGTGCTGGTGCCTTGAAGAAGTGCAGCGTGCATGCTTTAGAAAGATTTATCTGGGGCTGGAGAGGTGAGGGCTCAATGCTGCATAAGTTGTAAAGGCTGGAGTTTGGATTCTCAGAGTCCATGCAAAGCCCTATGCAGTAGAACTCTGTAATCCCAGTGCATGTGTGGGAGAAATGGGAGGCAGAGGTGGGTGAATGCCCAGAACCTCCCAGAACATCTAGCCTATGGTATAAAGCCAAACAAACAAAAGACACCCTGTCTCAGCAAGTAGAAGACAAGGTTACTCACCCTCATATTGTCCTTTGACCTTTATGTTCATGCTGCAGCATGCACATATCCTCACACATGAATGTGTGCACAACACACACACACACACACACACACACACACACACACACACACATTTTTAAAATTAAAATAAATGAATAGACTTATAGACTTATCTACCAATAGCATGTAAGATGATCTGCGGTCATGAAATCAGTGACAGGCATGTGGCTTTCAGAGTCATTTAGGCAAGTAAGACCAGAACTTGATTAGGTTCAGCAAAGTCTGAGTGGCTAAAAAGGATATTCACATGGTGGAAGCCTGGATACTGGACGCCAGCTGATATGGGCTCCAAAATGTAAGAAAAGACAAAGTCTATTGATGATAGAAAAAGGGAGAGTAGCGTGAGTAAACATGACTAGGGGAATGGAGTGTGGCATGGTAGTGCACCTTTAACCCCTGCACTCATGAGGCAGGTGGATTTCAGTGAGTTCAAGCCAGGGCTACATAGTTTGGTATTGGAGCTGAAGAGAGAGGTAAGGGCTGAACGGTAGAAAAGGTAGAGGACAGAGGTATACTCGGGCTAGAGGTAAGATCTAAGCCCAGGAGGAGCCACGGACATGTTTACATGGTGGCAAGTAGGTCTGGGTTTTCAAGGGGGAAACAGAAGAAAACATGGTAGAAGGGAAGGACTGAACTTGCCTTTGAAAGCATCAGAAAAAGGTGGAGGCATACCTCAGTGGATAGAAAGCTTTCCAGAGAAGCCAGGGGACTGTGGTCTAGGTCTCTAGCACCCATGTAAATACCAGACAGCTCCCAGCCATCCCAACACATGAAGAAGGGAGAGAGAATCTGTTGAGCAAGCTGAGTGCTTGACTAGCTGAACGGGCAAGCCCTGGGTTCAGCAAAAGACCTTGCCTCAGTAAATATGGTGAAGAGTGCTGGACATCAACCTCTGGCTCCATGTGTGCTCACAGACATACAATTACACATATATGAACAGATCTAGACACAACAAATATGCAAAAACAAATTTCAAGCTGGATCATGGATGATAAATGTTACACATGTGAGTGTTCACTGTCAGGATTCTTTCAACTACAATGAAAATGTCCGGCGAGAGACGACACAGGAGCAGAAATGAAAGGTTCGATAAGGGAGGACCAAGATGAAAATGATGTTTAGGAAGCCAACAGAAGAGGACTCTCGGAACAGCATCCAATAGGTGCCAGCCTTAAAGATGCAGGAGAAGGTCATTTAACAAGTAAGTCAGTAGGGGCCATTGTAAGTCATTTACACCAGGTTGTCTGTCGGCATTGGGGGGTCTCAAAGTCACAGTGTCCATGTGAGAGCAAGGATAAAGATGGTGGTCCTTACAAGCGGGAGTGCAAGGAGGTGAGGCAGTGTTGGTTGGGTTGCAGTGGCCAAAGCTTATCCACAGGCAGAAGAGAGAGAACCAACGGGGTGACTTTGAGACAGAGATTGGACAGAACGAAGGCACAGGGCTGGCAGGAGGGTTGCGTCAGCACAGGGGAGGGTCATATTTGGACACAGTGGCTCATGAAGAGAAGCGGGAACATGGGAAGACTGGGGAATGCGGAAAGATAAAGATGATAGTGATGCATTGGATGGTTTTAGTCTTCCTAGTGAAGACAGACATGACGCCATCTGCAGAAGCTGTGGGTAGGGTAATGGGAGCGTTAGACTGTAGATCACCCTGCTTTTGAGGAAGATGGTACTTTTGCTAAACTCACTTTTGAAAAATCCTCAAATCGAGGGCTCTAGTGGTAAGAACAGACTCATGTCTATGGTACCAGTAACAATAAAACATCACTTACTAAATAGCACAACTTTTCACACCGGATAGGGCAGTAAGCCATTTGGTCTGCAGCTTGAACTTTGATCCGCACATCTGAAATGCCTCCTGCAGGTGGCTGCTTCCCTGGAATTGCGTTGTAGTAGTCATGATCTCTGTCTTCAGGTGTGCCGTCGACGTGTACCTCCTCGCTGTAAGGGGAAAAAAGAAGTCCCAGGAGGCTGGGTTGGGATTCAAAGGCTATAGGAAATACAAAGAGATCAGAGCCAAGCAAATCATCCTGAGAAACTGTGTGTTTGAGTTTTAAGTTTATTGCTGTGATTAAGCAATGTCAAACATCTGGACTGCTGTGTGCTGAATTGTTTAGAAGTCTGTAGATAATCCAAATGGAGGAAGCCAATGAAGAGTGTCAAGAGTGAGACTTTTGCATTTCTCTCTAGCAGTAATAATATTGATAGTAAACAATGCCTTGCATCACAAAAATGTAAAGTCTTCTTGAGTATCTCTGGCTTACTCCAATTGTTTCATTTTGGAAATGTTTTGGTCAAAGAAAATCTATATATTGTTCTTTGGGTAGAGGGTCTAGCCGAGTTTACCAAACTAAGATGAAATAGAATAAGAGATCTATGGCCACTATCTTGTCTGCACAAACCTAGACAAGTATGGCTTTCATAAAGAACTATTAGAGTCACATGTGGCAAGTGGGAGAATTCTATAAACATGCAATTGATTTAAAAATTGAAACAGGATAAAAAAAGAAACAAATAGGCTTTTCTTCCAAATTGGAATTAACAAAAGTTTCTTATAAAAAGAATAAGTCAAATCAAATCTCTTTGTGATTTTGCATGCCTATGAAGGGCGATGTGATTGAGTGCAGGCGTGTGTGTGCCGTGGCACGCATGTGGGAAGTCAGTTCTGCCTTCACCCTTGTTTGGGGGAACAGTTCTTATTTCTGCTGCTTCACTGTGGACTCCAGGCGAGCTTCTCCTGACTCCACCTCCCAGCTCACCATAGGAGTTCCAGGATGGCAGGTGCATGCCCCAGGGCCATCTTCTTACTTGGTCTCTTGGGATCAGAACTCAGGTCATCAGGCTTGAGTGCTGAGTGCTTTTACCCACTGAGCCATCTTCCCAAGCCAAATCAAGTCTTTTTAGAATGAGCCAACCTGCCATTCCACATGACCATGTAGGACTATTGGTAAAAGTTAGCATCAAGGGCGACCCTTTCCTCTGTTGCCCTGGATGATCTACCTCATGGAGAGGCAGCCCCAGACCCAGCGCTTCTTGATATACGGGATGACAATTTGGGAAAGGGAACATTTTAAAATGCTCAAGGATTTAACTTCTTGAGCGTGAACTTGGTGGCAGGTGGTGGCCTGAAAAGATCAGCTTTCATGGCCTCAGACACCAGCTTTTTGGGTCACATCTGCTTCAGCCCACAGACTATTAACAATAGCAATGAACAGCTTCCCGCCGAGATTTGATCTTACTGGTTTACTCTTCAGTTTGGTTCTTGCTAATATGCACGAGATCCAGGGTTAAAGAAAACCAGGGGAGCTTGTTAATGTTCGTTATTTTAGAACTCCATGCTGTCCATAGCTTTGTGTAACCCTGGAGAAACACAGTTGATTCCTTCCACTTCAGTGTCAGAAGAGTGTCTGAATAAACGTGAGTGGAAGAAAAGTAAGCAGCTCTGATTTTCGTACTGAAACTTACTTGTAAGAAAAAATATTCATCGCATTAGTGGACTTCAAAACATCATAGTAAGTGTTTTGGTGTTTTGTTTTCAGATGGGGCCTCACCATGTAGCCTTGACTGGCCTAGAATTTGCTGTGTAGACCAGGCTGACCTTGGACTCACAGAGATGCACCTGCCTCTGCCTCCCCAGTGCAGAGATCAAAAGCATACGCCCTATGCCCCACCATCATAGTAACGTTCCAAATATTCAGAAAGAAAGAAAGTTAAATAATTATGTAACTCCTGACTGACCTTTCCCAAGTGTTCAAGGAAGGGTTTTTCAAGTACTGTTTGAATCGGAGTTCAAAGGCCTGCCCTATGGTGCTTATGACATCTTGGGCCATTCCACTGTGACACTCCAGGATGTGGCATGCTGTGAGGAGATACACAAAGAGTATCATGAGAACGTTATACAAGTCAAAATAGTTCCAGAACACGAATTTGTAGTCACATTAAAAAAAATCAGGCTTACAAACTCATCTCTAAAATGGCTTAATCAAACCTCATATTCCGTGGGAATCAGTGAGAAAAATACTCAGAATCTACATATCTAAAAACTTAGAAAATTTGGTCTCAAGGCAGATATTTAGGGCTCACACTTTAGGAAGATCATCTTAGAGAGAGAGAGAGAGAGAGTAGCTCTGAGGACAACTTGTGAAAGTCTGTTCACTCCTTCCACCATGTGAGTCCCCGGGATCAAACTCAGGCTTGGTCCCAGGTATCCTTACCCACTGAGCCACCACTCTGGGCCTGGAAGAGCATCGTGACTGAATGATGTTACTACCAGTGAGAAGTGCAGCAGTCACACCGGAAGTAGTCACATGGGTTTGAGGCCTCGTGTTGTGTGGTAGACCACAGAAGTCAGAAGCAAAGACGAATGTCCAAACCTATCCCCTAAATGAGCGGCTGTCAGGACACAATTGAGGAGACCCTTCCTCCACTCACCCTTCACCTTATCATTTCTGCCCTAAACCAGTGACGCAGATGGGGAGCCTCACTGAAACCCCTCTTAAGAACTTTGCAGTAAGACTGAAATTCCAGATTTGGTGACGATGTCATTGCCAGACACTGACAGGTTCACTGGATGTATTCTCACAGAAGCAGCTACTAACACTAATTTTCACATGTTAAATAAACAAGGTAGAGCCATTAATAAATCGTTTGCTACTCTGTTGCCACATGCAACTGCCTTCTTCTTGTCTCATGTAGCTCAGGCTAGCTGCCACCTCTCTGTAGCTAACCTTGAACTCCTGATCTTCCTTACCTCCATGCCCAGGTGCTGGAACTGCATCAATGGTACCCAGCTGTAATGTCATTCTTGGCTTGGTTAGAGTATGGTGTCATGCTTAGGACCTTGCAATATGGAGAGTTAACTGGCTGAGGTTTTCTAAGGATGACTAGGGAGAATAATTAATTTATAGACAGAAGCAATAATAGCAAGAAGGTTACATAGAGAGGAGTAATAAGCCCCATGAGAAATAAAAGATAATAAAGCAGAATATTTGTATACTTTAAAGAATAGAGGCATAAGGGTGTAGTGGATAGCCATTCCAGCCTTGGCCTGGAAGTTCCAACCCTCATTGAGGCTTCGGTAATGGTCACATCTACAAGCTGGGGCTGAGGGAGGAAGCTGAAGACCCAGGATCAAGAGGAGAGGCTTCTCTTGGTTTCAGGACCCTGGACACTGGAGGTAGACCAAGCAGAGTTCTCCAAAGAACACTGCCAGACTGCACCATACCTTTGCCAGACCCTGCAACCTACCTACCCCTTCATTTGTAAGTTACCCCACAAAATAAACCTCCCTTTTGACTACATGGAGTGGCCTTAATAATTTCACCAATATAAGGGAAAGTTTGATAGTAGTTCAATATATGTGAGACTGTTGTTCTGTTTTATGTGAACTATTTCCTTAGAACCGGAAAGGTCGGGGAGGCTAAAGAGGGCACATAGGGAATTAGATGAAGTACTGGGGACCCATTGGGACGTTCTTTATTGTGACTTTGTCACTGGAACAAATTCATCACAGGGGAATCTGGGGAAGGAGGGAGGCCTGCTTTTGTGAGACCTTAAGAGTTCTAACCTGCAGCCTGAGTCTTGGGAGAGACATCAGCTATGTGAATGTAGAAAGCCATTCACACCCCCTGCCAGAACCCTCAGAGCTGACGGTGACTGATAAAAGGCTCTGGAGCAGGGTTTCTTCAGCTTGACAACAACTCAAGAGATCTCCCATAGTCTCACTCCGGAATTAACCTGACTTTTGGACGAATGATTTTGCTAACTTGAACATTTTGTCTGAATCTCTTTCAGGGCTTTTAGCGGTGTGTATTCGTTGTGCGTAGTGTTGGGTTTCATCCACGTGTTCATCATGTAATTTGACCAGAGTCATACATTCCCTCTTCCCCCCTTGTCTGTCCCTCTCCAGGTCTCATCCCTTCCCTCAGACTCCCTTTGCTTTCATGTCGTGTGTGTGTGTGTGTGTGTGTGTGCGCATGCGCAGATGTGTGGGCGTGTAGGTGTGCACGTGTGTGTACATGTATGTGTGCACCTATATGTGCGTGTAAAGGTTTTATGTATCTGTAGAGAATCTCAGTACTCACAATTGAGAGAAAACACATATTTATCTTTCCACACCTTTATTGAAAAGATTTATGTCTCTGAACACCTTCAGAAGGAATGTGCTCTCAGAAACTGAAACTGACAGGAGCTAATTATAATTTTTGAAAACTCAAAATATCTTTAAATTTACATCACTTCTACAAACAGAAAATGTTTTGTCTCTCTTTAGACTGTCCTTTCATATTGCCCCTATATTTTTCTCTATTTTTCTTTACAGGGTAAAAACACATAGGAGCGGTTTTAAGGATATTTTATTGAATGCATATTTGGTTCATCACATCAACCTCACTGTTGTGAGAAACAGTTGTGGAGTTTACTGAAGTAAGAAGTGAGTGATAGATATTTGCTTTGATTGCCTGAGGAAAGAAAAGTCTCTCCCTGCAGGTAGTCTCATATACTGAGAAGTGCCAAGTACCCTTAGAGGTGTTCTCCAGCTACAGCAAGACAAGTTCGGCCATGTTATAGAAAAAGGCCATTTACTTGAGGTTTTCTGGTTTGTTCATTTCTAATCTCATACATCTGTGGCTTAATTAGAAATGAAATCGAAATGAAAATGATACCAAAGTAGAACCAACAATTGTAACTTTTTTTCCTTCGGTTGAGAAGATGTCAAGAGGTAAAACTCAGGAAGACAGAGAGGCAGGAGATTCCAGCACAAATAAGCAAACAGACAACACTGGCTTCTGCTGAGAGAAGTGGAGGAGGAGAAACTCGAGGTGCTCTGTGAAAGGATTTCGAGCCGAGTTCCAATTCCAGTCAATCATCACCTGTGTATCCCTGGACATGCAGCTTGTGAGGCTTGAATGAGAACGGCCCCCACAAGCTCCTGTACTTTAATGATTGGTCCTGAGTTGATGGAACTCTTTGGGAAGGATTAGGAAGTGTGGCCTTGTTAGGGGAGGTGTGCTGCTGGGGGTGGGCTTGGAGGCCTCAAAAGCCCCTGCCATCCCGGTGTGTTCTCTGCCTTGTGCTTGTGGATCAAAATGTGAGCTCTCAGCTACGGCTCCAGTGCCAGGCCCGCCTGCTTGATGCCATGCTCCCCACCGTGATGATCACGGTCTCACCCTCTGAAACTAGAAATCCTTCATAAGATGCTGTAGTTGTGGCGTTTTGTCACAACAATAGAAAAGACTTATGACACTACTGCATGGTGAGGTCCTCACTTGCAAGGACAATAGAGTGGTGATCTGTTTACTTTGGAGGAAGTCTGGCTTTTCTTGTTCATAGTAGCTTAAGCTCTCTGAGGAACAGGACAAGCACACAGGAAGAATTAAAGCCAATTACCATCCTGTGGTAGTTTGAAAGAAAATGGCCCCCAAAGAGAGTGGCTCTATTAGGAGGTGTGGCCTTGTTGGGGTGGGTGTGGTCTTGTTGGAGTGGGTGTGGGCTTGTTGGGGTGGGTGTGGGCTTATTGGAGTGAGTATGGGCTTGTTGGAGTAGGTGTGGTCTTGTTGGAGTGGGTGTGGGCTTGTTGAAGTGGGTTTGCTCTTGTTGGAGTGGGTATGACCTTGTTGGAGGAGGTTTGGTCTTGTTGGAGTGAGTATGGTCTTGTTGGAGGAGATATGGTCTTGTTGGGGTGGGTGTGGTCTTGTTGGGGTCGGTGTGGTCTTGTTGGAGGAGATGTGGTCTTGTTGGGGTGGGTGTGGTCTTGTTGGGGTCGGTGTGGTCTTGTTGGAGGAGATGTGGTCTTGTTGGGGTGGGTGTGGTCTTGTTGGAGTGGGTGTGGTCTTGTTGGAGTGGGTGTGGTCTTGTTGGAGTGGGTGTGGTCTTGTTGGAGTGGGTGTGGTCTTGTTGGAGTGGGTGTGGTCTTGTTGGAGGAAGTGTGTCACTGTGGGGGCAGGCTTCAAGGTCTCTTTTGCTCAAGTTCCCCTCAGTGTGACTGTCAGTTGACTTCCTGTTGCTAGCAAGATGGAGGACTTTCAGCTACTGCAGCACTACATCTGTCTGCATGCTGCCATTTTCCCTGTCATGATGATGGACTGAACCTCTGAAACCGTAAGCAAGCCACCACAATTGAATGTTTTCTTTATGAGAGTTGCTGTGGTCACGGTGTCTCCTCACAGCAATGAAAACCTTAACTAAGATACATCCTTAGCCACTTGAGCACACTCTAGGTTGCTCTGGCATTTGTGTTGTTTTGGTTTGGTTTTGGGTTTGGTTTTTCCCAACTTCTCTGATTTGAATGCCTAGAGATTTGGGTTTTGTCTGTCCATAGGCAGATTCTCCAAAATAATTTTCTGCTTTGCTTTGATAACCCTGTTGCAGGCCTATTACTTTTTAAGAAGATTGAATAGAATAAAGAAAAGAAAGAAAAAGAAAACAGAAAAAAAAAATAAAGGAAAAAAAGCAAGGGCACCCATCTCTGTCCATGGAAATGGCACTGGATGGCAAGCTGGCCCTGGACAGGTGCCACGCCCAACCTCCCCTTGTGAAACACCCCGATTCTGACAGCGCTACTCTGTGAACTGTCTCTTTTAGTTTGATCACAGGCCAGCAGCACAGGAGTAGACTTCGAATCTATACAAAAATGCCAAGCTGGAATGCTTGGTCAGGATCCGCCCCCACCCCCACCCCCTCTGTAGCTACCAGGCAAAGGAAGAAAGATGAACACATAAGAAGTTCCATATTCCCAAGCAGAGAGTGACTCTTGGTGACATCAAAAATAGCCATGGCAGTCTGAGCTTTACTGTCCATACCTGGAATTAGTGCAGACCTGGTTTCTTTGCCAAGCCCACAGCCTGTGTATATCAGTAAGAGTTAGAAAGAGTCATAGGAGCCCGGCAGTGGTGGCACACACCTTTGATGGCAGCACTCGGGAGGCAGAGGCAGGCGGATTGCAGTGAGTTCGAGGCCAGCCTGGTCCACAGAGTGAGTCCACATCAGTCAGGGCTGTTACACAGAGAAACCCTGTCTTGGAAAAACAAACAAACAGCAAACAAAAGGGGGGGGGGTTGTTTCTTTAAGTTCCTCAGAGGATGAGTCTGTGACCCTCAAGGCTAGGAGTATGGTAGCAGGGAGGCAGGCTTGGCAATGATACAGCTGAGAGATTGCATCTTGATCTACAGCATGAAGCAGAGAGAGAACTGGGAATGATGTGAGCTTCTGAAACCTCAAAGTCCACCCCTGTGACACACCTCCTCTAGGATCTCACTCTGTACCCCTGGCTGTCCTGGAACTCACTCTGTAGACCAGGCTGGCCTCCACTCACAGAGATCCTCCTGCCTCTGCCTCCCGAGTGCTGATATTGAAGGCATGCACCACCGCTCTCAGCTAGCCGTGTGTTCGTTTTTCATAAAGACCAGCATTTGTCTAGCATTAGATCTTGAGAAAACGATACTGTCCATAGGTCAGTGGCTCAGATCATCCACCAGATGGTGCTGTGGGACGCAAGTACAGTACATGCCTTCCAAAGCAACTGACTGAAAAGACAACAGTAGATTCACAGACATCGGCCTGTGTACTTTCTAACCACAGGCATGAGTTAGCAGGTCCGTTTAGGTTGGTTTTCCTTGGGCTTTGGTTTTACAATTCTCCTTCAGTATTCAGCCCATGGCTTTCCTATACACAAATAGTCCAGGTAAACAAGGGCCTCTTTTCAGACTAACTTGAGACAAACCTCCTTAGCCTGCCACAACTTTGGAGAGCTGAGGACAGCACGGACTTCTCCCAGCCACTACAGGAGAAGGCTGGCCTTGCCACTGACGTTTTGACTGGAACTTGCCTTCTCTACAAAGAAGGCCTTTCATAAACTGAAGGGTTCATGAAAGGGCCTTAGCCAAGATAGGAAAATGTGAGACCAGCTTGATCTGAACACAAAAGTTGAACTAGGTATCCGGGGCGGCACATGGAGGAGTGTTAGCAGGAAGCCTGTTCCCTGTGCCCATCTCCACTTCCGGCCAGCCGTACTTCCTCCTCACCCTTGCCCACGCTCCTGCCTTTCTAAGGTCGCCTCGTCTGTCTGCTCTCTGCTGGACTGAATGGTGCTCTCTTCCCTTCAGCCCCGACCTCTCAGTGGGTGACCATTCCCGGTGTCTTTTCCAGGACAAAGTGCTATTCCTCCTAGGTCATTCTTAGCCGCCTTCCTCCCCTTCCCCTCAAGTTGTGTCTCCTCTGGCTTCCCCACTCTCCGGGAGCCTTCGTCCTCTCCATTCTGGATTCCTCTGTTGGTGATCTTACTCTCAGCTAAGAAGTTCTCATTATTTTCCCAAACCTGGCCCTGCATCTGGCTCTTGTTTCCTCTTCCCGTCTTCCTTCTTCTCGTCCACCTCGTCTTAGTCAGGGTTTCTATGGCTGTGACAAAACACGGTGACCAAAAGCAAGCTAGAGAGAAAAGGGTTTGTTTGGCTTACACTTCCATATTACTGTTTGTTGTTGAAGGAAGTCGAGACAGGAACTCAAGCAGGGCAGGAACCTGGAGACAGGAGCTGATGCAGAGGCCATGGAGGGGTGCTGCTTACTGGCTTGCTCCTCATGGCTTGCTCAGCCTGCTTTCTTATAGAACCCAGGACCAGCAGCCCAGGGATGGCAGTGCCCACCATGGGATGGGCCATCGTCCAATGATCACTAATTGAGAAGATGCCTTACAGTTGGATCTCATGGCAGCATTTCCTCAACTGAGGCTCCTTCCTCTCTGATGACTCTAGCTTGTGTCAAGTTGACACACAACACCAGCCAGCACACTCCTCTTCCCTCTCTACTTCTCCCTCCCCTGCCTCTGGCTCTCCCCATCTCCCACCCCTCAAGACCTGCTCCTGACGTTAGGCACTTGATAGGTATTAGCAGACTTGGAGTCCATAAGGCCAGATGCCTACCTCATGGTCAGTTTTGGGCCCCACCTCCTCCCATTTACCAGGTGAAAAGGTGGAGGTATCAGGGCTTTATTGAGGCCCATGAGGGGAAAGGTATTTCCTCCTGGACCGAGGAACAAAATCTGGCCCTGGGAGGACACATGGCATTTCCAGACACCCCAAAGATTAGAGCATTGTATACTACTGAATCCAAGTGGGCCTATGGGTCACCTGGCCAGGAGGCCAACCCTCAGGAAAGTGGGAGATAAGCTGAGCAGATAGAAGGGATGATTACCCCCTCAAAAAATGATGTGCTTGTAGCCCCCAGAAGTCTCTCCTTCCATGCAGATGTTCGCAGATCGTCATTGCTAAGCATTCTGCTTTCTGAGTTCTACCTAAAAAGCTTAACTTTTCTTTCCCCCACTTTCTATCATCCCTTCACTGGATACCGACCAAAATCTTAGGCACATTTGGCATGTCTAGGCTTTCTCACTGCGTTCTGTGAAGGCTAATCCCCCTTCTACAGCTGCTTGCAGACTCCCGTTGCTGATCCAAATTCAAAGGCTAACTCTCTTGATCTGCTCCACCTCCTCTTCCAGGCAGCTGTCGGGATTTACAGCCTATCTGTCCTGTGGTTATTCTCTCAGGCTTTAATAAAATGGTTTTTGAATTTCAGAGTCTGTTTAAACTAAGAGCCTATGAAAGGGGCTCCCCAACCCTAGTGACCCCTGGAGAGGAGAACTTCCCTTCTCTCAGGATAACTCTAACTTACTGGGTAATTGTATGTCACCTTCCCATTCCACTATTTTATTCAAGGAGTTGGGACATTTAAAATATATAATAAATATTCATTTTAAGAACTGTGGAAAATAAAAGGCACCAAAAGAAAGTTGAAATCACCCCAAATCTCAGGGGTAGTCACGGTTTAAAGGTCAGTTGGGGCAATAGACTTTTGATGCAAATTGCCAAATGTTTGGATCTGTGCTCTTGTTGGTGAGACTCAAAATGAACTGCTTCTCTAGACCACACTTGCCATTTCCCAATAGTAGAAATGTAAAGATGAAATATGACATCTATAACTCTTATGTTCCTGAGGGGGAAATGTCTTTTGGTATGCTGTGAAAATATGTTGCTCTCATTGGTTGATAAATAAAGCTGTTTGGCCAATGGTGAGGCAGAATAGGGTTAGGCAGGACATTCTAACTAGAGAAGAGGAAGGAGAAAGGCAGAACAACGGAGAAGCAAGATGTAAAGACACGGGTGAACCACGAGCCACATGGCAAAGTATAGATTTATAGAAATGGGTTAATTTAAGATATAAGAACTAGGGTTGGGGATTTAGCTCAGTGGTAGAGCGCTTGCCTAGCAAGCACAAGGCCCTGGGTTCAATCCTCATCTCAAAAAAAAAAAAAAAAAAAAAAAAGATGAGAACTAGATAGCGAGAAGCCTGGGCCAATAGGCCATACAGCTTTAATTAATACAAGCTTCTGAGTGATTATTTTATAAGTGGCTGCAGGGTCCGTGGGGCTAGGCAGGACTGGAGAAAACTTTAGCTACACAGCTCCTTAGTGGCAACTTCACAACAGCTCATGCTGGATGATGCTAGCCAGCAGGGAGCAACTGGGAGCCAGTCCCTGAGCTAGTGGGCTGCATACAACACCTCCCCAAGCTCCCCAGGAACATGCACCCCCATTCCTTCATCAGCCCCTCTGTGCAAAGGTTCATCAGATACTATTAGTCCACAGATTTGGTTCAGACTGTCCCTCCATCCTTGAGGCATTAGACCATTAATGACCTTTTCTAGAACAAATGAGATCTTATCTGAATTGGCATCTACGATTCCAGACTGCTTTTCTGCTCTTCAGTATCACTATCCAGATACAACTGCAAGAAGCAGAAACTACAATTGCAGTGCAATGGCCTGGAACTCACTGTGTAGACCAGGCTGGCCTCGAACTCACAGAGATCCCCCTGCCTCTGCATCCTGAGTGCAGCCCAGACATGATACTTTTTATAAAGCTCAAAATCTTTGCTGGCACCTGGTGACCTACCACCATCCTTCCTTTTCTGGCCTGTCTTTCTAGCTGCGGCTGGCTCCCTGGCTTCCCTTCTTTTCTCTTCTCTGAAATCCTATCTTTATGGATGCCCTAACCAGTCACACATACAGCTATCTCATTACACTGTTTCGCCTGCACAGATCCTGAGCACAGACCCTAGGCTTCTAATCTCTTGATACCTCTTCTCTCCCAAGCACATCCTACAGGTTATCTTTGTCCCTCTCAATAGACGATGAGTCTCTGCCAGCCACACTTTTCTTCCACATCAGCTAGCTCACCCTTGCGCATTAGGATGCAATTAACCTCTCTCTCTCTCTCTCTCTCTCTCTCTCTCTCTCTCTCTCTCTCTCTTTGTGTGTGTGTGTGTGTGTGTGTGTGTGTGTGTGTGTACTCAAAACTGTGATGGTTCTTCTCTCTGCCGATACATAAAACTGGAAAGGGAGGAACAGGTAAATAGGGAAATAACTAATTTTTAAACCCAGGAAAATCACCTTATGACTCTAAGTCATCTGTTTTGATAGGCCTGTTTTCCAGAGGAAAGAAGGATGAAAGAAAAACAAAATTTTGCTTTCTAGGTGTTTTCTGTTATTTATCCCAAAACACCAGGAGCTACATTTAAAAGACAACTAATATCTGGCAAGATGTTTCAGCAGGTAAAGGCACCTGCTGCCGAGTATGATGATCTGAGTTCGATTTATTTCTGGGCCCATACAGCAGAAGGAAAGAATGACTCCCACTAATTGTCCTCTGACCCCCACTGCCCACCATGGCACATGTATGTGAACATACAACAGACAAACAAATACAGGCCACCACACTGAGGCTTGGGAATTTGAATCAATCTATCATCTCACACGCTGAAATGGGGGAACATTACTATTCCACCCAGTCTTTCTGACTTCGCCCAGCTCTAATTACCCTATCACAAGCTGACACATAAAGAAAAAAATTGAACCCTCTGTACTGTTGGTTTCTGAAAACCTCTCCACGAGCTCGGTCAACAACGCTCAAGAATGCCTTCTCAAAGCCCACATGCCACTAGCTGTGGGCTCCCTTCATGCAGCCCAGCTCTACCAAGCCACTCAGCCTAGAAGGAGCATTCTGCATGAACATGCTGTATCATAATGTTTTCTGCTTGTTCCCACTTAATTAATCAAGAAGAATGATTTGCAATTACATGGCCCTCACCCTCAGCACCTAACTCTGAACTTTGAACACTCACTATAGTTGACTCAAAATCAAAAGCAACAACATGTCTGCCGATAGCCATTGACTCTGATGTTTGTGCCAACTATCAACTTGACAGAATGCAGAACCACCTGGCAGGTGGCTTCTGGGCATCCTGTAAGGAATTACTTTGATTGTATTAAGTGAGATGGGAAGATCCACCCACTATGGGTGGCGCCATTCCCAGGTTGGGATCCTGGACAGTATATAGAGAGAAAGGGAACAGAGCAGCAAGCATGTGTTCGCCTTTCTCTGCTTCCTGATGATGGATGTGACGTGACTTGGTGTTTCAGGCTCATGATACCTTGACTTCCCTGCCTTGAAAGCCACCCTTAAACAGTGAGCTGGAATAAACCCTTTCTCCTTTAAGTTGCTCTGGCTGGGTACTTGATCACAGAGACAGAAAACAAACGAAGACAGTGAGAGATGCCAAAGTAAATACACATCTGGATTCCAGATGCTGTTCTTTATCCTCTTTTTAACGAGGTATCAGGGTCTCAGACTGGCCTGGAGCACAGTGCATAGCTCAGTCTAATCTCATCTGGGCAGTGATTCTCCTTCCTCATCTGTACTTTGTGGTAAGAAACAAATGTTCAGAGGACTTCCAAAATACAGCAGGCAGTTAGCGGTGGCTCTCTCTGCTGGAAGCTTTTCCTGTGCTCTGCTCCTTCATTTCCTAACTCTTCTCTGACCATCAAACACGATGCTGCTTAGAGTGACTCAGTGTCAATGGACTAAAGTGTCTGTCACCTGCTCTTTCCTTTCTACCTTCTCAGGACTAAGTCCTTCTTGGCAAGCAATTCCCAAGCATCTACTATATGCCAAGCTCTATGCCAATGGCTGCTTCTCTTAATTTCACTCTGACAATCATACTGCTTCCATGGCTTCAAGTTTCTCCATGAATGCACCTACTACAGCCTGCCAGACCAGTCTTTCTAGACCTCTGCTTTTAAACAACACCTCTACCCGTCTACCCATGGAATCAAGACCCTGCTTGTTATTAGCTCTTTCCTATCTGCCCTGGTAGAGTGTTTTCCTTCATCCATATGCACTCTGAAATGTGCTTCCCAATATGCCTTGGACATGTCCATCTTTCAATTCCCAAATACCACTCCATGGTAATTTAATCCATTACTTGGGAGCAAATCCCATCACTATCGGGGAAGTAGTTCTCCAACTCCCAGTTTCTAATTAAGGGGAACTGGCCTAAACCCATCTCTAAGAGGAGTCTGGATGTCCCAGGCTAAGGACAAGAAACAGGACTAACCACATCTGTCCAGAGAGGACCTCAGGCCTTTAATGCAAAGCATGGCCAGGAGATGCATTTCTTCAGCATCCTTCTTATACCCTGGGATGAGACATTCACTCAACTCTTCCACTAAGTCATTCAAAACACAGTTTCTGAGCATCACTTATGTCTGAGCCATTGTGAACAGTGTCTGAGAAACAGCAGTGAGAGAGATAGGTCCCTGCCTCCGTAGGGATCTCAGCCTGATAGAAGACATGAAGCATTCAAACAAGTATGTGAGGAAAGCAAGTAACAAAGTGTGGCTTCTTTATAAGAAGAGAAATACAGTGTCATGGTAGGAGAGGGGAGCACATGACGAGAGGCAGGAGATGCTGTCAGTCAAAGGCCTCTCAAACATTGGAGCTGAGACCTAGAGGAGAGCAGGGCTTGCCTAGCACCCACCAACCCCTGAGTTCTAGCCCCAGCACTGCATAAGGCTGGGCATGGTAATGCATGCCTACAATCACACTCAGGAGGTGAAAGCAGGAGGATCAGAAGTTCAAAGTTATCCTTAGCCACATGGTGAGTTCAAGACCAGGCTTGTCTGAAAAAGAGGCCATACTGTAATTCAAAGTAACATTCCAGGCTCTTCAGCAGCAAGTGCATAGGGACGGACACACACACACACACACACACACACACACACACACACACACACACCAATGCCTCCTTGAGTTTTATGCGCAAATTCTTATCATCCAGGGATATGGGAGCCCCGCTACCACAACAAAACAGCCTCTTTTCTGAGTGTGTAAATACATAAGCTTTTTAGTTTGTGAATCTTTCTAGTGATTGAGCTTCAAATTCTGCCTGTGAATTTTTCCACTTTTCTCTGCTGGTAGGATTATTCATTTCCAATTCAAATTTACAGTTTTCTTGGAGTCCTTCAATATCACACTACAGTGATGGTACACCATTACTCTTTGTGACGCTCATTCCTGTGTGCATTAGAAACAACCATTGGCTTTTATAGTTGACACTTAACAGCTCTTAATGAAAAACTGGAAGTTACTTTTCCATACCTCGTTGGTTGACTGGATCTTTAGCTACATAGGCAACATAGTCTGTGGTATCCTATTAAAAAGAGAAACAATTGCATTTAAAATCAATGAACTGTAACCACTGGAAGACAAGACTTCCTTAGGGCCCAACATTTAGTCATAGCTTTCTCTAGGCCAGTGGTGCTCAACCTTCCTGATGCTGTGGCCCTTTAATACAGTGCCTCAGGTTGTGGTGACCCCCAACCATAAAATTATTTTCATTGCTGCTTCATAACTGTAATGTTGCTGCTATCTGTGTTTTCCAATGGTCTTAGAAAACCTCAAAAGGGGTCAAATCCCACCAGTTGAGAACCACTGCTCTTCAGCCTACATTGTAGAGTTTAACAATTAAATCTGCATTTTCTGGCCCTCATGGGGAGGGTGTGAAGACTGGAGATTCAGAGGCAGATTGTATCATTAAAAATAAAAGAGAGCACACCTAAGGAGTTCTTTAAAACTGTGTAGGAACTGCCTTCCCAAGCTTGGTTGAAATGTGCATGAGATTGTACAGCCACACAGCTAACAGAAGCTGAGATGTGGCATCGAGATTGGCCTGTGTACAGCAGACTCGTGTGTATCAGAAAATGAATCAGTCAGAGACCTTTCTTTGGTTGCTCGCTTGCATGTGTGTGATGCGAGCTAGCTTACAGAATAATACTGCAAAAATACAAATTATTTCATCAATAGATGGGGCAAATGGTTTTCAAGCAGAGAACCTATGAATAACTTAAGTTCAAAAAGAGTTGCTGCTGACCTCATAAAAACAGGCAAAAGGGTGCTTGGAATTTCCAGATTTTACTGAAAACAGTAAGCTGATGAATGGTAAGATTTTAATAATTAAATATGCTTTCATTATCTTAACTCTCAGAGGGAAAAATACCTACAATGCCATTTCGGAGTATAAAAAAGGTCTCTAGAGGGAATATGCAGCCTACCGGTAGGAAGTAAAAGCCTTGTAGGTAATGCCCTTCAGGACAGCCACTTAACAGCCACAATGAATCACACAGGAAGCAGATCTCAGAGTCAGCAGAACTGTCTTAAGTCATTTTTAAAAATAGCACACACCTAAGTAGATGTCTCCAGCAAAGAGAAAGATGGGTGGAAGTGGCTTCTAAATAAGTAAGGTCCGATCTGTGCACTGCGTTCTGTTTTCTCAGACTCAGGGTCACTGCCCACCTGAGAAACCCCAAGACCACTCCCGGCCTGGCTCATCATCTTCCAAATGCTCTCCAACTTTCTAATAGTTTTAAAATTCTATGACTGCAAATATCTGGGAGACACTGCAGAACAGTTAAATGGGAAGAACACATGTCAGGAAATAACTGCAATTTTTCCACAAATCTGTGCCATGCTCTCAAAACAGAGAAAATACAGCAGCTGTAGAAGCGTTTGCAAGAGCTGCTGGAGCAGTGGCAGACAGACACAGGCTCTGAGAGAGAACAAAAACGAAGGCGAGCAGACATCACGGCTTAGGAGGAGCGGTCCACATTTTTGAAAACTGGAGAAATCTGGTAGAAAACAGATGACACTGCCGGACCACAAGGGAACTTCTCACTCAGCTTCACCTTCCCCGTGCCCAGTTAGCGAGTCAGCTGAAGTAGGGCAATCGGAGGGCATCCTAAAGCAGATGTGGATAGGAATCCTCTTTGTGAGCGCATGCCCTGCTTGTGCATTATCTCACTTGACTCTTGCAACACTGAGGTGACAGGAACTATCCCTATCCTGTAAAGGAAGACCTCAAACCTTAGAAAAGTTAGTACCTCAAATCTACTTGACTCTAATGTTTAACACTAGCCTACACTGCTTTCCTGACACGATGGGGAGAAAACATCCTTGGCGGGGGTGGGGGTCCTAATGCCATCGCTGAGGATAGAGTCAGATCGTCATTTAAAACCCAAACCAGTGCATTTTTCACCTGCAGAGATGTGCGAATTTTCCCACAGTGGTTGCGGATGATTAGATTTTGGCAAGGACAATCCTTGAATGAATTTAAAGCTTCGAAGCTATTTGAAGACAGGATAGAAAGCCTTACAGTTCAGAAGAACAATAACAAATCATGTTGGATGTAGAGTAAATGAGGGTCTGTGCACCAGCCCTAACATGACAGCAACCCTGGAACCCTGAACAGGGTCAGTTCAGGACAAACACCAATCATTTTTTTTTTTTTTCTCCAAAGATTTATTATGTATACAGCATTCTGCCTGCATGCCAGAAGAGGGCGCCAGATCTCATTCCAAATGGTTGGGAACCACCATTTGCTAGGACTTGAACTCAGGACCTCTGTAAGAATAGCCAATGCTTTTAAACCACTGAGCCATCTCTCCAGCCCCAATTTTTTTTAAGTACTTCATAAATAGTAAGTCTCTTTAAAAAGTGCCTGAGTCCCTTCCCGATAGAGCTTGGAGGAGAAGAGAAAGCACCAGTGTTCTATCATCTAGACTCACTGCCCCTGCCCCCCATATCCAACTTTTGGTTTCATAGTTGAGGACAAATTATGAAGTTGAATAGAGTATAAATATACCGCTGGGCACATGGTGAAGCAAAAGCCATCCTGCACGCCCTGTTTGCTAATGGATCAACAATTAATTAACCATGTGTAGAGCCCTTCTCTAAAGACTGATCCAGAAATGAAGCAGTGAGGAACCAAGGAATGACATCTGAAAAGCAGTCTTGGAGAGAAACCCTGCACAACATGTGGGAAATGAACACTACACAGCCTCTTGATAGAGAGGATCTGCAAATTCTCCCTCCATAGGCTTTTGCAAATCTGGATGGTCATTATAGATTGGCCTTGGCTGACAACAATGATGGTGAATGGAATTCCCATTGTGTATTAAATCCAACTGGTAGTTTGCTCAGAATGCTCTTGGGATGATTCTGGAAGAGGATAGCAATACACTTAGGGCACATACACCTCTCACAACTTCGATGTTAACAACAAAAATTTATCAGACAATTACTAACACCACAGGGTGCTAGCAGTCTTTCTAGTCAAGCCTAAGCTTTTAAAATCCAGGCGCAGGAAACTTGCCCAAATGATTTTGTTTTGTTTTGCTTTGCTTTCTATCTGATACATGTAGCATTTAACAAATTGCAATTCTGGAAATGACATATAACAGTTAACACTCTGTATATGGGAGTTCGTAGGAGTCACAAAAAGAACTTCTATGAATCCATACTTACAGGGTCCCCTCCAGAGGCAAATGAAATCGATTGCATTTGATGCTTTGCAATAATCTGGAAAAACAAAAACAAATTAAACATGTATAATGCTATAATGTAGTTGTTCTATCTCCCTAGCTTAGGGTCCCTTTAGAAACCAGTCTGCCTACATTCTGAACCCTGTTTGTTGTTTTTTAGTATAGGGGTTGAAATCAAAGTTTTGTGTATCCAAAGCATTTATTCTACCACTAAACTGTCCCCAAACCCTGAATAATCTCATTTAACCCATGGATTTGGCATGCCTTTCTCTCTGTCCCTCCCCAGCTAAACATATATATGATTCCCATCCAATCAACAAATACCAGTCTCTCAATTAGCCAATCAGTGTTTTATGGGAGGAACTGAGATAGACAGTAGGAATGAGGGCAGCTCTCTCTTTCACTAAGGACCATACTGGCCTAAGATTTCTAGGGGCCATCTTTGCTGTCATGTGGGCAAAGCCTGCTGGAATATGAAATTTTCCATCTGGAAAAACTAAGAGCTGAGAGTTAAAAACAGAAAAAAATAACTGGTGGGGACATGTGTTTCATCTTTTTAAACAGCACTTTTCCCCACTCCCCCTTATATTTTTAACAATTTTTTTCTGTTTATAGACCCATTATATTTACTTTTGGTTTAGTCATTCACTACCATGTATCCAAACTAATATTAAGACTTCTAACATGGGACTGGAAAGGTTTCTCAGTGTTTAAGGACCAAGGTTCCAATCCCAGCACCCACACGTTGGCTCACAACCATGTGTAACTCTGATTCCAGAGGATCCATTGCCCTCTTCTGGCCTCTTGGGGCACCAAGCATGCACATAGTACACAAACATATGGATAGGCAAAACATCCACACAAATAAAAGTGAAATAAATCTAAAAACAATCTAAAATTTAAAGATTTCTAACGTGAAACATAACCTGCCAAATTAATTAGCCCAAAATTACTGTTTTATTTGAGATATTAATTTGTTTGTGTTTGGAAAACCAATGCAATACAATGCAGTACAATAACTGATTTGTAGGGGTTAATTAGTATATAGTTTTAAAGGTTCATTAAAATACCAACTGTGCAACTACTGATGAATCCTGATGGCAGAACGGTGTGGTAGAACCTACAACCTGGACATATAAGACAGCCAAGCACATCAGCTCCTAGACGGGCATCCAACGAGAATTGAAGAAGTATGTGCAACAAAATGGATTCTCGGAAATAAATGACTATTTAAATAGCCCTGAATTAGAAGCAGTCCCAAAGGTGACTGTTGTGATACTCAAATAGTAGACTACTTACACTGTAACGACACGTTTGTGAGGTTAGAAAAAAGAGTCAAAGACAAAGAATAAATTAATGCATCGTTTAGTTTATGAACAATGGCAAAGATTTTATTGAAGTATTTGCTTAAAGTCTGTTCAGTGCTTATTCACGAGGCACAAGAAAAGGGAAAGTGATTTTCTGGGGTTCACAAATGGCTCCTTTTTTCTTCTGGTTAGTAGGTAAACAAACACATTCAGTTTGTGATAATTAATTAAACCACACACATTACTTGGGCACTTTCCTGTATAAATATTTCAGTAAGAACAAAATCGGGGTTGGGGATTTAGCTCAGTGGTAGAGTGCTTGCCTAGCAAGCACAAGGCTCTGAGTTTGATCCTCAGCTCCACAAAAAAAGAAAAACAGAAAAAGAAAAAAAGAGAACAAAATCAACATGCAGGGATCATATATCAATAATTGCTCATCAGAAACTGCATTTAATGGGCAAAAAGGAAGATTTCATACAAATATGCCCAAATATAAAACCAGTAAGAATCATGTAACACTTTAGGGAAAACATCATTGAAAGGTATAAAAAATGACCTTTGGCAGAAGAGAAGGTAAAAATTATGTACGGCCAGAGGATAAAGAGGAGAGCTGTGAAATGCTGTCTTCTGGACACGACAGAGCCATTGCCCCCATGAATTCACAGCAGCTGTGGTTATCCTCACAGTTCCTGCATGAGATCAAACCAGCCCAAATCCCAGCATTGGGAGGGAAGTGCTCTCAAGGCCGGATGCCTAACTGAGGAGCCATTAGCAGAGGATAGTTTCTGGGAGAAGAGCCATTCTTCTTTGGAGGGATGATTACTGGTAAGATGCCCATTCTCCAATGAATGTCCCCGCATTCAAGCACAGATGGGCAGCACTAAATGGGTCATTAAAAAAACAAAACAAAAAAGGGGATATTAATTTTGGAGGGGATATGACATGTTGGGAGGCCTGAGGGGAGTTGGTGGGCAGAAATGGGGAATTAATGAAATCATGTGTCATTGCATAAATGTATGAAGTCCTAAAAGAATAAAATTTAAATCTGCTTAAGTAAAAAGATATATATCACTTTATTATTATTATAAAGATGTCAATGATTGTCCCCTAAACTAATTTACAAATAGCATGAAATTCTATTAGAAATTCTACCAGTCATTAGTGTAGCTTCTCAAGCTGCTTAAAAAATGTATAATGAAGGATAACAGCCAGGGTATTTTTTTCAAAAAAGCAGACAAGGGTTACCTTGTGAGGTGGCAAGGCATATTACTAAAGTTGGAAAAGCCATCTTAATAGTACAAAGAGAGGGAGGGAGGGAGGAAGGGAGGGAGGGAGAGAGAACTTACTTGATTACATAAAAACTAATTTTTAAAGTTTTATATAAGACTCCTTCAGCATACAGACTCAAAGAATATATGTGTAAAATGAAAAACGGTATTCATACATTTTCAAAGAATTCCTACAAATCAGCAAAACAAACATAAAGCAAGGCCTGTTAATGCATTGAAAGAAAGCAACCGTTCCCTATACCTACTGAAAGATAATTGTCCTCCAAAAAATTAAAGCCATGGGAGGATTATAAAGATACAGTCAGGGCTGGAGAGCCAGCTCCACAATAAACAGCATCAACTGCTCACACTAAGGACCAGAATTCCAGTTCCAGCACCCACAGGGCAGTGCACAACTGTGACCTCATTTGCAGATCAACAGCCTCTTCTGGTCTCCGCAGGTGATGCACACACATGACATGCAGACATTACAAGCAGGCAAAACACGCTTACACATAAAAGAGAACAAATTCATAAAACTGAAGTTTAATTTTATTAATTCAATAAAACAACAGATGACAAGGGTGTGGATAGTCTCAAACACAGCAGCTTAAGTTGGTGGAGCAACTGTGGAACGTTATTACCTGTGTTTATGTAAAATATGCATAGCCTATGATCCACCTTTCCTGGTCCTAGGAAAAGTGGCTTCCGTTTCCCCATTGTGTCTGAATGCGCACAGGCGGAAACACACACACACACACACACACACACACACGCCAAATTCAGTTTATTCAGGGGGAAAAAATGGAAAGCTGAATTTTCACACTGCGCAGGCTGGCGGGCGAGGTGTTTTTGAAATGATGCTCGGTAGCGGACACCCTGATCACGGGATGCTGGGGAGACCGGGTGGTGGGGGCAGAGGCGACTGTCCGTCCCTGAAGCCCAAGGAATTTAGAGCCGGTCCGCAGGAGGAAAGGTCCAGACCCCGCAGCAGCTCCCCGGAGCCCGGTCCGGGGCCCGGGGTGAGGGTGGGGGATGGTGGGGGGGGGGGGGGGGGGTGTTGGCGGGGCACAGAGCTCGCGCACGCGCACCACGCCCACCGCGCGCGCCAGGCCGCCCAGCTCGCCTGCGCACGCGCGCCAGGCTGGGCACGCGCGCCACGCCCGCCTCCTCGACCGCGCACGGGTGTCCCGAGCTTTCCCGCACGCGCACCACGCATGCCCCGCCCCCCGCCTCGCCTGCGCACGCACGCACGCGCACCACGCCCGCCCGCCCGCCCGCTCGTCTGCGCACGCGCACTACGCCGGCTCCTGCCGGCCACGCACGAGCGCCGCGCCCGCCCACTGGCCTGCGCACGCGCACCACGCCCGTCCGCGCGTCCATCGCCGTGGAAGCTCTGGGTTTTTTTTCGGTATTTTTTTTTTTTTTTTTGCCTTGCCTGAGTGAAGCGGCTTCCACCATGGCGGAGATGGCGGAGCTTTGCGAGCTGTACGAAGAGAGCAACGAGCTGCAGATGGACGAGGGCGACATGGAGGTAGGCCGCGGGGCTCGCGGGCCGGCCCCGGAGGAGGGCCCCATGGAGGAGGAGGCCGCGCCGGCCGCCGCCCGCGCCCAGCGCGGCCTGTTCGCCGAGGCTGGCGCAGACCTGGAGGGCGACGAGTTTGATGATTGGGAGGACGACTACGACTTCCCGGAAGAGGAGCGCTGGAGCGGCGCGATGCACAGGGTGTCCGCCGCCCTGGAGGAAGCCAACAAGGTGTTCCTGAGAACGGCGCGAGCCGGCGATGCCCTGGATGGCGGCTTTCAGGCGCGCTGCGAGAAGAGCCCTTTCGACCAGCTCGCGTTTATCGAGGAGCTGTTTTCGCTGATGGTTGTCAATCGACTGACCGAAGAGCTCGGTTGTGATGAGATCATTGATCGAGAGTAAATGCTGACGAAAGAGGAGGAAACTACCTGAGAGGGAGAGATTCAACATTCTGCTGTTTTTGGGTTCATTCCAAATAGTTTTGTGCAACAAAAAAAATAAATAAATAAGAACGGTTTTTGTTTCTCGGAAGAGAAGACCAGACAGTGAGTGACCTTGCAGTTGTGGAAAAGGAGAATCGAGGAAGGAGGGGCTCGGCAAAAAGCTCTGGCTCGGACTGTTGAACGAGATGGTTTTCCCTGCGTTGGAGGAGAGCTTTCCTGGGTTAAGCTTGTAAAGATGGGTTTGCAAGAGAAAATCGTGACTGCCGATACAAGAATCTAATTACAGAATGAGGAAAAATACATCCACAAGATACCTTTGATTCGAACTGAAAGCCTGTTGAGAAAACTTTCCAAATTCTGTTTTATGGTTTATATAAATCAGTTATCAAAAACTAAATTTGAGATTTAAGATTGAGTATTCATCAACCCCAAAGGATAAGCAAAGTAAATACGTGTGGTGTATAAGTGTAGACGTGTTATCATGTGTGCTGTTATCTTAAAATGTGTTACAAAAGCTTCTGGAATTTTGACTGCACATGTATCTTTATGATTTATAAAGCTACTGGAATCTGTAATTTGGAAAAGTGCATTGTAGTGGTTTTTAAAGTTTAAAAAAACAACAACTAGGATGTCTTTTTAAAAACGTTTTAAGTTCATGCATTAAAATGTATGGGAAAGCCCAAAGATAAAACTTTCTAATACCTTTTATACTAGGGAAATTTTGCTTGCTGTTTTTTACCTCCACAGATGGTAAGACTATAGCTGAACTTCATATTGTAAGAATTGTTTGTGAAGATTGTGAAGTAAAAGGAAACCCTGTATCTATAAAAGATTTTATGTGCTGTCCAACTTGGAAGGATTTAAACCTGCTCAGAAGTCCACCTGGGTACCTGATGCTCATAGGCTCTCTCTCTCTCCCTCTCTTCCTTTCTCCACATCCCTCCTTCTAATTATGCTTGTTAGTCCTTATGCACCAGCATTGGCGATAATAAATGTTCCTGCTCTGTGTGTATTGTTTTGTCTAATAGCTCTGCATACAAACTTCATACAAAATTATTTTACAATGTGTATCATTGCATCCACCTTAAGATCTAAACAGCCAGTGCTTACAACATAAAGTGAACCGTTTGCAGTCACCTGACAAATGGATTCTGAGAAGTCAAGATTAAGTAAACTTGGGAATTTTCAGAAAGAATTGACCAGCCTAGGGAAACCTGCTCAGTGTACGTGTTGCTGTGGGTTATTTGGTGAAGATGCAAAAATTCCTTGAGTGGTAATTGCATCAAAGGCCACACCAAGGGAAATGATGTATTAGCACATCTTTTATGGTGAATTTAAAAAGTCCTGAATGTCCCTGTGTCACAATGGCAGTATAGGACAGTAGGATAACTCCTCGGGTTTTTGTGGGGGTTTTCTGTTTCCTCTTGTTTGGGAGGCTGGGCTGGGGAGATGGCTCTGGGTAAAGGCACCTGCTGTCATACAGCCAAGCCTTATGACCAAGTATGATTTCAGGAGCCCGTATGATGCGGGGACCTGTTAGTAATTTTAGACCCTCCTTTGGGGTTCTAGTCAGTCCCTCCTGTTCCTCCATGGTACCTGTACCTAATTCTCCGGTTGCATGTGGTTTCAGTAGGTACTAAAATACATTAAAGAAGTTGACTGACGTGGGACTCTGTTTATGTGACATTTGGGAGACATTTGGGTGCCATGTTAGTATGGGACCTTTTGGTAGTGCAGCTATAAACACTTCTGTGAGTAACCCCTTAACCCTCTTTTTTACTCACCCAGTAAATTCACTGGCTCACTGGTTGGATTTGGGGGGGGGGATCATTCATTTATTTGATTTACTGGTGTCTATTTGGGGTAAATAGTCCTTTGCTCATCCTCTCCCCTGGAAAAGTAATACAATGTCCATAAAATTGGATATATTTGTGTATATATTGGAGCAAAGTGTATCTTGGAAGTTAGAAGGAACCATGCATTGGTATTTCTTTGTATTGGTTTTTAACTGTGTATGTATTTATTTGTGTGTCTATGGGGAGGGTGCCAGCTGTAGCAAGCAGAGGGCAAAGGCTAGCCTTCAGAAGTTTGTTCACTCCTGCCATGTGGGCCTGGGAATTAAACAGGACATCAGGCTTAGTAGCCTATCTCTCCAGCCCATATTCCCTTAAATTTAATAACCTTTAAATACTTAGTCATTTTCTCATGCTGTGTCCATGGGGACTCTTCTCCACTGGTTTCATCCATTGAACATTTTAACTGTCCTTTCATGGTATATATGAAACATCTCAGAAATCTGAGGCCCCTGCTCAAGGTTCTGCAAGCTGTAACAATGGGCAGAGGAGTCTCAACAGCCCAGCTAGAGCTAGTTGTTCAGGGAGCCTCAGAGATGCAGCTTTTGTGAGTCCTCATCCATCCTGGATGGGCTTTTAGTTTCTCATTGGTGCAGCTGCCTTTGAGGTCATCTATGCACCTATAAATAACCCCTCCTCACCCACTGTCTTTTAAGTGTGCTCAATAAACTCACTGCCCACCAAGCTAGATTTCAGTGGAACTGATGGTTCTGTCATTGGTGCCTTACCCAGAGCAAACATGTTTGTTGACGGATGCCCCAGCAAAAGTCACAACACAGCTCTAACTGCTATGGTTAAGGATAGTGAAGAGAAGAAAGAGAGCCTGGGTGATGCCTTGCCACCACATTCACCACAGCCCCGTTGTTCAGATCCCCCAACCCAGTTTAATCTCCTCATGGAAAGGGCCCTTAGAAAACAATTATTAGTCAGGGTGGTGGCATACACTTTTAATTCCCACACTCAAGAGGCAGAGGCAGGATCTCTGAGTTCAAGGCTAGCCTGATCTATATAGCAAGTTCCAGGACTACCATACAGAGACCCTGTCTCAAAAAACAAAAAGCAAAACAAAAACCGATGATTGGATTCTGCACATACGGCTGTCACCATGGTATCTCTAGCTCTGCCTCTTAAAAAATAGTGGGGAATTGGAGTTGTTAATAAGATGTCATCTGTAAACACAGTGAGTCTCCATGGTAACATCTGCAAGTAAAACCAGAACTGCAATGTACATATACAAACACCTTGAGGTCAGAATGGATGAATGAATGAAATTTCACTTGTGTTGCATCTTCCACACTGGCCCCTCAAAACTATGCAGCCATTCACCTACTGTAGGTATCACTGACACTTGGATAGATAAATCAACACCCAACTAAACAGGAGTATTAAGTAATTTCATATTTGACAGTGTCCTCTGAGGACACTACTAAATGAGCTGTGCATTTCATCATTAGAAAAAAGCAGCAATGAAGTTGCTGACAATTTTACATATGCTTTTGCCCTCTTGAGCACTAGGAATGTATCTGAAAAGGCCTTGGAGAAAGAATGAGTAAACAACAGTGGGCAGCACATTGCCAGTGTTGTGCTAAGTGATTTGCTCTCATTGCCTCCCTTAATCCTCTAAATAACCTTGTAACAGCATTCAAATGCAAGAAGCCTTGTAAATAGGTACTGTGACCCACAGGTCACCTTTGAGAAAAACTAAAGCTAAGAGATGGAGGGAAACTGTCACCAAGTGGCAAAAACCTTATGTGGTCTCAAGGGTCTTAAATGCTTTGTCATTGCCAGTGAGACTGAGCCATCCACGAGTCCTTGGTAAACAGCATTCCCTGTAGAAAGAGCCTCTGTCACTATATATTAGTCAGAGAGCAACATCAGGCTCCAGCAAGTATAAGTAACCTGGCATAAGGATCTTACATTGTAGTTCCCATGTCTATTTAGCCCAGGGTCTGTGCATCTTCTACATTTGTTGCAGTAGTGTGCTTCTCTAGTGAGTCACATTTGCAGGAAACCCAGGCAGACCACAGTGTTATAAACCAAGAAAGGAAAATAATGTCCACATTGTTACATCTCCGAGAGCTTTTCAACTAAAAACCTGAAAGGTAACATTTTTTGCACAAATTTCAGTTAGCTGCTTTTGCTAAAGATGGAGCCAAACTGCCTCCATCTTCAAGAATTCAGCTGTACCCATTTGCAAAAGATCAGTCAACAAGACTTGACATTCCCTCACAAGTAGGAGGAACAGGGAGGGTCACGGGACCCTCAGCAGAGTATCCAGCCACTCCTTCCAACCAGTAGAATGCAATTCTACCCTAACTGCATGTGGTCTCCAAAAGGGGCTTCCATAAGGTGGGAAGAACTAGGGCCGGGGCTCTGTCTACACAATAGGAGAGTCACCATCCATGCTGGATGCAGACTTTTCAGTGTGACTGTTTTAAGGTCATCCATGCTCCTGCCTGGAAGCCTTCCCCTATGCTTCATAGGGGAGCCAAGTCCATTAGTTCTCCAGGGTAAACTATGGGGGACTATACAATTTGTCAGTGGGACCTCCTGAGGAGGGGAGGTAAATGTTGCCTAGTCCCCCACCTGTGGAGAAAATTCTCAGAACATGGTAACCTAACGCGTTAACCCAACACCACCTTTGCTCTTTGTTCTTCATCTGATCCCAGTCCAATAACCACATCAGGGATATTAATTGGCAAGCAATACTAGCTATGCCCTTTTGTCTTCGGTTCTTTATACAGAGCCAATCACGGACAACAAATGGTTTTGCAGGCAATTAAACTCCCCAGCAATAGTTAATCATGCTGTTAGGATCTCTGAGTGCATAAATGTTGGATATTTTTCCCTGTGTGGCTTATTAAATTGTAAGCACAATCTGACACCTTATTCTCTTAATAACCACAGACATCCAGGAAAAAAAATATACTAAACTATAATCCCTGGCTACCTTACCTGTTGGTTGTCAAGATTCATCAGTATGAGGCTGCATGTCGAAATGGTCAGTTTTATATTCATTCCCGAAAACTGAAGATTGCTTTTGCCAAGAACCGTTGACAGGACCTTAACAGGAGCCTTTAAAGATAACAAAACACCGCTGTAAGTTATGGATGTGCACCACCTCCTCTCTGATTTCAGATAAACCAAATGACCTGGAATGGTTGTGTGGTAGTACTTCACCGAAACTGTGGTTCTTCAAGTGATATGTGGATATCAAAGTGCATGTGTCAGAACTCACAGCACCATTGCATGTTGCACCAATGTATGCCGCCTAAAACTTCTTGACACAGATTAGAAATGATGTCATGCTATGGCCACTGCAGTATTTCACCATACCTACAGAGTTTCTGCTCTTATGAAAAATAGTGGTTTGAATACAGAAGAGAAAAAGACACAGTATTTTCCAACTGTTGTTCCTTAGCATATTGGTATCAAATTATTATATCTTTGTATTGTGTTATATTTCAATGTTGGATTATGAAAGAAAGATTGGTGTTTGAATCATTCACTTGAGTTTCATAAAATATCATTAAGTGAATTTTGGCTTGAGAATAGGTCAAAATATCAAAGAATTTATGAAATGTCCCTAGACATACTTCTGCCACTTAGTACTATGTATTTATATGAAGTGACATTCTCAGTCACTTCAGTAACAAAATAAAATAGTGACCAAATCTGAAGAATGTATAAGATGTCCTATATCCTGCATTATCAAATATGCAGCCAAAATTTAACTCTTTATATGAAAACAAATAAGCACACTCTCTTTAGTAAGCAAATTTGCTTTCATCATTAATAATGTCTTCAAAAATCATATGTATACCAGACATATGATTTTTTATTTATTATTATCATTTTATGTGTGTGTTTCAAAGTGTGTTTGTGGGCATGTGCATGTCACAGCATATATGTGGAGGTCCAAGAACAACTTTCAGGAGTTGGTTCTATCCATCCACCAGGGGATCCTGGGACAGAATTTAAGTCATCAGGATTTTTGGTGGCAAGTGTGTTTTTGTTTGCTTGTTTGTTTTTTAAAGATTTATTTATATAGTATACAGAAGAGGGTGCCAGATCTCATTACAGATGGTTGTGAGCCACCATGTGGTTGCTGGGAATTGAACTCAGGACTTCTGGAAGAGCAGTCAGTGCTCTCAACCTCTGAGCCATCTCTCCAGCCCGGTGGCAAGTGTTTTTTACATTCTGAGCTATCTCTCCAGTCTAGAGAATTGTTTTACAATAAATCTCTTATGTCTTTCTATCAGTAAATGTTTGGTTTGTATACTTACACCTCTATAGCTGGGGTTGTGTAAACTCTTAGGCTGGGGATCTCCCCAGCTATCTAGCTCAGCCTGGAAAAATTCAAATTCAAGGACCCAACTTCTAACCTCAGAACACACACACACACACACACACACACACACACTTTGGGTTGTGCATGCTTGTAATACCCACAATGGTGGGGCAGAGACAGATCCCTTGGGCTCACTGGCCAGCTAGCCTAGCCTACTTGGCAAGTCCAAGGCCAGTGAAAGACCCTGTCTCCAAAATAAATAAATAATAGATAGATAGATAGATAGATAGATAGATAGATAGATAGATAGATAGATATTGGAGGGAGACTGAGCCTCCACAACCATGGGCACATGTGTACACCCACACCCACATACAAACATGCACACACATACATAAAATTCTCAGGCAAAAAGGGGCCAGATTTAAAAAAAAAAAAAAAAAAGAGTAAAGAAGCTTGAGAATAGGATGACCACTTTTATATTATTTTCCATAGTTAAATTGACATAAAACAAGAAGCTCCCATAAATATTCACCTTTCGCTTTTTAATGGCTCCATGGGCCCCAGGGACAGCGTCACACAGGCGGCTTATTGCTTCCCTAAAGACAGAAACCGGAGAGAGTCTGAACATTCTACCTGAGGACTGTAAGAGATCAAGAACAGCATTCAAAGGGGTATACAGACAGGACAATGGTGTGGCTGGTGTAGTGACTTCAGCTCAGTCCCACACTATTAGGCACTGTACTTGATTTTTCTGCAGCTCAAACCCAGGAAGACTTCGCAACAGTCTAATACTGAAAAGGTGTCTTACAAGGAGTCCTATGATTCACTTTATTGCTCTCCCCCATCCCCCTTTTGGGTTTTCAGATTTATTTTATTGTGATGTTGATTTTTATCAAGCAAGGACAAAGCATTTTCTTGGAATAAATCACAATTCCACCCTGAGCAAAGTCCTCACCATGGGGTTAGGACTCAAGGTCATACTATTTCACCACAAAAGACAATTAAATATGAATGAATCTGACAGGAGAGGAAGCTTATGAGGGATGGGAAAAGCATTGAACTTCAAGGTGGGGCCGTATTGACTCAGTCACTGTGGCAAGCCGTTGAACTCCCATGTAACCTCACAGAGCAGAAGAAAATCAATTTCAAGTTCTCTCCTTTGCTTATTTTATGACCTTACTGTATACTGTGCTTCCTGAGCACTACTGATAAATAAGAGTTGCTGTTAATGGAGGTGCTGAAGGAGCAGGCGCCTCCTCCCTGGAAGGGTGGTTATGATGAGAAGCTTCTGGTCCAGGGTTGAACATTCATAACCAACCAGGCTTTCCTTCTATAAGTGGAACACCCAGGCTGTTCGCAACGCAGAGGGAAAAGATCGTTGTTAAAATTAACGAATTCCATCTGTACATACATAACAATGATGTAGTGCAGCTTTTAAAGATATTTTATGATGATTCAAAGAATGGTTAGGAGCCATCAGAGCAAGACTGCAGACATGCTGCTAAAAAGCCAGCTAGGACAGGTTGGAGATCCCTGTTCTAAAGGATACTTTGCAGAAGTAAGCAGAATTTCCAGAGAGTCTCAGCATCGTTTCTTCATAACGTTTTGGCTCAGAATCTCTGGTTTTCTCTGAATAAATGAAACTTTCTTCCAAGGCATTCTTCTTCTTTCACATAACTACTTCCGCAATTCACCAAAGAAAAGAACTGCTCACTGGTTTAGTATTCTCTTGGGAGGCCACAGTTATTGTTCCTCCAATATTCCAGCCTTTGTTTTCTGGAATTAACTGAAGGATGTTGCAGAAGGTTGTGCTTTCTTGCTTGGTTGTTTGTTTGATATTTTAGTCATCTAAATGATTATTTGAATTGATGAGATTCTTATAATTGGTCCAAGTTGACCTCTGGTATCACTAAAATAACTCATCTATGCTCCTTACTGTATTGATAGAATTCAATAGAGTATTTTAAGAAATGGAAGACTGCTCCCTGGGAGCCATCAGAAGTGCCAGGTAAGTGGTTTGAAATAACAATAGAAACGGTGATGGAGGTAGATGCTGCCACATAAAATAATTGCTAATTTGCATTAAATTGCTACTTTATATAGTATCTTGTATTTTTACAAAGTGCTTTTCCAAACACTCTGATTCTTATACATCCACTGGCAGTATCATCTAATGAAATCAGCAATGTTAATCTGACTTGAAGGGCTCTCTCAGAAGGTGAACTATCCTGGCAGAGTGGAATTGGGATCTCAGCACAGAAGTATGAGCAAAGACAAGTGGGCATCCAGTACTGGATGAAGGGAGCTCAAGCACGTGACAGCACTGGAGCCTGGTGTGGGAAGATGAGGGACAGATTACCTGTTAAAGGCCAGATAGCAACTGTGTTAGGGTTTAGTTCCAACAAAAAGCAGCCCAAGACAATATATAAACAAGTGAACACAGCGATGTGCCAATACAACTTCATTTTTAGGAATAAGGGCTGGCCAGGCCATAGTGTGCCATCCCCTGAATTAAACCACTTACACAACAATAGAAAAACTTGGTCTTAGAAAACAAAGCTGGGTATGGCAGCTTCATATCCTAGCACTCAGGAGACAGCCTGGAAGAGCTTCCGTTCTACACCAGCCTGAGCTACAAGCAAGTCATTGTGTCAAAGGACAAAGGAAAACAAAATGGGAGCATGTTCATAGTCATCGTGCTTTTAAAACTGAAAATTAAAACAAAACAAAACAAACAAACAAACAAAAACCAAACTGCAAGGTACCTCATGCACATTTAAATTAGGGGGAAAAAGAAAATACAAAATTGGTTTTTAGGAAAAATGGGAAATTCTAGTTGAAACATATTTACCTGCTGTTAGGAACCTACCAAATTATTCTAAAGGTAATTTGGTAAAATTTGACAAATATTGGGCCTGTGAGGTAACTCAGTTCAGAAAGGCATTTACTATGACCTGAGTTTGATCCCTGGGACCCACATGGTGGAAGGAGAGAATCAACCCCTACAAGCTGTCCTCTGACCTCCACAAGTGAACATGGCATGCATGCCCTCACACACGTACCCAATAAATAAAGTGTAAAACATTTTTTTAAAATATTTTTTAACTTTATTTTATGTGCATTGGTGTGAGGGTGTCAGATGCCCTGGAACTGGAGTTACAGACAGTTGTGAGCTGCCATATGGGTTCTGGGAATTGAATCTGGGTCCTCTGGAAGAACAGTCAGTGCTCTTAACCTCTGAGCCATTTCTCCAGCCCAAACATTTAAAAATAACAAATATAAAGTTGACCAAGAGTTTGATGGGGGAGAATGTGATTGAAATAGTTGAATACTGTGTATGTAACAGAAACTCTTTAATGAATACTGACCCGCAATCAAGTGATAGATAAAATGTAAAAGCTAGATACTGTGATTTGGGATGTTAGCTACAGAGGTACTAGGGGGAGAATCACATAAAGCACGGGGGAAAAGGGAGATGTTCAAATGTGACATGCTGGTTACATTCATCCTGTACAAACAACATTACAGAAAGTGAGTATGAAGTTATGTGACTGTGCTGCCAGCCTGGGAGCCCAGCACTTGGTCACTTGGTCACAGCACTTGGTTGGGAATTGGCAGCCAGCCTGGGCTACATAGCAACATTGTCTCCAAAATCCAAACAAGCATACAAACACTAACTTGGGTTATTTATTGGCATTTGTGACTTAAGGTTACTCTTGCTTTTAAATGTTTATTATGTATCTTAATTTTTATGGGTAAGTGTGTGTATGTATACCATGTATATGCAGAAGTTCACAGAGCTCAGAAGCAAGAAGACATCAATCAGATCCTCTGGAACTGGAGTTACAGACATTGTGAGCCACCATGTGGATGCTGGGAAATAAACCTAGATCTTCTGAAAACTGCTCTCCTCATTCTTTTGAGGATGGCTCTAGTTAAGAGACCTTCACACTCTCAGAAGCTACAGGAACCTCAGTTGGCCTAGGCTGTATGAATGTATCTTTCGCGAATGTTCTTGACAAGGCTGGGAGAAAGCTAGTCTACCACCCATGCCTGTACTGGGTAAACTGCCGTAGCTCCCCAGTCCGTGCTCACCACCAGCTGAGCCATCTCTCTAGCTCTGGATTATTTCTTGCTTCAGATTCTTGTATTTAGATATAGGCAATATAAAAAATGTTTTACTTCCATTTGAAGTTGGTTGGATAAACAATCTTTTAAAAATATTTTTGGTGGTTGTTACTTGCTTCGTTTCGGTTCCGTTGTTTTTTGAGACAAGGTTTCATGGTATAGCTCAGGCTAGCTCTGAATTCCTAATTCTCTGGCATGCTGGAATTAATGAACTGCCCCGTAGCTAGGCTTGCTTTGTTGGCCACTCTCTGATCTGGCCTCTGAGTACTTCAACTTTGGTCTCCCCAACACCATTTCAAGGCAAGTATTTGATCCATTTTGTAAAGAGGAATCGACACTTGAACAAATCCAAATTTTACCGTTTTCTAATAAGGCAGCAAATGATGCCAGGGAGCAAATCCAGACCCACACTTGGCAGGGGGAAAAAACAGAAGGAGCTTCCAGCTCTGGGACTAGAGCAATGTGTGTTGGTTGTTCTTTGCTGACAAATGCCCCCAATAGAGAGATGGGTCTACACTCTGGACAGCCCCTTACAGCAGTGAGGCTCAGATAAACTGCTAAGGGAAAAAGGCTACAGCGGTCTACCCAGTACAGGAGCTATTGGTGGACTAGCTTTCTCCCAGAACATTCGTGCAAGGTACATTCACACAACCTAAGCCCGGTGAGGTTCCTGTGACTTCTGAGAGTGTGAAGGTCTCTGACTGTGTCCATCCTCAAAAGAATGAAGAGAGCCTGTGCCTTTGTGCCTGTGAACTTGGCTTTCACAAATATGTATTTATGGATGTATGTGATGGCACATACCTACAGTTTCAGCTCTCATGAGGCAGAGACAGGAGAATTGCTGAAAGTTCAAAGTCAGCCTGGGCTATATAGTCTCTTTCTGTGTCTGTCTGTCTGTCTGTCTGTCTCTCTCTGTCTCTGTCTCTGTCTCTCTCTCTCTACACACACACACACTTGGATTTGAGACTCCAAAATCAACCATGGGTTATCTCTCCCAAAGCAGACCTATTGTACAAACTTTATTCAAATTTAAAAGACCAGTTTCCCACCCTGGCCTCACAGAAAACATTCTAGAAATTGCTTCAAAATAACCTTTCACATTTCTGCTTTCTTTGCTTGCTATCTGGGCTAACTAACCTAGAATCCCAGTCATGGGAGACAAAAGCCCCCGCATTTGAGGCATTTTGTTGCTTTTTTTTTTTTTTTCTTTTCCACAAAGATCTTTTCTGTCCCTGAGACGGAGACCAAGAAATTAACTGTAACGTTGCCAAGGATGAGTATGACTCTTAGTGACTTTGGGAGCCTCAGCCACACCCCAAGCCCAAGGCACTGACTAGAAAGGCAGTGGGGGACAGAAAAGGATCTCTCCCAGGGCCCAGAGTGCCAGGCTGTACTCTGCCTGACCACCCTGCAGAGGCCTTTTAGGAGCTGGGGCTGGAACACACACACACACACACACACACACACACACACACACACACACACAGAGAGAGAGAGAGAGAGAGAGAGAGAGAGAGAGAGAGAGAGAGAGAGAGAGAGAGAGAGCGAGCCTCTGACCACAGCTCCAACAGTGGCCACTTTGTTCATTGATTCTCCACGCGAGAGGGAAAGGCAGTGTGGGCTGATGTAAGGGGATGAGAATGCGGCTGAAGCTTTGCTGTTGAGACTGCAAAACTCCGCCCACGCCAGAAGACAGAAAAAGAAATTTTGCCTATCTCCACAAAGTCCAAACTAATCATCCCAACAAAACCATCTTTCTTTACAGACTCTGCCCACTCCAGGACTTAAGTTAGATTTTATTTTTTCCTATGTCTTTAGCACTTAAACAGTTGTCCTCCTCTGGGAGCCATGTTGCCTAGCAGTCCTCTCCCTGCCCGGCCGCCGCCCTCCACCCTACTTCAAGTTTGTAAGACAGTCCAGACACTGCAGCACTTTTCATGCGGGAAGTGCCATAGAGCAACCCCTTTGCCTAGTGAAAATGCAGTTCTTCAATAAATAGGAAAGCCAGAAAGTAAGTATGGGGTGGTGGGGTGGGGGTGGAAATGGATGGACCCCAGGTAAAGGACGAGGGGGAACCATTCAAGGATCTTTACCACGCACACCCCACACCCCCATAGAAAGAGACAGATCATGTCGAGCTCCGCCTCAGTTTTGTCTAGGCCAACAGACATGCGACTCAAATTTCAATCATAGCAAGAGCCTTTCCAGATTATTGTCAAAAATAGTCAAGTCAAATAAAATTGCCTGGAATTCCCAGGGGCATTCCCTGACTTTTGATCTACCCAGGAATCCTGAAACAGTGGCTGGCTGTGCCCCTGCAGCCTGTGATTGCTGTGCCCCTGCAGCAACCACGGGCACTCACTCCACATCCATGCCTCCTGAAGTGGTTGGGATCATCCCGGGGAAACATGAAATCTTTTCCTACAGAACACCAAGACTTGGCTACCTCTGTGTTCAGTTTTGTTCGGCGTGGTGAAGCGAAAGACAGGCTGTGAAAGCCCCCAGACAGGACGCTTGAGAACGGAGCCTGCCTTCACCAACGCGAGAACACAATGAACGCAGTCAGGGCCCTCAGACTGGGGAACAGTGAAAGGCTTCACACTCTCTTTGTGCCCTTATCAAGGGGGCATCACCAGCACCCCAGGAAGGTACACCCAGCTCTTAAAATATATCCTTTCACTTTAGAAGCTGGCCTCTCTGGTCCCAGAGCAGTAAATAAAGCCTTTCAGTGTGCCCAGCATTTACCCTCGCAAGGACTTACCACCCTACTCTGATCGCTTGAATTGAATTATGCTTAAAATCTGATTCCGGAGAGCATTTGCAACCTAACCCAGCTCATTGTCCGTGGGTTGCTCTGTCTACCCTGGTGTTCTCTTTTGGCTTGGATGTAGACTCGTGAATCACACTAGAATCTGGTGGAACACCCGTTTCTCTCCTAAGTAGCACATTTCCCCAAGTCTCTCAAACTAACCAGCAGGATGATGTCTGGCACCCCTTCGTCATGATCTCTTGTAAGAGATTCATATGGCTCAAAATGTGAACACCTACACCCACAAAGGATGGCTCACAGGGTTTGCAAATGGTTAAACTTTGTGAAAATGGCAATACAGAAATAGAGTTGGTTCAAGAAACAACAACAAATTGTCTATCCAAAGTTTTCCTTTACTTTAGGATATGCTGGGCCTCCTTAAGACAACTCTGCTTTACATAAAATATTTAAAATATTATGAATCTCTGTCTTTTTGGATTTAGCAGCTGCACTGACTTGCTGTGTGACTGCTGACCTCATGTTTCCTGGTCTCCAGGTGTAGCAGTTCTGGCCTTGTACATAGGAGCACTGATTTGATCCCCGGCTCTGAAGAAACCGAGGGAGGCAAGAGCTTATTTTTAAAAGGCAAGGTCAGCCAATTCAATCAGCCACTTTATTTACCCCAATTCATTTAAATGGTGAGCATGCACTTCTAAAAGTCAGGCCTATCTTCAAAGAAGGAAGATTTAGCCCCGTTTAATCTTGCTATGGACAGTTTGCCGTAGAGATGTCTGTGATACTTAGAGACAGCAACTGATGGAGTGAATGGGTAGCTTCTGTTATGTCTTCCTTTTTAAAGAATGAGCTCTCCTAAAAGCAAGGTTGGCATATCTGCCACAGACATCGTGTGGGAGCCTCCACCGTGTGGATACATAACCCTGAGAGGAGTCGCTAACTGGCCTGGCTAGTGAAGCCCATAATGGTAAATAGTGGGAGAACAACCCTGACCTGCACATCTGCCAAGAATGTATGATATCATAGCTATTCAGGTAAGCGTGACTGAGCTGAGGTGATCTTAGCTCACTAGTAGCTGGTTCAAATGCAGATGTCTGGAGCCATTCCTAGAGACATTAACTTTGCACATCTGAGCTGGGGCCTAGCAACATGCAGCTTAACCAGCTGTGCAGGCATAGCTCACAGCCAGGATTGCACAGCGGATGAAACCTTCTCTTGGCCACACTGTACAGGATGACAGCTGCTCTACAGCTTTGACCAGATGGCTGTATTTATGGACATGAAGGAATTAGGGTACCCACTCCTAGAGGCTAGGGTAGGGAGGGCTGTACTGCCTTTACATTTAATGATAGTCCATTTTGGAGAAAACCTGCTAGGATGGATATTTGGCGTGATTCTCCCTCTGGCTCTTCCCAGCCTGCTCTGGAAGAGGGATTTTATTTTAGGTCCTTCCACACACAGGTGGTGATGGTGACCTGAACTTTCTTTTACCTAGCAGCCTGGGGGCAGACAGGCCTCCAATCTGCCCATTCAAAGGCTTGCAGGCATTAAGCCTTATTCCTTGACTGTGGCTACACAGAGCAGAAACACCAGAAAGTGTTGGCACGCACTGCAGACCGAATCTCACCTCCAGGCATTCTAATTAGATTAGTGAAGGATAGGCCTGCAGGCCTGTGAGGTTTGTGTTTGATTCTTTGCTTTTGAGACAGGATCTTATGCAACCAAGGCTGCTCTCAAACTCACTATAGCTGAGGATGAACATGAACTCCTAATGCTCCTGCTTCTGTTTCTCAATTATGGAACTACAAGTTTTCAACTCTCTTCCAAGTCCTTCCAACAGAGCCTTAGCTTCATAGCACTCAAGGGCAGCAGTCCATAAACCTTTTCTGGAAAAGTCTAGAAATCAAATATTTTAGGCTTTTCAAGCCAGACAGTCTGTCACAATTCTGCTACTATGACTTTAAGAACAGCCACAAGCAATATATAAAGAGTAGAAAGGCACAAACAACATACATCGTCATAATGCCAGGATCACTCATGGACACTCTTATTTAAATTTAATTCCTGCACAGTGCAGAATTACTTTTCTGGTTTCTTTTTAACTAGTTAAAAGTATCCAAAGCACTCTGGGCTGAGAAGGTGGCAAGATAAAACCCAGGCAGGAGGTCAAATTTAGCTCACAAGGTCAGAAGAGAGGGTTGGATTCCTTGGAACTGGAGCTGGATGGTTGTGAGCCACCTTGTGGGTGCTGGGACCAAACCCAGGTCCTCTACAAGAGAAACAAGTGCTCTTAGTCACTGAGCATTCTCTCCACTTCCATTCTGTTTCTTCTGTGTGGAGGCTAGAGCAGGAAACCATTTTGGGGGGGAGGAGGGCTTTAGTATCAACTAACTTTCATCAAGCTATATCACACACATGATGCTACAGTGTAAGGTTCATAAGGATTCAGGAGTAAAACAGAAACATAAAATTATAGAAGGTGCTACAAGGCACCCAAGTGAGGAGCTTAATGTCTCTCATCTTGCTCCCATGATAATGAGGAGTGAGGAAGGCTGTTCATTCAGAGGTCACACTCCAGTGGCCTTTATCATTATCTATGGCCTTGAACACGTTTCTAAATCTCTCTGCGTGGTTTAAATGAGATGGCCTCATAGGCTCACAGATTTCAATTCTCTGTCACCAGGGAGTGGCACTATTTGAAAGGATTAGAAAGATTAGGAGGGGTGGCTTGGTTGGAGGAAGTGTGTCCCTAGGGGTGGGCTTTGAGGGTTCAAAAACCCATGCTGAACCCAGAGTCTCTCTCTCTCTGCCTGTGGATCAGGATGTAGCTCTCAGCTACGTCTCCAGGACCACACCTGCTTGCATGGTGCTGTGCTGCCGCAGTGATGATAATGGACTAAGCCTCTGAAAGTGTAAGCCAGCCCCCAATTAAATGCTTTCTTTCATAAGAGTTGCCTTGGTCGTGGTGTCTCTTCACAATAATAGAACAGTGACTGAAATAGTGTGTTTCAAACCCTTAAATATATAAAGTAGAAGTCAATAGTGCTTTGAACAGTGTCTCAATAAATGACATTTTCTTATTTTCATGGCTACCTTAAGACCTGGATCTAACCTTTGTAAAATGCCCAATAAAGAATTCTACCAAGTAACTGTGTGTGTGTGTGTGTGTGTGTGTGTGTGTGTGTGTGTGTGTGTGTGTAATGGGGCAAATTCTGCCTGCTCTCCACTCATAATAGATAACACAAGTCTCTTTAAAGATAGATCATGTACCTGATTTCCTTCAGGTACCCCATGGCACCTAGCAGGCTATGTTGGAACAGCAATGCATTCAGGGTCTAATGTAATTTCAGCATGTCTGTGGACACTGGTACAAGGCACAACCCTCATCTTCCTACAGAAGCCAGAGACTAATCCACAACTTGACACAACCTACAGTCACCTGGGAAGAGAGTATCAATCATGTGATGATCAGGTTGGTATGGGGGAATGTCTGTGGGGTCTGTTTTGGTTGTCAATTGATACAGGAAGAACAAGCCCATTGTGTGTGGTGCCATTTCACGGGACAGGCCCTGATCTATAGAAGGGTAGAGAAAGCTAGCAAGTGTTTATTCTCTTTCTGCCCTTGACTGTAGATGTGATGTGACTAGCTGCTTGACCTCTCCAAAATGATGGACTGTAACTTGCACCTGTACGGCGGATAAAACCTCTCATGCTGCTCTTCAGTGTGTCTTATCGCAGCAACAGCACCGATGCCAGGAGAGCCAGCCCCCTCAGTGTGGGTGCACTAATTCCCTCCAGTGCTGGAATGTTTACGGCTGGTGATTCACAACTAAGTTCCTGTCACACAGAGATATTGCCCTGTCTGAGATGTCATCTTACTCATGCATTTGTTCCATCTTCACAGAGAGCAGGCATTGGACAACACCTAGACACTTTGTTTCAATTCAACACTGAAGGGCTAGTCAAGTCCCAGAACTGTCCATCGAGTCTGGGGTGACAGTATTCTTCACCCACTACTTTGTGTAGACCTGTGCCCTCAGTGTGTCAAGGGATAGCTTCAAGAGCCCTCCCCACCCCCCCAGTTCTCCATCTACCTGAGACCCAACAAAGAGCTGCTGTTACAGTCCTCACATTTGCAAGCACCTTCATCCCATGCTGTCTTCTTTCCTCCCTAAGAATTCATGCTACCACAGCAGTGGAGACATAATTTTCAAGAATAAATCATAATAAATTAAAAGACCCTGCTATGGTTCAGACATCCACAAAATGCACAGCTCCCATATGTACAGCTCAATGGTACATCATTAAAAGGGACTAGGGACTAGTAGTATTTATCCTACTAGGCAAGGCTCAAGTTTCTGAGAGGAACAGCAGCAGGAAATGAAGAAGCCTGTCATTCCAGCAGATGCACTAACTGGCTCCCGTCTCCTTTGGCCACAAGCTCTCTATTAATCAAAGTAAGGTCTTTCTCTGGATGCAATTCATGTTTAATGAGTTCTAGAGACCTCTTAGCATATGTCTCTGAAAGAACCATATCACTAATTTCTGTCTATATGAGATGTTGAAGAATGGAGACCCACTATTCTCATATCCCCACTACACCCATTCGGTCCTATAAACAAAAAAGCCCCACATGGTTTTAAGATTTTTCAAAGAGCCACCCATTCCAAAATAAGGGCTTGCTATGTGACACACAGTCTAACTGGAGACCTCACTTTCAAATCACTGGATAGGCAGGCGTCCCTTACATCTAAGTCTTAAAGTGTGGCCCTTGGGCCAGTACACATGCAAATTCCTGACACAAAACTTCCAGGGGCCATGCTCCAACATTCTGTTTCTAAAAAGTCCTTTTATAATAGTTGAGAATGTCTGTCTAAAGCTATTTTTTTTTCTCTCTTTAGTCAAGAGTTGGAAAAATAAACACTAAAATATCCTCGGCTGCAGATCTTCAAAGCCTCATGAAGGTGTTTTAGAGAGAGCTCACACATGAGGAAGGAGTCTGACATTTGAAAGCCAGGTCCAATTCCAACTGAGGATTAAATGTCCTCTTACTCTGTTACATCTGGGTCACATCTGGCTTTTAATATCTTCCTAAGATTTGGTTCTTAAATTTTCTCCCTTGGAGGTCAAGAGCTGAAGAGTCACCAGACCAGGTTTCCACTCTTACCTATACACCTCAGAAGTTGCATAGGTATCGCAATAGACAGTGACATTTGGCTTATGGATGTTAGAGTTTATGCTGAGAAAGATGATGGTAATAGAATCTACTAATTAACAAACTTCTGGCCACCGTTTGAGAGCTGGACACCGCATCTTGTCCCTTCACAATGAAAAAGGTTGGGGCGCGGCCTGTTGCACTCAGACTGAGAAGTCACTCTTGTGCTCACAGCCACATTTCCAGACCTCGAGCCCATCAGAACCACACTGAGGATCTGTGGTACACTTATTCTTTTCCTTTGCACAAAAATACATATGCACAGCACCAACAGGCCAAACGCTGGATTGAACAGCCACGTACCTGAGCAATTTCCCAAGAGCTCATTATTCTAGAATTCTGGCTCACTTCAAGATTCCAGATCCTGTGAATTAGGTTCTCTTTATCTTTTTTGCCTTTTTCTAGGACCATGAAGGACCATGAAGCTTTAAGAACTCCAGAGTCACTTGAAGATGTGAGTTATGACCAAAAGTCATAAATATTTACTGATGGTTTGAATGAGAACAGCCCTCATAGACTCATGTACTTGAACGCTTGGTCCCTAGTTGGTGGAACTCTTTGGAAGAATAAGGAGGCGTGGCCTTGGTGGAGGAGGTTTGTCACCTGGGGTGGGCTTTGAGGTTTCAAAAACTTACACCAAATCTAGTCTCTCACTCTCTGCCTCCAACTTACAGATCCAATGTAAGCTTTCAGCTACTGCTCAGTGCCATGTCCACCTGCCTGTTATCCCTGCTATGATCATGGGCTCACCTTCTGAAACTGTAAGCAAGCCCCCAAATAAATGCTTTCTTTTATAAGTCTCCTTACTCATGGTGTTTCTTCCCAGCAACAGAAAAGTAACTACGACACCTGTCAACCACGTCCCAGACATATGGGTGGCCCCAAACTCAGAGAGAACCCTGAAACTCAAGGAGTGGACAACAAAGTGCCCTGGTAGCTCCAAACAGGAGCTCGGGGAGCTGTCCATGAGTCTCAGTGGCTGAACATGTGCTTTGCATGCCCAGATCCAGGATTTAAGCCACAACAAAACACAGAGATTTGTTTCTGAAGAACTGCCTTAAATGTCCCATTGATGTCCATTGCTAGCCCCTTGCTCCCTACCCTGCGCTCTCCTGGTACTTAGCACCCTGCGTTTGTAAGTCATATTTCAAAATGAAACCAGCTATGCTTAGTCAAAAGGCAGAGGATTGGCCCACTTTGGGGCTGCAGGGGCAGCTAGGAGGTAATGGCCCACAGCATCAACGTTTTCAAGACAGCAAGTTGAACTTGCAGGGTCACTGCTCTAGAAAGGAAGAAGAGGAAAGGAGTGTGATGACAGTCCTTCTGGGTTCTAATCCCTGCTCCCTTACTTAGTACCCCAAATTCCTGCCTTTTATCTGTACTCAAAGGTTCCCACCCTGCCCCTCATGGAGTAGGGTTGGGCAGATAAGCCCTCATGTGCAGCCTGTTGCTATCAGCTAGAGAACATGAATCTTAAACCAAGACCTCCAAAGGGAGCACTCACCACCCATTCTCTGGCAGCTCTCCATTTTCCCTCAGAGAACCTGGTGAAACTGATGCCCTTCACTGTGAGCCATTACCTTTAGCTGCCTCTGGATACCCATGGTAAGATGATCCTGTGCTGTTGGCTCAGCATGGCTGGTTTCGTTCTCAAATATGAGTTATAAATGTGGGGTGCTAAATACTGGGAGAGGGCAGGGCAGTGAACAAAGGGCTGGAGGTCCCACACTCTGGAGTTACTATGTACCATGATGATGAACCAAATGTGCTGTGGCGGTTTGAATGAGAAAGGCCCCCCATAGGCTCATATATCTGAATGCCTGGTCTCTAGTTGGTGGAACCGTTTGGGAAGGATTGGGAGGTGGAAGCCTCCAATTAAATGCTTTCTTTTATAAGTTGTCTTGGTCATGGTGTCTCTTCACAGCCATAGAAAAATGACTAGGATACATGGCCTCTGAAATTTCCTTGAAGCTCAAAATATCAAGTTCTGTTCTTCAGGATGAAAGCTAAGCCTTTCCCACCAGCCCTCCCCTGGGATTACCCTGGTACATCTGTTCTTCCTTCACCACCAGGCAGGTTCCCATCTAGACCTGTATGATGAGGAATTCCAAGGAGAGTGAAGATTGGTTCTTCTGTCATTATGTAGATAGTTAATTCAGGGGAGAAAGGTGGACTTTATTTACTAATGACTTGATTCCTGGTTTACCTGTTTCTTGATTTACGGCAAACTGAGGTCTTTTGTTTAACTTTGTTTTTAAAATCATGGGGAAGATATTTTCCTCTAATTTTTTTTAACTTTTATTGATTCTTTGTCGATTTTACATCATGCGTTCTGACCCCACTCCTCTCCCTGCCTCTCCAAATCTGCCCCTCAAACCAAAGCCAAATTTAAAAATAAAACTAAAAACCAAACAATGCAAAGAAACAAAACAAAACAAAACAAAAACAAATGTTTTGGTTTTTTTTTAAAAAAAAGGAAGAAGAATCTTATCATGGAAGCTGTAGTGTGGCCTGTTGAGATACACAGTTTACCCTTTAGTCCATTCATCTATACTTGAAAGTGTTCATTGCCATGAATCAAGGCCCCTGGTTTCTGCTACCCCACGTTAATGGGCTATCACTGGGGCTCCTCTTGGACATCCTGCCATTGTCCTGTGTCATGGAGATCCTGCCGTTTTGGATCTGTAGATTTGCATGTTTGTCCTTCACATGCTCCAACAGTTCATAGACTTGGTGGGTGTTGGGGTGGGCCAGCTCATAGCCCTGGCTCTGGGCCTGGATGGTAGCTGGATTGGTCAGCCTGCTAGTCTCCATGGGGAGGGTATTTTTATGAAGGAGAGAAAATGACCATACTGTCTGCAACATGCTTTTTACTTTCCCTTTCTCTCTTTTCTATTTGTTTTTGTTTTCCAGATATTTGGAGACAAGTGTGACTGTGTCTCTGCTTTCTTAATAATCTTATTTCTCTGTACTAGCAGGAAATGCCTGCTTCCTTGCCCTTTCACACTTGCTAACAATTCATTAACAACTGAGATCTGGGCCAGCATCAGGGCTAGGAGCTGGGGTAAGAATTATGAGGGAGGGAATGGAGAGATGGCCCAGAGGTTCAGCTCAGCGGCTGCTCTTTCAAGGACTCTGGTTTGATTCCCAACATCCACGTGATGCTTCACAACTATCTGTAACTCCAGTCCTAGGAGATCTGATCCTTTCTTCTGGTCTCCACTGGCACCAGGCATGCACATGGTACACAGACACAGACATGGAGACAAAGAAAAACAAGTTTAAACAAGGCAAAAATAAATGAGAACGGAGAGCAGGAAGCATCAGAAACCTAGATGGGAAATAGATGCTACAGAGAAGTGAACCATTGTCTTATTCTGATCACATGAGAGGGATGAACAGTTTGCTCTGGGGCTTGATGCAACTCCAAGATGCCCGTTTGCCTGGCTGCATTGCTCCTAATGTCCATGGGGGAGGGGGACCTAGAGGGAAAAAATTCTGGACTCAGATAAAATGTTCCCATCCTAATAATACACAGGGTGAACCTATTATTGGTGTACTAACATCCAAGCTCACAGCCACATGGAGAATGTCTCCAGAAGATTTGCATTTTCAGAGAAAAGTTTTTAAAAAAAAATTACCATTACTTTCAGCAATATGTGAAACACCGTAAAAATTTTTTTTGGTTCTTTTTTTTGTTATGTTATGTTTTGTTTTGTTCTTTTTTGTGTTTTGGGTTTCTGTTCTGTTTGGGTTTTGTATTTTTGTATTTTGGTGCACAGGGTTTCTCTGTGTAGCTCTGGCTGTCCTGGAACTCCATTTGTAGATCAGGCTGGCTAACAGCTTCCCAAGTGCTGGGATTAAAGACGTGTGCCATCACCTCCTGGCATAAAAATAATTTTTAAATATTTTTTACACAGGTTTCACTATGTAGACCAGGCCAGCCTCAAACTTACAGAGATTGGCTTGCCCCCCCACAGCTGGTATATGAAGTTGTTTTTGTTGCTGGTGGTGGTGGTGGTGGTGATGGTGAAGGTGGTAGTGGTTTCCTTCTTTCCTTTTTGTTTTGTTTTGGTTGGATGTTTGAATGGTTGATTGGTTGGGTGGCTGGGTTGGTGGGTGAGGTTTTTTGGTGGGGAGGGGAGTACTGAGAATCAAATTCAAGGTCTTATACATATTAGAACAAGTAGTAGCCAGCCCTTAAAATATATTTTTTAAAGCAATGTATGGGTAGTAACTAAGAGTATAAACTATACTGTTCAGAGCAAACCAGTAATACAAATCAAAAGCTTTTCAAACATCTAACTATTTGATCTAACAGAGACAGAAAGCAGAAGGGAGTTGGCAGAGACTGTGGGGTAGAGGGGAAGGAAGTGGGGAGTTAGTGTTTAATGGGGGTACACAATGTTCTTCTGGGGAGATGAATGCATTCTGGGGGTGGATGCTAGTGATGATTATACAGTAGTGTGAATCAACATATAGTTCCTGAACTTAAAAGATGGTTAAAATGGTAACTTTGTTCTATATATTTAAGCACAATAAAAAAAATGGAGCGCTAGGAAAATGTTTACTGTGGTAGAGGCATTATACAATGTTGTTTATATGTTTGTAATCTTGTGTGTAGAAGTAAAGGCTGGAAAGATTCTGAACACAAAATGATAGTAGATATCGTCTCTGGGTAAGATTATAGGCAGTCTTTCCTTTTATGTGTTTCTTAATGTTCTAATAACTATTCAATATTTGTGTAATTAGGAAACAATAAAGTTTGAAGCGCTCTGCTCACAGGCCCATCTCTTGAGCGTTATTTAGAGCAATAGTGCTAGTTGTTACCTGCAAACACACAGTATTGTTACTTCCTTTTAATAGTCTGTTTCCCACCTCGAATGTTAAGTTCCACAGGAGCAGACCCTTGTCTTCTTCATGCAGGACCCATAATGCTTAAGCAGTTTGGAGGCCCTCTGTAAAAACTCAGGTAAAAGATGAGTCCGTGTGTAAACAGGCAGATCAATAGAAAATAAGACTATCTCAGTCTAGGGCTCTTACTCCTATAGCAAATATTTTTTTTTTAATTTTTATTTTATGTGCATTGGAGTTTCACCTGCATATATGCCTGTGTGAGGGTGTGAGATCCTCTGGAACTGGAGTTACAGACAAGTGTGAGCAGCCATGAGGTGCTGGAAATTGAACCCGGATCCCCTGGAAGAACAGTCAATGCTCTTAACTGCTGAGCCATCTGTCCAGCCCCCATAGCAAATATTAAAACTGAGAAATTTATAAATTATACAGATTTATTTCTTACAGTCCTGAAAGCTGGCAAGTCCAAGATGAAAATGCCAGCAGATTCAATGTCTGGCAAAGTCACCTTCTTTCATAGCAGAGAGCCCCTTCTGTACCTTCATGGGGAAAAAGGGGCCAGCAGCTCCCTTTACTTCTTTGAAAAGGGGACTAATTTCACTTAAAAGCAGAGCTCTGTCATTGTTACTTAATCCCTTCCAAAAGGTATTGAATCTTAACATGACCACACTACAAATAAGCCTCACTGTATAAATGGGGGCACACTCAGACTGCAGCACTCAGGTCGGAAGAGTTGGCATTATTCTGTCCTATGCACCCTCCCAAGGCACCCAGGATCAACCTACTTCCCAGCATCTGTAGGGAGGATTACAGGAAGGGTTTTCTCAGGTGCAGGATCATTGAAAAGAAGCCCAAACAGGTTTACAGGATGGAAAGTAGTCTAGAACCAGGTGGAAAGACGCATCTAATTAATAAACATCCTCCAAGCCTATTCTACAGTCCAAGGTCTGAGGTAGGTGCCACAAACACAATTCTGTGTCATTTATTTGATGTCTGACAAAAGATGATAAGATCTTGACGCTACTAAATTCTGTGTTTTTGTGCATTTATGTGCCTGTTACAGCACTTGAGGAGTTGGACATTCCTGTGTTATTTGTCCCCCATGTATTTCTGCTTCCTCTGACATTTGTACAATTGTGCCTATTAAGCAGAGGAATGCTAACAATTGCTGAGGAGAAATTAGGAAAGGCAGAATTGAATGCTTCAGAAGGCAGAGTCCAAGTCAGCATCCCCTAGGGTGCATTTCCTGGAACCCTGGAGATACGTGGGTTCATTTTATTATATCAAAAAATCTAGTTTGGTCTAAATAGCCTAAGAACATTTTGAGATAAGGGTTTTTTTTCTTTTTTCTTTTTTTTTTTTTTTTTAACCACAGCACAGGATTAATTGTATACTGCAAGTCTGCTAGATGGGAGAAGGTCTTTGCTCTCAGGCTTCTGGGTACCAGGGCACTTTTATGTATAGAATCGCATCAGATGAGCATCAGGAAAGGTCGTTCTCTCTCCATAATGAGAACATTCACCTTTAAACAGGTGGCTCACAGTCACAGATCCAGATGGGAGCTGTGGCATGCCTCTGAGGTACCCTTGGCACCCTGCTCAACAGACGCCCCAATCTTCACTCTGAACCATTTATCAGACCATTCCGCTTCACCTCATCTCCTCCCATCACAGCCTTCCCAGCTGCTGCTGTCTCTCATCTCTTTTTCCATCCTTGTTTTAAAGTGGACTCTAAGGAAGCATGCCATGTACTGATGCTCCTTACAAGGGCTCTAGTTTCTTGTATTGAGCTACATGGAGCAACTCTGGGTAGACGTCCGCCCACTTCATTGTACAAGATGGAAAACTCTCCAGACAGGTTCTCCTGTCAGAGAACCAATGAACAGGGTAGCCTGGCCTTTATGATGTTGAAAGTTCTTGCTTGGTCTCATTTTGAGTGACTTCTTTGATGTGTTAGAGACTCTTAATATCTTATTTCTAGGCATACTTTTAAACACTTTGGTACCTAGGAAAAGTTACCTCTGTAGACTGAACCACCAGTCACCTTGTAAATCCTCGTATGTGATGCTAATGCTTGTCTATACAGGCCTTAAGCTTTCACACAATGAGATTGAGGCAGTCACGAAAGGTCAATGGGGCAGTTCTCCCTTCTGGCCACATAAGTGACTTTGAAGACATCATAAGAGATGCACAGGAGACATTACGGTGACTTTAAACTACAGTCCCTTAAAGCCTCTCTAGTTTCAATCTCTTACCTTGTAACTTGGGTTCTCATTCCAAAATCCAGAGACCTCATTGATTGTAGCACTTCAATGCAGCCCATGTACTAGAAAAAAAAAAAAAAAGAAAGAAAGAAAGGAGAAGTAGAAGGATGCAAATACCAAAATGCCATCTCTGAATTACACGGTGATTTACTGAGCAGTACCCACAGTCGACTCCTGATGGCAACTACGTATGTGCCCATCACCTGCGTCAATACTTCTGACCACCAATGTGCACACATGTCCCCTTGACTATAAAACACTAATTAACTACAAAGTAAATACAAACTTAGGCATTGGGAATGCCAGTGACATGGATGACCGTGGGCTCAGAAGTTGGTGAGTGTGGATCTGAGGTCTTCATATTGTGCGTGGTGCAAGATTCATACACTGGCTTTGCAAATCTTCATTTTAAAGCCTCAGTTAGTGACCCAACTTTTCTACATTGGTTTTGTCCTTGGTAAAATGAAAATACAATTGGAATTGTTGGGAGAGCTAAATTATTTCACCTATAGAAAGCTTTAAGAACAATGCTTAGTAGGCATAACGGCACAGATGTCAGAGGAAACAAAAATAAATACAAATAATACAGGACTTTTCAGTCTCCTGAGTGCTGGCAGAAGCTTATTTAAAAACAAAAACCACACAAAAGACAGAATTTAGTAATGTTAAGAAGGTTAAGAAGGCTGGAGAGATGGCTCAACAGTTAGAAGCACTAGCTGCTCTTAGAGAGGACCCGGGTTCCAGTCTCAGCACCCACATGGCACCACTGTCTGTAATGCCAGCTCCAGGGGATCTGAGACCCTCACACAGACATGCATGCAGGCAAACTACCCAATGCACATAAGATAAAAAAAAATTATCATCTTTTGTAAGATCACTGTAGCTCAAAAGAAAAAGAAAATAATCGTGCCCTAAAACAGTGCTTGGTAAGTTTAGCTTGAACACGGGACATTGGAAAAGATGTTGTGACTTCAAAAACAAAAACATGTTCTTATTCAACATGACAGCAGGGGAGTCAAATGAGGGATGTGGTTAAAGAGGCTTCAGCCAATGTGAAGGCAGGTAAACAGTGAGAGGATGCAGTAGGATCTCCCTACCCCAGACAGGGAAGGAATGCTAGCCCACTCGGATGAGGGACTGTGGCAATGAGAAGGAGACAGATTCAAGTGACATCATGGAAAGACATACCACAGGATTCAGCAGTTAATTTGCTACTAGAGTAGAAGAGTGAGTCAAGGCTGACTCAGCTGCTTCCAGCCTGGGCACAGAGGAACCTGTAGTTTCATCGACAGGACTGGGGGGGGGGGGGGGGGCAGGGAGGACAGGAAAGAAAGGTTGTGAATTGCTTTGGAGACTACTGATTGCAAGACACCAGTTGGGGAGCCAGGAAGTAAGAGGGTGACAGCAAAAATTGAATTCAGTGTTCCCGAGAGGACAGAGCAGAGGAAGGGACAAGGCGGGGACACAGTCTCAGCTTTCTAAGCATCTCCACAGGTGAGGCTTCGTGATCCTCTCAGCAGAGCAGCACTGACAGGTCAAGGTCCACTGAAAATGGCCTTGGAAAGGTTGTGAGTACTGACTGGTGTGGATGAAAGGACTCTCAGGGCCTCCGAAATGAGGCACTTCCTGTTTTTGCTGTCCCTTGGAAGGCATCAGCCTCCCTTGGTGATGGAAAAAGCAAGGGGCATTCCTCAGATACTTTTTGGAATGTTTCTGAGTGGATTTTTATAGATACCTCATTCCCAAGCTGGCTGGGTGCTCGGCTGCTGCCATAAGTCTGGCTCGGGGGAGACAGTCTCAGCCAGTCCCCATTAGTTGTACTGCTCTGGGGGTCTCTGATCAAAACCACTCTCTGTTCTTAACTTTCTAGGTTTGAGCACTGCAGGGAGATGAGCTGTCTGGGGACAGGGACTGACTGCCACTTCAGACTTACTAGACAACGGAAGGTCACTTGAGGGGCTCTGCTGGGAAGCACGTTTCAGAATTGTAGTGAAAGAGGATGCTGCAGTCCTCCATCCACAATGAGGCAGATGGAAGGACCGCCTGAGAGTCCTCATTGGCTGCTCGACTATATGAGCCTCTTCACCCTCCTCACCCCAGAACCTGACGCTTTCACCCCAAATTCCTACACACCCATCTGGGGAATCATGGGTTCTATACACAAGTGGGGAGCAGGTCTGGGCTACCCTTCCAATTCTCCAGGATGCCCCTTTGGTGCTGAGGTGAGTGCCTGCCAGGCAGTTATACATGACTAACTCAAGCTGATATGGTACACTGACCTATCTGTACATGCCTGAAAGGTGACAGGCACTCCATTTTCACATTCCAACACAGAGATTTCTAAAATATAAATAAATACATATTCATATGTATATATTTATTTTTATATATTTGTATATATATTCAAGCAGTGAGGGTGTGATATTGTAAATATAATATAGTATAAATATTATATACAATATAATATACAGTATAAATATTGTATATAATATAATTGATATAATATTATATATTTATATATAAATAATATAATAAGTCACTTACCCCCTGCTGCTGATATCGCTTCACATCTATTACCAAAGCTGTTTATCAGTGCCTAGACCTTTGCTTTCTTTGCTGCCGTTACTAAGTGTCCCACTCCCACACTTTGGTAGAATCTTGGCCTCCCTTCCCATCCTCATATCCGCCCAACCCTTCCCAAGGGCAGGGACTTCCCCCTAGCCATTCTCCCTGACTAACTTGTCTCTCTCCACTTGACAGAGCTGATTATTCTTCTTCCTGCAGGTTTTAATTAGCAGGAAACATCCTTAGGTCCTCTCCTGCCGCTCTTGAGCACAGACAACCCTTACTCATCGCTTCCAAGACACTGAGCATCATCTGTCAATTGGCTTGGTCATTTCCTTGGCTATGAGCGCTGTTGGAGGAAGGGACTGAGACTGTTCCCAGCACCCAGGAGTACTTAGCAAACACACACACACACACACACACCACACACACACACACACACAGAGAGAGAGAGAGAGAGAGAGAGAGAGAGAGAGAGAGAGAGAGAGAGAGAGAACACACTACAGTATCTGGTGTTCTACTATATTTGCCTTTATTATTTTATTTTTATTTTTTCCATTGTACCTTTAAAATGAGTAGAGAGAAGGGACGTGGCAGAGGGTGATGAAGGTTTGGCCAAGTCTCTCTACCCTGTGCTAAAGGAGAATAGGCACACCAAGGTCTCATAAAAAGATGTGAGTACTGCTCCAGTCTCATTTCCTGTTGTTGTAATAAAAGACCCTGACAAAATTGACTTAAGAGACTAAGGTTCTGTTTTGGTTCAGAGTTCCAGGGTATGGTCCATCATGGTGGGAAATTCAAGGTAGAAGGAGTTTGAAGCCGCTGATCACATAACATTCTTTTCTTTTCTTTTCCTTTTATCTCATCTGTATTTTTAAAGCAGAATGTGACTGGGCACTCTATTTGCATTCACAAGCCTTGCTGGGTTATAAGACCTAGGGAAGCTTAGGGTTTTGTTCTTGATCCTTTGGAAAACAAACCACATGGGGAATTCCTCTGGTCACATAACATTCTTTAGGCAGAAAATGATAAATGATTGTGCTCATTTTCTTTGTCCGATTTATGCAAGACAGAACCCCAACTAGGGAATGGGGCCACCCACAATAGGTGGGTCTTCCCACCTCAATACAATCAAGGTAACTGCATCCCCTGGCCCTACACACTTAACATTTCATCTGCAGGGACCATAGCTTACTAACAAGAGTTAAAGACCTCCAAATCGACCCACAGACCCTTCTGTGATGGTTGGTGTTTGTCAACTTGACACAAACTGATGTCACTTGGGAAGAGAGAACCTCACTTAAATTCGCCATTTAATTCGCTCATGGGCATGTTGGGGGCATGCGTTTTCTTTCTTTTTTTTTTAATTGTAATTTTTTTTTAAAAAACAAATATACAACTTGGAATGGATTTGAGGCAAATTGTGCCATAAGCAGATTTTCTTTAAGTGGCTAAACAAAGTTTAAAAAGCAAGTAACAATAAAAGAAAATGTTTCTGGTACAAGACCAGCAGTACAAAAAAAGAATGTCCGAGTACCTGGATAAAAGACCCGTTTTGCAATAGTGCAACTTTTTTTAAGTACTTATTGTTGACTGTCCACGGTCCACGCTTCAACAACTATATGCTGACAGTTCCTAAAACGACTTTAAAAAGGCATAACCCAGATGTTCCCTCATTTGACCAACTCCATCTAAGTTCAGATGTGCAGAGGGCTTGGATATATCCAGAGTAAGCCACATGCAACATGTGACTTGTTTTCTAAAATAAGGTTTAAGGACAATGACAGAAGATAAGGGAAGAAAACATGGAGGAATGAAGTCCTAATTACTATACATATATACTTTTTGGACAGTAGGGGAACCTTTTACAGATAAGTTACAAACAAAAGAAAGGCAAATAAACAATTTTGTACAAGAAATTTAACACATTCTGTACAATGTCTTCACTTTGCTGTCATCATTTGTACAAACCCTTCCTAGTTTACCTGACCGTCCCCATCGATGTCTGCTTCCCTGATCCCATCCACCTCTTCATCTGTTAACTTCTCTCCACGGTTTGTCGTCACATGGCGGAGCTCTGCTGCACTGATATAGCCATTGCCATCCTTATCAAACACGCGGAATGCTTCTCTACTTTCCTCTTCCCTGTCTGTATCTTTCATTTTTCTTGCCATCATTGTCAGAAATTCAGGGAAGTCAATTGTGCCATTACCATCTGCATCTACTTCATGAATCATGTCCTGAAGCTCTGCTTCTGTGGGGTTCTGCCCCGGAGACCTCACCACAGTCCCCAGCTCCTTTGCTGTTATAGTCCCATCGCCATCCTTGTCAAAGAGTGAGAAGGCGTCTTTGAATTCTGCAATCTCCTCTTCGGTCAGTTGGTCAGCCATGCTGCAAGGGCTACCGGTTTCCGAGACGCGACCACACAACCACTCAGCTCGTTCGCTGCGCTCGGACTAATTCTCCTCCTCGGCCCCCAGCTCCTCATAAACACCTCCCTCCTGCATTTTCTTGATAAGCGATTGCTTTCGGAGGGCCCAGCTACTGTGGGCAGTGCCACCCCTACGCAGGTGGGTCTGGGTTGTATAAGAAAAGTAGTCTGGGCAAGTTATGAGAGTGAGCCAGTAGGTAGCATTCCTCTAAGGTTTCTGATTCAGTTCCTGCCTCTACGCTCCTGCCTTGAGTTCTTCTTGTCTCGGATTCCCTCATCAACAGATTATAGCCTATAAGCTAAAACAAACCCTTTCCCACCCAGGTTGGTTTTGGTCATGGGGTTTTATCACAGCGATAAATAACAAACAAGGACACCATCGTTACAGTGAACTACCCCCGGGCTCGGAGTGGGGAAGACTGTCATGCTCATGTGCCAGGCCCTGCAGTTAGTAAGTATAAAATGAGACAAAAGAAGAAAACGCATCGGGAAGAAACACTAAAGACTTTCATCAAAGTACCACAGAACAAAGTTGCCCTTGGAGCAGATACCCAACCACCGCAGAGGCTGCCACACCAGCAAGAAGACACTGCAGGGTTCTCCTGCCATCTTTAAACAAGTTCTAGTCCTCCTCATTTAAAAAAAACGAAAAACAAAAAGTCAGTTCATGCACCTGGGATAAGTCCTGGTCCTGCTGCTAGGGACCCCACAAGCAGATCAAGCCACACAACTGTCACCCACATTCACCTAGTTCTGTCCCATGCAGGTTGCCGGGCTGTCAGTCCAGAGTCAGTGAGCTCCAACTAGCACTGGTCAGCTGTCTCTTTGGGTTTCCCCATCGTGATCTTGATCCCTCCTTCTTCTTCTTCTTCTTTTTCTTCTTCTTCTTCTTCTTCTTCTTCTTCTTCTTCTTCTTCTTCTTCTTCTTCTTCCTCCTCCTCCTCCTCTTCCTCCTCCTCCTCTTCCTCCTCCTCCTCTTCCTCCTCCTCCTCTCCTCTCCTCCTCCTCCTCCTCCTCTTCCTCCTCCTCCTCTTCCTCCTCCTCTTCCTCCTCCTCCTCCTCCTCCTCCTCCTCCTCCTCCTTCTTCTTCTTCTTCTTTTCTTCTTCATTTTTGAATGCCGAATGCCGTTTATTGAAGGAGGGAGGAGGTCTTAAATACAGGCTTACAGCACAATGGAGCCCATTCCCTGTGGTGGGATATTTTGCTCAGCCTTGATACAATGGGGAGGGGCTAGGCTCTCCTTCAACTTGGTATGCCAGACTTCGTTGACTACCATGGGAGGCCTTACCCACTCTGAGGAGTGGATGGGGGTAGAGTGGGAGGGAGGTGAGGAGGCGGGAGAAGGGGAGGGAGGGTGAACTGGGGTTGGTATGTAAAATGAAAAAAATATATATATATTTAAAAAAACAAACAAAAAACAAAACACACACACACACACACACACACACACACACACACACAGCATCAAGAAGGGAGGTGAGACATCCCTTTAGCGCCATGAGGCTGTCTGCACTTCTAGCCCTGCTCCTGTGTGGAGGGGTAGACTCCTGAAGGTCCTTAGGCTCATGCAGGGCTGGTGAGAAAGCTCAGGTGCCTTCCACACTCACTGAAACTGCCTGAGCCACCAACTGCTTCCTCCTCCTCCTCCTCCTCCTCCTCCTCCTCCTCCTCCTCCTCACCTCCCTACTGCTTGCTTTCCTCTGAACCTCTCTCTTTCTTGGGCTTTTGTGAGAACATGTTCCCCCAATTTATCATCTTTGTCTTTGGACCACCTTTCCTCGGTGGTCGCTGTTGGGTTCTTTTCATCCGGTCTGTATTTCCTCTAAATGATGATTCCTGCTCTTCTCTGCCTGTGAAAATGCTTTCCAACCCCACTAGAACCAGGAGGGAAGCTTTAAAAATAGCTAATCTGGGTCAGTGAGATAGCTCAGTGGTAAGAGCCCCTGTCACTGAGCCTGATGATCTGAGTTTGAAATTACTCCAGAGAAGATGTTTAAGTGGCCAGTAAGCATATGGCAAGGCATCCAACATGATCCATCAATTAGAGAAATGCAAATCTAGCCACTTCGTAACCTCTGGGAGGCATGATTTAAAACAAACAAAAAAGCCAATATTAGTAAAGATGTGTAGAAACTGGAATTGCCTCACACTACTAAAAAAATGCTAAATAAGCTGGGTGGTGGTGGCACACGCCTTTAATCCCAGCCTTCAGGAGGCAGAGCCAGGTGGATCTCTGTGAGTTTGAGGCCAGCTTAGTCTACAGAGTGAGTTCCAGGACAGGCTCCAAAACTACTAGAGAAACCCTGTCTGGGGGTGGGGAGGGGGAACCACAACTAAACAATGTGATGCAGCCCTGAGGGAAAGTAGCTGAGCAATGCTTCAAGAAAACTAAAGAGACTCGATGTCCAAACCAGCATTCCCACCTCCAAAAGAGACCCAGGAAAACAGAAAATACACAGCAACACAAAAAGTGCCCATAATTGTTCATAGAAGTTGTATTCATAATAGTCCCAAGCTAGAAGCATCCCAATGTCCATCAACTGACGTGTGGAGAAAGGACTTATAACCATGCCCCAACATGGTGTCTGGCAATGAAAAGGAATGAGATGTGGAAGTATGCTACAACATAAATAAACTCTGAAAAAACATGGGGGGGGGGCAGTGACAAAAAATGCCTATTGTATGATTTCATCTATACAAAATAAACCAGCATGCTGTCTTCCCTCCCGCCATCCTCTTCCATTTCTCTTCACGCATCTGTTGCTGAAAAGACCACATATTTGTCCATTCTCTGTCTCCCATACCAGAAGATCAGTAACTAGGAAACAGAACTGGGAAATATGGGGACAGCGTGTGGCTCCTGGAAAGTGTGGCTTCTTTCAGAGCTGATGACAATGTTCTAAAGTTGGTAATGGTTGCACAACTCAATGAAGATACAAAAATAAGCCCTAGTCTAGGGTTTGCTTGGAATACTGTTATGAATGAACCATATGGTTCGACACAATAAATGAACTGTATGGCACTCGAACTACGTCCCAGTAAAGCAATTGCCCAGAGACGATGACAGATAAGAAGCCAGGTAAGCCATATCTGTACGCAGTACATGACCCTGGAATTAACCACTCAGGTATGAATGGCTGACTAATGAGTAAATGACCCAAGAATCAGAAGTCATCACAGTCTGAAATGTTACCCACTACCCTGGAGGCAGTGTTCTCTGTTTGCCCTTTGGGGTCCCAGAGAATTTTTGTCACATCTCCATGCTGCACTGACCCAGTGAGTCCGAAATTTGTTTCAGTGTCTAAACTCCAGATGCACTACAGGCTTCTCAAGGACGGGGCAGCAGCAGTGGGGGGGGGGCATGTCTTAGTCATCATTCCGCCCTGCACCTCTAACAGTGCAATACATGATTTATTTCAAGGAATTTGCCAAGAAATGATGTTCAGGATGTCTCAAAATAGCCTGTATCCTGGCTGGACCACCTAAATCATGTCATCTTTAAAGGAGTATGGCATCCGTTAAGATAACCCTGGAGCTAGGTCACCTGAAACGGTCCAGACAGATTTGATTTGAAAGGTGGGTCTTCTGGAAGTGGATGGGGAATATCCTTCCTCTGGACTGGGAAAATGCGCCACTCAGAACATACCCCCCTCCCCTCCAGAAGTCACCTGGTAGTGATTGACAAACACTGCCTCCCTTGGAGTGATGGGGCAGCTAGGAAAACAAAGCCCCCCACTTCCCTCCCCCTTGTTCTCTGTCCTATTCTGTTTCTCTTCGTGCCCCTGTTACTGAAAACACTATGTATTGTCCGTTTTCTGTCTCCCTCACTTGAAGCAAATAATGAAAAACAGGATTGCTCTGCGGACATCATCTGGAGTACTGCCTGGCACCCTGCAGCTCCTCAAATACATCTTGATTAATTAAATTGAACCTTTAAAAAAAGAAGAAAACAGAAAACCAAAAGCATGAACTGAAAACTCCTCTTTCTACACCAAAGTCAAAGCTTAGAAACCTGGACTTCTTCACTCACTTACAAATAGGAACTTGGCATACAGGGAATTTCAACCTTCTGGAGTCCTTAGTGCTCACAAAAATGGAGTCTTCTAAAAGTAAGTTGTGCCTTCTGCTGATTCTGCCAAGAGGGAGACCTCATGCTCCAGGAGAGAGCCCAAGCCAGACGGCAAGACTAGGGCTGGACAGGCCTGTTGTTCTGGGACCAGTTCCCTGTCTTTCTCTCCTCTACTGAGCAGACCCCATCACTTAGAGACTATGGAGGGAACTGTCTCCATTCTACTTCTGTCCCTGGGTTCCCGGAAGTCAGCAGAGCTGGGGACATCTAAAGTAGCATTTCTGATGATTTTTAGATACAAGTGAGGCTTGCAGTTGATTCAAAGGAGTTTCTCTTTGATGGAGGGAAATCCAGGACCCTGCAAATAAAATAGTTTGGGGGCAGAAGTCAGAATATACAATAAAAATCTTAGTCTTGGTGTCACCTTAAAATGACTAATAGACTGAGTTGCCTAAGGTTGTGCATGGGAACCTTCTAACTCATTTGAAAAAGGCTCTGGTCATCAGTGGGCAAGGCAAGAATGCTGACCATTTCTTCCCTCATTCCAACCGTCCTACTCACATTGAAAATCCCTTACATGAGAAATGTTTTGAACTGAGGGAGGTCTCATCTCTGCCTACAGACCTGAACACAGATGAAACCACCCAACTGGAGGTCATCCCAGAGGCAAATCCCACACAGAGAGCATTTTCAGGGCTGTGACTTCGCCGAGGAACAACAGTGAAGCCACAAGTAGTTCTTTCTGTTACTGTGCCTAGGCAGAACAATCCTTCTATGTTACCGTGTGCTTTTGCACAAACAGGGATGTGCTCCATCTACTCTCAGGGGTATGGCTTCATTTGATCCTCAGGATGAAACTGGAGCAGGACCTAAAGAAATGGGCAATCCCTTTTGACATCTGGAAAAACTGATTGTCAGAGGCTTAGTGCTCTGCTCAAGGGTCCTGAGGCTGGTTAATGTAGAGCTCAGATCTTCTGATGTTTGAAGCCGTCCATATCATGACACCTCCCTACCCCCAAAGAAGTTTATCAGGTAGGAGAAATGCTACCTTCTAGGTCTATGAAAAAGTACAAGACAGACACTTTGATATTTGAAAAAGTGTAACATAGTGTGTGTGTGTGTGTGTGTGTGTGTGTGTGTGTGTGTGTATGCATATGTATGTGTGCCTGTGCACACAGGTGTTGAACACTGCTTTAAAGTCAAGATTATGGCATCTTACCCATGAGACAGCTATTAATAACAGTTCTCCTTGGGGTCCTGGATCACATAGAGGTTTCCCCATAATGACTACCCTCTTAAAGTATGCCATGTACCTAAATTGGTGTAATATAGGGGAGATATTTAAAATGAAAATGAATCCAGGAACTTGAACATCTATAGATTAAAAATACTGCATTGTGTCTCTCCTCCACCTATCCATCCACTAGACCCTAAACTAGCACACTAGCTCTGTCTCACCATGTCATCCCCTTCGCCACATTATGGTATAGCAAGATGGCCCTAGCTGGATAGTGAGCACCATGTTCTTGGACTTTCCAGACTCCAGAACCACAAGCCATTTAAATTTTTTTGTTTTGTTTTGTTTTGTTTTTTGAGACAGGGTTTCTCTGTGTAGCTTTGCACCTTTCCTGGATCTCACTCTGTAGACCAGGCTGGCCTCAAGCTCACAGAGATCCGCCTGGCTCTGCCTTCAGAGTGCTGCCTCCCGAGTTAAAGGTGTGCGCCACCATCGCCTGGTGCCAATAAAATTTTTATTCTTTATAAACTGTCCCATCTTGAGTATTATGTTATAGTATAACCACTCTGTCAAGGATGAAGATATTCCAAGTAGAGACAATTGTGCCCCCTCCCTTTAGTTACCAGATTATGGAATCAATGGACCCAAATAAATAGACTATTCCTAAGAATCTCATACTGTGAGAAGGAAAAAGCTAAAGGCCAGTGCCAGCCAGAAGAGGAATTTGTCTTCCGGGAAGAGATTCCCCACAGTTCTGACACATTCTCAGACCACTGCACAAGAAAGGACAGGCATTGGGCCAACGGTCAGTGATGAGCAAGTGTGCACCTTGCCTGATCTGCTTGGTTGTACATACTTCCTGCCTTCCACCTACCCATACACCTAATGCCCAGACTCTAAAGATGGGCTTGGGGGACACTGGGCCCTCTTTATTCATATCTCTTACCTAAGTGGCCAAACTGAACACATCTGCTTGCTCTGTTTTCACTATTCCTCTGTCTTTTCAGTTGGCCAACTGAGGACGGGCTAAAGCCAGGCTGCTAGCATTGCTGGGACTCAGGCCCTGACTCTAAGATCTCCAGTAACAACAGCATCCGAATATGAACTCAGCCACCTCAGATGGTAAATATGTCTTCAGTTCCACCTCATACCAATCATCCTTTGTGTTCCAAGAAAGCAGGAATTGGAGCCGACAAAGGTGAATTCTCTCTGACAAAAATTCTCATTGTAGTCTTTGTAGAGAATCCCTAGACCTTGGATTTTGCATTCAGTAGCTTTAATTTTGCGACTAAAATTCAAAAGTTGCAACTAATACCTTTAAGCAAGCCTTTGTGGCCCTGTGCCCAAGGCTTCTAGGCAGCTGTTAAGAGATTTTTATCAGTGTGTAAAGGCCTAATCCAAGAGATCAGGAATGCTAGCCTCTTGTTCCAGGAGAAAGTCTTCAGCCTTCTGGCACTGATGGCATATAATGCAAATGGGAATTGAGATCCTGGCTTGCAAAACCTGCCTCACTTTGTTCAATCTTGTGATATCAGTTGGCTGCTTTCTCCTGGTTCTTTCCTGATGCAGGCAGGGGAATCCCCCAGTGTGTCAAAGAATTAATACATTCAGAGGAGGAAAAGCTTTAAAAGTACTAATTTGGGGGGGGGGGGCACGACTGAATAATTGATGCCTAGCAGCTGCTAAATCAGAGGCCGTGGTGAGAGAGGCAGGGCTTTCTTCCTCCCCAAGGGTTCATTCCTCTAAACATAGTCTCCTTCTTTTATTTTCATTTTTCTGCTTCCTTTTGTACACGTGGGAATCATTAGTGCCAATCCAAAAATAGTCCCAACTTTTCCCTTCCCTGCATATGGATTTTACTCCATTAGCCTCTTTGAAGGTGGACACAGCTCCTCATTTGGTGGATGACATCACACACAGCAGTGACCAGTCCTGTCTCTTTCCTCTTAGAAATCTGAAGTCACTGCTGACCCTGGTGGTTGAGTGAGGATGCTCCAGAACAGAGTCTCAGGCAGTGTGCTGTGAGGAAGAAACACTGAGCCCCACACTGACATATTAACACAGACCAAGCTGACTGACCCTGCCAGGGTCCACATGACAAGGAAGTGAGAATATCACAGTCTAAGAAGAGTATGGACGTCAAAACTCAGACAGGCTTGGGCTTGATCAGAACTTTCCATGTACTTACTAGCTGTTCAATTGTGCAAACCATGTGTCTGGCCTATGGAGAGTCTTCAGCGAATAGAAGTCCCTACGTTGGGATGACAGTGTTCTTCTTGGGCATCTCCAGTGCCACCTGCTTAGTTTGGAGAGCTGGTAAAAAAAAACCTCAACTACTGTGAAGGGACTTCAGTCAGGAGCACTTTCTGTAGATGTGACAACAGCAGACTGCAGGGCTGTGTAATAGGAGGGGCTTCAGCTCAGGAGCTTCAGGGAGCCAGAAGATTCCTCAGAACAAGGGATGTGGGAGGAGTCGGGAAGGGCAAGCAAGGAAGGCTGGAAGAGGGGTTACCAGGTAGTGGGTGCAAGCAAGAATAAGGGGTGGTCCACAATTCCAAGTAGTGCCGTGAGACTGAAGCCTGGAGATGTGGCAGGGAGTATCAGCAGGGAGTATAATAACAATCCTTTCCAAACCAGATGCGATGGTGCACACCTTTGATCCCAGCAACTGGGAGGCAGAGGCAGGCAGATCCCTGAGTTCAAGGCCAGCCTAGACTATAGAGCAACTTCCAGGACTACACAGAGAAACCCTTTCTCAAAAAAACAGAAACAATACATTCATGATGAACTGTTTGACAATTAGAGTGTGGAAGCTGAGTCTTCTGAAGTCTTCTATTCTCAGAACCTAGATCAGTGTGGAGCCACCGTGGACTTTCTAAACAATTGCTGAATGCCTGATTATTATTACCAAACTTCAGCCAAGCCTCGCTTAAACGTGATAGCAATTTCTCCTCGTTCTTCCATGGGATTCCAAACTACATTTCCTTCCAACCCACTTCTTAGGCCCAAATAAATAAAGCTAAAAATACAGTCCAGGTCATGAATCATAAATGAGATGGAAAAGCAGAGACTCACAGAGGCTAATCTGTTCCCCGGAGAGGCCTGCTGGATATCCTTTGCTCTGAAAGGCTAGGCAAAAAGCCAGCACCGTATTCTTCAGACCCTCAGTGTGATTTGCAGGCCTGCTACCCAGAGTTTAAGCTTGCCAGGCTCAGAGGTAAAGGACTGGAACCTTGTGAAACCCATTATAGAGATGCAGGCTCAGAGGCAGGTGTCAGTAAGGATGCTAACGGGTGTAGACAAAGAAATGGCATGACTATTGTCCTTGTGGTCCAGGATGTCCACCACGGCTTTTGTTTGTTTCTTCTTTTTGGCTATGGCTTCAATACTGTTGCTTCTATAGCCAAGGCAGCACCATAACTATGTCAATCATTCCAATGGCTTAATGAATGACCTACCAGTTATATTTTGTATACATGTTTAATTAAATTGGGATGTAATACAACCAATAACGATGTGTCTGTATGATCTCTCCTGACCACCCATTACCCACTTAAAGTGGAACATCTTTTTTATGACATTATTTCTCAATTTTATTTCTATAAATAGAATAATTTTGTTTCTCAATTCTTGAAAAAATTAATTATGACCTCTATTCACAAATCTGACTGAGTCTTGAGAAGTGAGAACCTAGAGTATGTGTTGCATCAAAATAAGGAACGACCAGCTGACCCTTTCTCTCCACACTCCCCAGATCAAAAAACCCATGAATCTTTCTAAGCCCCTCCCCATTCCTTCCTGTCCTCTCTATCATATCCTGGGTCCTCCAAAATCTCTATGGCCAATTCCAGTCAACTAGTCATTGACTCTGTCCTCTGATTCAAGGTTAACTTTATTAACAGTCTCAGAGTGTCACAGTATGATCAAATATCCCACAACAGCTCTGTAGTGGAGTCTAATTCTGGTGGTAGACTGAAGGAAAGCCCAAGCTTGGAGGAATCTCAGAGGTTATCCATCACATCTCCTCTACTTTTCATCAACAAAATAGTCATCGTGCATCTCAGCAAAGGGGAGGCAGAGACAAGCTCACTAAACACAAGGGTTTGGTTTGTTTGTTTTTTCTTTTTTCTTGTAGGAATCTGTATTTCAAGGAAAGAAAAAATAAGCTAAGGAGAAGAGTGATTTTAAGGGTAGTCTAGCCTTGAGCATGCTCAGTGGCAGTGTTGACAATCACTGGAAAGAGGAGAGACCATGGTAAGTTCATAGTTCTTGGGCGAGGAGAGAATGGAAACATTCATAAAGCTCGAAAGGCCTAAATTGATCTTTTTTTTTTCTTTTGGTTTATCCAGACAGGGTTTCTCTGTGTAATTCTGGTGCCTGTCCTGGATCTTGCTCTGTAGACCAGGCTGGCCTCAAACTCACAGAGATCCGCCTGCCTCTGCCTCCCGGGTGCTGGGATTAAAGGTGTGCACCACCACAGTCCAGCTCAGATAAATCATTTTTAATGATGAGTTGGGTTCAACTGAGTTCCTGAATCAAACAGCTTCTGGAATGGGAAGGAACATCTGCCCTTTCTGTGTGTCTGGGTAGTTTTCAGAGCATCCTACACCTTATGAGGAACAGGGGCAGAGCCTCTGTATTAAATCCAAAAGCTGCTGTGGAATGTGGCAGCAGGACCCAGGCCTTCAACAGCCATAGTTGTTACTTCAGGATTAGACCAAAGACTCACTGTGATGGCATTTCAGAAAGGGCAATCAATCTTGCTAGTCAGTATTTAAAAAAATAGACAGTATTGAGCCTGGGATGGCTCAGCAGATAAAGGCTCTAGAAACTAATTCTGATAACCTGAGTTCAGTCTCCAGGAGGACCCACATGGAAGAAGGAGAGCGCTGATTCTCCTCTAAGCTCCTCACATACACTAGGGTGCATGTACCCTCATACACATGCACACACAGGAAGGAAGGAAGGAAGGATGGAAGGAAGGAAGGAAGGGAGGGAGGGAGGGAGAGGGGAGGGAGGGAGGGAGGGAGAAAGAAAGAAAAAAGAAATGTAATGTAAAACAAAGAAACAAAAGTCCCAATTTGAGTATAAACCCTTTGTTTCTGAGGCCAAAGTGACCAGAACAAGGTCCCATCATTGGGCTCTCTAACTGAGCATGGCAGTTTGTCTAGTTGTTCACTTACCATAGACAGGAAGTTCCTGATGCATCTACCCTACAACTATGATTCCGACTTAAATAATGCCCTCTATTAGGTTAGTACCTTCAGAATGAATCTCTAATAGGACCTTAGGTTCAGTTGTATGTTTTATGGCCTGTACTCTTTAGAGGGAGAAAACCCAGCATTTTTCAGCTGAGGAAGAAAAAAGAGTACAAGGAAGTTCTATGTCTCCTTTTGCTTGGTTGCATGTTTAGGAGTTTTTGTTTTGTTTTGTTTTTATTGACCTTTTTTGAGATAGAATCACGACATAGCCATGGCTGGTTGGGAACTTCCTAAGTAGACCAGGCTGGGCTTGAACTCTCAGAGATCTACCTGCCTCCTGACACCAGGCCCTGCCCTTGCCATCTCTTTTACAGTCCCCTAGTGTGAGGTGGATCATGACAGAGAATAACAACTCTGTAGAAACATAATTCAGCATAATAGCACAAGTGTGTGGTGGTTGGTCATCAGTGACAATTTGTTTGGCTTTGGAATCACCCAAGAGACACATACCTCTGTGCTTGTCTGTGAGAGTTTGCAAAGAGGCTTAACTGTGAGGGCACCCACCTGCAATTCAGGCAACAGCATTCCAGGGGCTGGAGTCCAGAACTCAATGCTAAGGGCAGGGGGAGGAAGTAATTGAACCCACCCAATTCCTAACTGCCTTCCATTATGCCTTCCAGCCACAATGGGTGGGCTGTATTCCCTTTTCCATGGTGAGCCCAGATGAACCCTTCTTCTCCCAGTCTCTTATGTTGGGTATTTTGTCATGAAAAGAGTAGCTAACACAAAAGACACGCTCACGTACAGTGCTAGGGCCCGAGAGAACTCAGGGAGTCATGCACAATGAAGAGTCCATCTCAAAGTTGACTCCCATGGAACCAAGCAGTCCCCCCCCCCACACACACACACACCTACACTCCACGCCTGTAGCTATGATCCCTAACTAGCGGCATTCATGAATCAAACAGTGGGAACCACGAGGAGTAGGTGGTAGCGTGCCGGGTGTAAGCCAGACACTCCTGTGACCTCCAAAGATGGCTTGCTCACTGAATCATTTCCTTTAACGTCCTCCTGAAGTATCCTATGCTGAGAGTCCTCTGATCCTCCCACTGAAGAACAGAGATGGCCAGTGCGGCATGACTGGAAGATTACCCTTGTTGGCGATCTTTCTGTATGTTTGGTAAGAGGGTGTGAAATCTACCTGCGGAGCAAATTTCCAGTATCCAATAGAAAATTACTAATGTTAGCCCTGTGCTGAATGCTAGAGCTTTAGACCTAGTCATCATGCTCACCTGAAAGTTTGTATCCTTTGATATACATTTCCCTGTCTGTCCTTCCTCATCCTGGTAACTCCTGTTCTGCTCTTCATATCCGTGTTTTCAAAATGTGTATATGTTTACGTGTGTATATTTGTGTGTGTTTGTTTGTGTGTGTCTGTGTGTGTGTTTGCGTGTGCATGTGTGTGCATGTATGGTACAGTGAATGAATCTGGGGCTTTATGCACTCCACCTAGGCAAGCACTCCACCATTGAGCCACATTCCCAACCCTATATTCAACATTTTTTGAATTACATATAAGTAAGAAATGTACCCTCAAATGTATCCAGTTTTTAAACAAGCATTTTTCCAGCTTCCTCTTTCAAAACCACAAGACAAATGTAGAAGGATGTCATTAGGAGGACTTGAAGGGGAATTACTTAAAAGGTGGCTATCTCAGCCAGAAGGTGCAGCATTTTACCTTCACCCTTCTTTTCTCCTACTACCTAGAAAACAAATGTGGTGGGGGGGGGGGTGGGGGGGGTGCTCCAGCAGCAATGCTACAACCTTGAGAGAACCCAAAGATGGAAGCCATGAGTTAAGGATGGCCAAAACAGAAAAATGGAAGGAGCCTGAGCTGATGACTTGGTGGCAACCTTGTAACCCTGATCCCTCCACCTGCAAACATTTTTCTAACTGAGCGAACAAGGGGACCCTCTGTCTTGGTGAAATCCATTACTCTCAGAACGTCTTCACCCAAATGTCCAGGGCCCCTTAATCTGTGCTCTGCAGGTGGTGACGGGGAGTTTTGCCTCCCTTGGTCCCCCTTTCCCGGAGAGTTCATCAAAGAGCTTTCTCATGAGGGGCTTGATGGTTCTTCAACAGCAAGTAACATTTGAACTACTGTTGACTGAAAGTGGAGCCTTCTATGAAATGACTGGACGTTCCAGACCCACAACTCTCAGACTGTCCTAAGCTCAGTGGAGAACACACAACTCTGTCTCCAGCCATCTTCGACATTTCAGAGAAACACAATGATGAAAACGTCAATAGACAAACCAAGAGGAAAAACTAGAAAAGTTTTCTAGTCATTGTCATTGTTGCCCTTTTCCGGCCAAGTGAGACAACGTTAGGAGACACAGGTCTGTGCCAACAGCTGGAGCACTGGGGTCAAAGATGAACTAACCTGCATCCACATGATGGGGTAAAGCAGCTGGGGGTGGACCAAACAGATAAGGAAAAGCAAATTGGTTAAAGGGCATTTCTTTTTTTCAGTGTTTCTCCTCTGTGTGTGTGTGTGTGTGTGTGTGTGTGTGTGTGTGTGTGTGTGTGTATACATACATACATACACACACATATTAGGGCCAATCATTTGGGTTTGGATAACCATTTAGGGTACTTGACTCTGGGAAAGACTAATTCTTCACTACATGGTATTACTAATTGCTAACACTGTCCTACTTGAGAGAAGTATTCTCTCCAAATGACAAAAACTGTTGAGAACAAGTTATACCTTCTTAATAAACTTTATCTGAACTTGGTTAACGTTTACAAAATGCTGCGGAAATGTATAGGGCACGCAGGAGACCAGAGGCTGTCATTGAGAAAAACAAACATCAAGGCATCATCAACTTCGAAGGCACTGGTTCTTAGTTCTCAGCAGGTGAAAGCAGCAGGCCTCCAGGGAACTTCTACCTTCCAAATAACGGGGCAGGCCCTCAAATGAGCCATGGATCACCACTAAGAGACAATGCACATCAAGCCAAAAGCTGCAGGTGCCTTGTGAGTCGTGTCGACAAATCATGTCCCAGAATTACTAACATGTGACACTACAATAAAATTCCCTGTCTGGGTTTGCCTTGACCCACCTCTTGCACTGAGCAGAGTACTGGTGTGTCTACACCCACACAGAAATCTGTCACTAGACTGATGTCTTTGGCTGTGAACTGCGAGTTCACTGGGAATCGTCTGTGTTTATGCCACATCTTCATTTAGCAATAACTATATATATATATATATATAATCTACACAGACATTACACACACATTGATAAGGGTAAATGTTGGATTAAATTTTTTAAAAGTCATTCTGTGAAAATAGGTCAAAAGTTTGGTTAAAATGACTCTGTGATGACAAGTTGCTTTTAAAAAATAATGTTAAGTTGCAGGCAGCTAAGACTATTCAAAAATGCAATAAAACATGAAGTGCTACTGTCTCCTCCCTCATCTGCTTTGAAGAGTCTGCAAGAACCCTTTCACCTTAGAGAAATGAAGAAGTGGGATGCAGATGGGATGCTGTGGGCAGAGTTTACCAAAAAGAATATGAATCATTGCATGTGGCATTCAAATAAAGAACCTTGACTTCACAGCACAAATGTGTACTTATATAAGCTACGTCTGTGTCAAAATTACGTACGTAACGTTTTCTGCTTTTCTTTTCCAGTCTCAAGGGTACCAGAGGAGTGGCTTCTGCTGTGCAGCATTAGGAGGCTCTCTAGTCTCCACCACTCACTGAAATCAGCTACAGTCCCTTCGTTTAATGGAATAGTTTTCAGGTAAAGGTGGCTGACCCCTGATCTACAAAGCACAACACAAGGCAGATAGATGTTCTCCACACTTCTGCCTGCTGCTGGTTACCTCTCTCTCATGCCCAGTTCAGCTTGTCTAAAATGGAACCTCCCTCCTGATGCTTCTTCTCTTGCTGGGGTCCCCATGTCTTTCACTGGCATCGCCCTCCACCCCAAGGTACCTCTGATGCCTTATTTGAAGATATGATTCTGTACATTAGAGACCATGAAGACTCCACCAGTAAACTCTTGGACCTAATAAATAGCGAAGTAGTAGGATATAAAATTACTAGTAAAACTGGTAGCCTCCCTTCATAACAATTTCAAAACCACTCTTCACAGAAGAAAAATCTTAAAATTCCTATGGAACCAAAAATCTGAGATAACCAAAGCAATTCTGAGCAAAAAGAATGATTCTGGAGGTGTGGCCACAGTTGATTTCAAGGTGTACTACAGAACCATCAGAATAAAAACAGCTTTAGTAATGACACAAAAGTAGCCACATAAGTCCATGGAGTAAAGCCCCACATATAAACCTACACAGCCACAGCTACCTGATTTTTGACAAAGATGCCAAAACTATGCACTGGAGAAAAGACTGTCTTGGGCAAACGGCGTGTGGGCATACATACGTAGAGTGATGAGACCAGATCTGTCTGTATCTTCCACTCCACACAAAATCAACTCCAAATAGATCAAAGACCTTCATGCAAGACCCGAAACTCTGGAACTACCAGACAGGAAAAGACTTCAAGATCTAGGCATAAATAAGGACTTTCTGAACAAGTCTCCAGTCATTCAGGAAATAACTCCGACACTTGACAAATGGGACCCTATGACTACTTCTGCTCAGCAAAGGAATCAGTCAACTGAAGGAAGAGACAGCAGACAGGATGAAAGAAAATCTTTGCTATTTATGAACATTATAGGAGGCTAATATCTAGACTATAGAAAAAAACTAAGAAAACTAAACAAGAACTCAAATAACTCAATAATAGATGAGCTAATGAAATAGACAGGTCTCAAAGGATGAAATGGCTCATAAATAATCAACCTCACTGGGCATCAGAAAAAATACAAACCATGTTTAAATTCCATCTCACTCCAGTCAGATGGCAGTTACGAAGAAAATAACAAATGCTGGGGAGGATGTGGCAAAGAGAACCTTTACACACCACTGACGGGATCGGAAATTTGTCCAGCCGCTGTGGAAATCAGTATGGAGCCTCCTCTGAAAACTAAAATTAGATCTTGCATAGGACCTGGGTACACCCCTCCTGGGTTTTTTTCAAAGTCAACACATCTCAGAGACACTTGCACATCATGGTTATTGTAGCACAGAACACAACAGCATGGAACTAAGCTAGGTGCCCATCTACAGAGGAATGGGTTAGGGAAATGTGGTGTGTGTACAGCTGTGCATGTGTGTCTGTGAAAGCCAAAGTCAATGTCCAGTGTCCTCCTCTATTGTTCTCAACCTTTGTTTTTGAGATAGCTTCTCTCACTGAACATAAAAATGCACTGACTGGCTAGGGTGGCTGACCAACTAGCCTGAGGAATCCACCTGTTTCCCTCCCCACCACACACATATACACACATGCATACACACACATATGCATAGACACACATGCACACACACTTACACACATATACATACAGGCAGACACACACATAACACATACACACATGCATACATATACACATATACACACACACATGCATACACACATATCCACTCATATGCACACACACATACACACATAGATACACATACACATATAGATACACACACACTCTTTGCATAAACTCTAGGGGTCTAAACTTAGGTATTCACTCTTCCAAAGCAAGCACTTCACTGAGCCATTTCCTCCTCCCTCCAACTAAGTTTGAATTATGTGTTTGATCATTTTCCAATAAACAGCTCAAACAAATTATTTTCTAATGCTGTGATAGATAATTTTATGTCAGTTTGACACAAGCTAACATCACCTGAATAAGGTCTCCATAATATCCAACTATAGGGCATTTTCTTAATTAGTGGTTGATGGGGAAGAATCCACCCCATGGTGGGTGGGGCCACCCCTGGGCTGGTGGTCCTGGGTTCTATAAGAAAGCAGGCTGAGCAAGCCATGAGAAGCAAGCCAGTAAGCAGTGCTACTGCACGGCTTCTGCATCGGCTCCTGCCTCCGGGTTCCTGCCCTGTTTGAGTTCCTGCCCTGACTTCCCTCAGTGATGGATTGTGATGTGGAAGTGTAAGCCACATAAACCCTTTCCTTCCAAACTTGCGTTTGGTCATGGTGTTTCATCACGGCAATAGTAACTAAATCAGTTGTTGAGAAGAAAAGTCCAAGTTCTAATATTATTCTTGTAGTACATGATCTGAAGGTTTTTGCTTTATGTCATGTCTTCTCAACTAGAGGGAATCTCCAACCTCAGAGTAGGTTTGGGGCCTGTAAATTAGTTGTTAAAGCTCTGAAAGTGCTGCCCTACTAAAATGCTGGTGCCAATAGTGGTAGCACGTGACACTTACCATATTTAGTCACATTGTTCTACTGCTGTGAAGACACACCATGACAAGGCAACCGTGTTGGACCATTAACATCACGGTGGGTGCACGGTGGGAGTAAGTCAGCACTCACAGCTCTGGAGCAGTCACCAGCTACATCCTGGTGCACAGGCAAAGAGCAAGAGACTGGGCCTGGCAAAGGCTCAATGAGGCCACACCTACTCCAGCAAGGTGGCATCTACAGAACCTATGGGGGCCATTCTTATTCAAACCACCACACATACCAACCTAGCCTCTGAATGCTGTTCACGTTGGGGTGTGCCTGTTACAGTAGAATCTGCTGCTAACGTGAGCATACTTTGTCTTGCTGTGAGTGTGTTCGATATCCTGAGGGGCTGGGGTACCGCTGGGACAGAAGCAGAATGGGAAAGTATGCATTTCAGAAAGAGTATGGAGAGGAGAAAGAAGGAAGAATACAAGATGCAACTTAGGCGACAGTTTCTAGGGACCCCTAGGCTATTCTTCCTTCCATGATGAGCTCCTGACTCACACCCAGGCTGGTTTTCTTTCTCTGAGTGACTAGGCACTATTGGCCAGTTAGGCCTCACCAGGCTCCTTATGGGAGCTGTCTGTGCACGGAGAGATGTTTGGCTGCACCTAAACCCTAAGGCCAGAACTCCTTCCCTCCCGGTTGTAACTCCAGGTATTGCCAAATGGCCTGAGGGGTAAAATAAAACCATCCCTGGCTGTGAATGGCAACACTCATCAGAGACAACATTTTCCATTGTATGTGCAGAAGAATCATGTAGAGGGCTTAACAAAACGCAGGGTCCTGGGCCTCTGCCTCATATATTCTGGTCTAGGATGTACGTTGGAAATCAAGATTTTTGCTCGGTGGTGGTGGTGCACGCCTTTAATCCCAGCACTCTGGAGGCAGAGCCAGGCGGATCTCTGTGAGTTCGAGATCCAGGACAGGCACCAAAACTACATGGAGAAACTCTGTCTCAAAAAAAAAAAAGAAAGAAAGAAAGAAAGAAAGAAAGAAAGAAAGAAAGAAGGAAGGAAGGAAAGAAAGAAAAGAAAGAAAGAAAGAAGGAAAGAAAGAAAGAAAAGAAAAAGAAATCAAGATTTTTAACAGATGTAGGAGTTCCTTGGAAGACTTTTGGAAATAATACAATGAGGAGTTAGTAAGATAAACAAATACCTTCATCTTGCAGAAGGTTTCTACTCTAGTAGGGGCATGGAAGGGACATGATGAGGTAAAGGTCAGATTTAGTCACACACACACACACACACACACACACACACACACACACACACCCCTAGCCTCAAAGTATACCTTTGAATGTCCATTCCTCCCCAAAATGAACCGATTTTGTTTGTACAAAGCTTTTGCATCCTGTTCTCTTCTCATTTTATCCTGTCCCTAACCACATGAGAAATCTTATCAAGTTCAAGCAAAATTTGTTTTAAAAGTTTGCTCGCTCCCAAACAACTGCTGTACAAAGTGACTGCTGACACACAGACTCTTTGTGAAATGTGGACAGCCTGTTCCAGGGTACTGCCACATTTACCGGACAGCAAAGGCTCTTCCCACAGAGGAGGCAGGGGCCCTCCCTCAGTTCTGTCCCCAAGTACTCTTTGTCCCACTACATAAAAGAAAGAAAGCCCAGTATGCTGACTCAAAAAGACATCTCAGTTTGTCAGTCAGGTTTTCTCATTTGGAAAACGAAAGATAAAGAAAGGGGTTGGAAACTTCTTCACATGGCCATGCCACAGGCTGATGTGCAAACTGAGCCACCTGTGGGTATAGACAACCAACGGGGGTGAGTGGAGCTGAGCAGAAGGGGTATAGAGCCACCTTGACCTGTAAGTGAAGTGCAATCTGCAGGTCATTTGCTAGACTGTGTGCTGGGAACCACAGCTGGCTCATTCTTGCAGCATGGATTGAGTGGAAGGTATGCACACAAGACGAAGTCATAGTCAGGAAATGGCGGCCAAAGATCTCGGCACACTGTGTCACTCTGCTCCAACATGGACACATGCTACGCACAAAATGCTCCTTAAACAAGAGTGGAATGGGCAAAGCCTGTGTTCTCTGGGGTCTGCTACGGTTTGGATATGGTTTGACTGTGTCCCCAAAGATTCAGGTATTGAAGTGTGGGTCTTAGTGTGGCACTGTTAGTCAGGAGGTGATGGGATCTTTGAAAACTGGAACCCAGCAGGAGGAGAGGACAGAGAAATTGGTCTTTGCATGCGTTCCCTCAGAAAGTTCTCATAGCACCCTAATTAGTTCCCACAAAAGTGAATTGCTATGAAAGAGGAAGCCTGGACCCTGAATCATTACGCCTTTTTATCTCTCCAATAACCTCTCTCTCACTGTGTTTTCACCAAGATGCCATCTACCACATTATGATACAGTCAAGGGGCCGTCACCTGAGACCAACTAGTCGGGGTTGTCCGGTCCTGGACTTACCACCTCCAAAGGTGTGAACTGAGTCCACCTCTTTTCTTTATATGCTATTCCAACACTGGATAATTCTTACAGCAATGGAAAACAGACTAACACAGGCTCCTTCCCACTCTCCCACACTCTTTTACTTCCTTGGTATTATTTTAGGACTACTTTCCTATAAGAAAAAAAGCTCTCATTTTGATCACTGGTGCTTACAAAAGCACACCCACCATCTTAACCAGGTAGAGCCAACCTGAAGGAGAACATTCAGTGCAGGGAACCAGGAGAAATAAGCAAGGTGAGCTTAGGAAACAAGAGCGTTAGCCAGTTATCTGGATTCTACCACTAAGGGGATGTGTGGTCTGAGGCAAGGCGCTACTTATAATTAAGCCTCTGTTTGCTCAACTGTAAGAGCTTAGACTTATTGATCTCTATGACTGTTTTGCACTATTGTCCAGTGGTGTGAAAGAACTGGGATGTGTAAGGGTCTCAAGAGAAGCCATTTCCCATATGCATTGCCCTGCTCCCCCACACTCCCTATATTCCACCCCCTACCCTCTACATCCACCAGCTCCACTCAGGAGTAATATGCCTTTCCTGCCTCAATGGTGGCAGCCAGCTGAGGACCACACAGAAAGGGACAAGAGCCACCCACTGTGTCCCTGAGGCCATTCCTTCAAATGGCCACCAAGAAGCTACAAATAATTTCCTTCAGGAAGTTCAAATAACAGAGATCCTGATAATACAGATGAATGGAAAGGAAGCCCTGGACCCAGGCTTCAAGACAGCATTTTATTCCAGCTTCTGGTTTTAAACAGGGGCAAAAGAAGCCCCGGGGGTGAAGTGACCCACCCAAGGTCATACAGCCAGTTAGTATCAGAGCCCCTGCTTTAGTTCAGTCCTGTAAAGAGAAAGGAGACCTGGAGTCACCGAGTGCTGGTGCCGGGACATGGGAGCACTGTCTTTGGTGTAACTCTAGTCCTGGGTTCCCCACAAAGTTCACAGGTAGCATTGCGGACTATATCCAGATCAGACAAAGAGGATTCAGAGTGTTAGCCTATTGGCTCACAAATCAGAGACATCCTTAGACAGGGGTCATCTCAGGAAAGGAGAAGGCTATGATTTCTACAAAGGAAAGGAAGAGACTCCTCAACTCACGTACAGCTGCTGAACAGTGGTGAGGCCCATGTGAGCAGACATGTAATTAAAGTGAGTCCTCCCAACAGGAGCAGGCCTTAATCCAGCTGTTCCTGTTCCTGAAGGAGAGGATTTGGCCATGGGCACCAAGCAAGACTGATGTATGAAAACAGTGGCTATGAGGAGAGGGATGCACCTGTCACCACAAAATACCCAGAACTGTTGGCACTTACCAGAAGCTTTAAGAGGTGAGAAAGGATTCCTCTCACAGAGCCATGGTAGAGAGCTGGCCCTTCTAATGTTTTTGCCTGAAGCTTCTTGACTCCTTAACTAGAGTCAAGTTCTGTTGTATAAACCACCCAGTTTGTGGCACTTGCCACAGCAGCCCCTGGGTAGCTATTTCAGTTTTGTTGAGAGATAGTAGGCAAAGTGAGGAGTCTATAACCATGCAGATACGCAGCAAGGCCAGGTGTGTGAGCTGATCCTGAGAGAGCCTTCTCTGCACAGCCCTTCATCGACTTGGCTCCATTAATAAGCTTCTAGGCGATATGTTTGAGGGGGGTTGCTAATGGAAAGAGAAGGGGGTGAGAGTAAGGCAAGCCTGGATGAGAACCCCAGTCTGCTACTTACTAGCTGTCATGTACAGACATCATACACTCTCTGGGCTGTTTTAGAGAAAACAGTCTTCTGCAGAGGATAATAGCAAGGACCACTAGTGGAGGTCTCCAAGGTGCCTCTTTCTGCCTTAGTCTTTGAATTCTGTTAGAGTTGGAGAGTGGTGGGAAATAAAACTAACATTCTGAAGGAGAGAGAAGGAAGAAAGGGTCCTGGAGTCATTAGATGCTGGCGCAAGATTCTCAAGAACTCAGAGCTTTCTCCTTTCGATTTCACACTCACTGAAGGTTGTACAGGGCACCTCAGACCAACATGAGTGCCCATTGATGACTAGAGTGCCTTGGGAAGACCTCAGACAGGTGAGCCTTTGTCTTATGGTGAAGACAAAAGTCATCATTTGACCCTATGTGATGAACTTCACCCACTCCACTACTTTACCCAGACTAGTGTTCCATTCCTGGCTTACTGGCTCACAAAGAATGGGTCATTAGGCCTCCTTCCCCAAGAACCTTCCAAGAGAATCAAAATTCTAGCTAAGTGAAAGTTCCTTAAAAATAGGTTCCTAGGAGTCATAGAAAAAAAATTGATAGCATTACTAATTCTTCATCTGAAGACCAGGAGAAGAATCATTTCATTTTTTTAAAGGTTGTTTAACCCAAAGTCAACTCTAACTTAGGGTAGATGGAAAACAGAGTCTGTTGCAATGAATGAAGATGCCATCACAATGCTGATCCTGACCCAAAGGATATAGCATCTCCACCCAAGTGCCTGGCTTTCTGTCTACCCTGCTTTCCCACTCTCCATGGCATCACTAACATTTGAAAAGGAGACTGACTTGTCTGTCTATTAAAAGCTCTCCACAGGGATGAGACCCATCTGACACTTAGCGTTTGTCTATTTTGTTAGCCAGTGTCCAGGTTCTACAACAGTTCCTGCATTGGGATTGGTTCACAACCTGTGTAAGTCAGACAAATGAGTGACTGGGAGTAGAGGGTAAGACATATGTGAATAAGGATGCAGAACATGGAGCTCCTTTTGACTACAAAATTTGCCCCTAAGTCCTCACTGGACCCATGTCTACTTGCCATTCAGGACATCTCTTATCCCCTGACCTGAATCTATTGCTCCAAGCAAGCTTTAATTCACATCTTCCACATGCTTGTGCCCATAGAAAAGAGTACAGCATTCATGGTATGTCTTGCTAATATAATCATTTTCACTGAAAATTAAGAGGTTGGTGCTTCATTTTTAGAAATTGGTTCACATCCCAACAGAATTTTTGGGAACAGAAGGCCAGCCAGGGTGGGGCCTGTGGGGAAGAGAGCTAAGAATGGTAAACAGGAGACATGAGTCCAGACCTCACTCTCCTGTCTTGAAAAATTAATTCTTTGGAATTCAGTTTCCTCAGAGATATTTTTACCTGATAACACGTCAAATGTAATCCTTTTGTTTTTCAAGTTAGGATCTATAAACATTAAGATATTTTAGGCTTTGTGAGAAAGGCACCTAAAGCCAGAGATGCACGTCACAATATTGTAGCAATATTGTGAGTTCATCAGGGTCATGGGGTCAGCACTTCTCCTGAGGTAAGTTATTATCACTATGAGAAGACAGCTGGCCTCCTCATTGAAAACTCAGAAACACTGGTAAGGGTACCTCCCAGGGAACATGGACATCACCCAGCAACTCTTCACCCTTAAAATTATACAGGTATGTGAGTGTGGGGAGTCGGCAGGGGATGCTCGACAGAAGGAAAGGTGGGGCTGAGGGTAGGCATCTGAAGCAATGGACAGGTGCCAAGAGTACAGATTTGGGAATCGCTCCAAACCATAAAGGGTTGGCACCCTACAGCTTGACCAATGCAAAGCACTTGTGAACTTTCCATAAACATGCAAGCCTGGCCAGGGTGTGCTACTCCCCGTGGAGAGCAGGAGCTGGGCTCCACATGCTTATCTTTATTGGGGGCTGTATCAAGTTGTCCCCAAACCCTGTTCTCTTTGCAATCCTTCCAGCATCCATCATTAAGCCTTCCTTGAGATCTATGTGGTCGGTTTGCAATGCGGTTACTTACACTTCAGTTTCTACCATCTGTTCCAACGTTTTAAGCTCAATGCTGAGCTGAGGAGACTGCTTACCTGTAAATCAGCACCTCTAGATATCACTGCTGTAATCTGGTAAGTCAAAAGTAAACTTAGGAATTCCCTTTCCTAATTCACTCCATTTCTGTCTCTGGCACTGTGTCACCCAACACTTAACTTTGGAAGTCACTCTTCATTCACCAGTCTTCATCCTAACTCTTCTACACCCTCCGTGAAGAACAGCAAGCAATCTCACTGGTCCCGGGCATGTCTTCCTGATCCCACAGGAGCTAAATAACCAGCAGGTGGATCTTTTAAAAACCACATTCATGATTTGCCTGTGAACCTATGAGGGTCTTGCTCACCAGTGTTGATAGCCTCTTCATTTGGCCCTTGGGGAACTTGATGACCACTCTCTTTTCCCTGCTCTAATTTGTTCAGTTCTGAGGACTATTTGCTAGCCACCCCCTCCCCCACACACACCTGCTTCTCTCACTCTTCAGGACAAACCCCCATGTTTCCCTGAAGGTCCCACAGTGATTTGCCATTGCCATGGCACACCTCATAAATCTCAGAACCCGGGGGATGGAGAGATGGCTTAGGAGTTAAGAGCATTGGTTGTTCTTCCAAGGGACCTGGGTTAAATCCCCAGTACCTACATGGCAGCTCACAACTGCCTGTAACTCCCCAGTTCCAGGGGATCTGACACCCTCACACAGACATACATGCAGGCGAAACACCAATGCACATAAAATAAAAATAAACAAATTATTTTTAAAAAAAAATCTCAGAACCCAGAGACATCTGCTCTTCCCAAGCTCCCCGAGTACTCTCACAATACACATCAGTCACTGAACATTGCCCTCCTGTTACCGCATACCTTGAGACCTGAGCTCTGAAAGACAGAGGCTCCGGCTCTACTTACTCAGGTTGGGCAAAGACAGAAACAATGCCAGTGAGGAGCCTGGCTGTAGACATAGCCCAGGATCAGGCCTACCTCTTCCTGTGCAGGCTACTGCTAAGGCTAGCTCCAGCGACAACACTCAGGACTTTTCTAGGCTTTCAGAACTGCTTGTTAAATGTCAAATTGAAAAAATAAATAAATAAACAGAGCCCAGTTTCTTGTATACCACACATTCCTCTATCTTAGCACAGAAATCTCTACTGTATTCACCTCAGGTATAACAGCCAGAATAACCTATTAGGTTTCAACTATGAATCCAACAAGAAATCCTTGACACTGGACCAGAAGAGACCAGAAGTTGCCACCTTGTCTGTCTCTATGAGAAGATAAGCTGCCTACCGGTCAGCAACAGCTCACATCCTTGGAGCAAAGAGGGTCTAACTCTGGTACATGCCAGGTCCCTGTAGGTACAGCCTAGTCCCTTCTGTAGATACAACAGTAGGTATGTCTTCTTGCAACCTAGACCCCAGCCAGGTAAGGGGAAGCCCCTGAGGAGAACAAAGCTGCCCTCTTGCCAGTTCCCATGGAGCAGACCTTAGGGACTTACCCTCACAGAGTAGTTCAGACCGGACCCCAACAGGTGCTGCACAGAGTGCCTGTCCTGCCTGCTCCTGGGGGTTGGCTGTCCAGGGCCAGGCAGTGGGCAAGCATCAGGAGGCGAGGGGGTTGCCCTGTGTCCCACCTGGTCCGGATGCGGTGTCGGAGCAGGCCCAGTCCTATTTAGACTGGTTTCTGGGGAAGCTGGAGTGCTTGGAGCTTGATCCTGGTTCTCCTGGAGCTTCAGCCGGGGCACTTCTTTGGAACCCAGGCAAAAGGCTTTCAGACTCAGAAAAGTGACTGGGTTGGCCAGCTTCATGCTTGCCATACGGGGGATCAAGGTGCACAGCGCGGTGGGGCTCTCTTGGGTGGGCACAGCGGCATCTTCAGCCGGCAGGTGAGGGGCCAGGGCAGGGTAGGGAGGCGGCGACGAGCCCTTGTTTCCAACCGAGCCTCCGGGGCTCCCTTCATCCAAAGACGTGATGGACTCGTTCCGAAAGCGGCTGTACTTGGCCCTGTGAAGCATCCCCAGGTGCGCAAAGAGTCCTACATACAGAGCGAGTCCTGCCTGGCTGTCCTGGCTGCGTTCTCGCATAGCCTTGGAAGTGCTGAGACGGGGCACGGAAGCCTAAACTGCTCCGCTGTCCGGTAGACCCACAGGACAGCCACTTTTCACTTCTGCCCCGGGGAGGCCACCCGCCCGGGTCCCTGACTGCTCAAGGATGACAGCCCAGGAAGATGCCTCCCGGCTCAGATTGCAGTCCCTTCCCGGCCCTGGCAGAGGCCCCGGGGCGGGGGGGGGGGGGGGGGAGGGGTTCCTCACCCCGGAGTCCCCCAGGCTGGGGCAGCCGGTGCCACCAAGTCTTTAGCCTTAGCAAAAATAGTTATCCCCCTTCTCTCTGCGCACAGGAACTTTCAAACCTGCTCCCTCCAGCTCCCACGGGGCGGGGCAGCGACTGGCCCATTAACCCTTTATTTGTTCCCGTGATTGTTCATTTCAAAGGGAAAAATAAAAAAGCACATCAAGAGTCAAAGGCCCTTCTGTATGGGCTGGGGTTATGACGGCTGCCCTCTCTCGGAGGATCTTGGTTCTGGGCCACCAGCCAGGAGTCCTAGCGACGGGCGCTGGTCCGCATTGTTCCTCCAGCTTGAGGTCCGGGCATCCTCGGTGCAGCTCGGGTCCGGTCCCCGCGGGCCCACCCCTTCTCAGGCCTCCCTTCCCTCCCGGACCCTCCTGCCGTCTCCTTCAGGACCCTGTGCACAACACGACGCTGAGCTGAGCGGATGATACGCAGGCGGTTGAAATTTTTATGAATGAATTTTGCCGAATGAATTTCCCTCGTTGTGTGAGAGCTAATAAATCTGTGAATGGAGCCGAGAATAGCTGTAATTGACTGACCGGTTGGGGTGGGGTGGGGGTGCTGCTTGGTTTTCGTCCAATCAGGCTGCAGCGTCATGAGTCATGCACAGTGAATATACTAAACTAGTAGCCGGGAGAAATGAAGCCTGGCGGAGAAGAGGGAGGGTGGTATCTGAAGAACAGGTTAGAAGTAAAGGCAGTCTTTGCTCCTGGATCGTCATTATGCTGGGAAGCGGAAGATTAAAAATCGATTTCTTTCTTGTTGAGACGGGGAGGGGCGAGAAAAGAGCTAGAAATTAGATATATAGTACCATGGACATTAGGGCATATGGTATACAAACAACTCTTGTGCGAAGCCTAGATTCATTTTCCTTAGGAACGTAATTTTTTTTTTAATTGATTGCCGCTCCATCTTCCGTCTGGTGTAATTTCCTGAGCCCATCAAATGCCCGGGGAAGACGACAGTGAAGTCAGAGCACACAGGAAGCCAGGGCCCCAGCTGGGCAGAGGAAATGCAGGTTCATTCAGGAGCTGAGAAGAGAGAATGGCTGAGACCCTGGGGTGGGGGTGGGGTGAGATTCTGGGAGGAAGCAGCTGAGGTTGCACTTCTCTGTGAGCCTTGGCTCTAGTACCTGAGACTATTCATGAATTCAAATACCAAGGCAGCAGCCAAGAGAATCTGGGAAGAGGGCCACCTCATCTTCCCACTGACCACAGACTGCTTTAGCTCCTGAGTGCTCAGGACTTGGCCAGAACTCCAAGGCCATCCAAACACGGGTTTGAATGAACCGGGTGCAGGTGACCAGGAGAAGGGCCGCTTCACGCCAGCTTCCTTTGCTCTTGGACTCAGAATGGCTTTTCAGCACCCTGTCTGCTAACTTTGTTAGCACGTGTTTTTCTCTGGGAAGGTCTTCTGTTGCTTCGGATGCTTTCTTTTCAGTCCTTACGTTCCTTCTGCTTCTCCACCCTTGGAGAAATCGAAGGGAATGGCTAAATCAGAACCCATATGCCCAGGACCTGGGGAGACAGGATGAGTCAAGACAGAAACAATCTGCTTGGTACTTCTGACTGTTCCTCATTCCTCTCTTTCACCTCCTCTGCTTTCTCCTCCCCACTCTCCATCCCTCCCTTACTAACCCTCTGCCCCAGTACCCATCACACTGTCTTGAGAAAGTCCCTTGCCTACGTGAGTGGTAATGGCCTTGTCTGTGAGAAGCAGCTAGTGAATGGTGTGAGGGGGCTTCTGAAATAACTTTAATCCCCATAAAGTCTTGGCACAATGCTCCAGAGAGTATCTGCCTCCTTAAGCATCCTGGACAGCATTTTTAAAAGGCCACTGGAGGGCCTGGAGAGATAGCTCAGCAGTTGAGAACATGTTCTGCTCTCTCAAAGGACCTGAGCTGGGATCTGTGTCAGGCAGCACACAGTACCTCCAGCCAGGAAACCCGATGCCCTCTTCCGGACTCCATGGCTACCTGCACACACACACACACACACACACACACACACACACACACACACACTTAAAAATAATAAAACAAATCTTTAAAATAAGTAAGTAAATAAAAGGCCATCAGAACCAGGGTGGCCCCACTTAGTCAGTGCCCCTCTCTGCTAGAGTATGCTAGGTCATCTTAGGCAATCACAAAGAAAAAGTATCACAAGTAGAGGACACCAAGAAAGGAATACTGTCTCAAGAAACTATTCCCAGTGCTCATGTGGGGCCGGGGAAAGTGGGTAACACCACCAACTTCTACAAGGCCTGGTGAGGTTGTCCAGCCTGCAGGCCTGAGTGACATGGAAGGCCTCTCACCCAGCTTTGAGCTGTGCTGACCAGATCAACATAATAGGGCATTCTGGAAGCTGCGGACAGAGCTAAGTGGGGACAAACAGATAAGCAAGCAAGCATAACTACTGTGAGCCACTTCGTCCCGGGAGCCTGGAAGACCTTGACCTGCAGCAGCCCCGGAGAAGGCTGGTTAAGGGAGCGGGCTCCTCTGCAGGTAAGTAGGAGGGCAAGAGGGACAATACATCATCTCCCGCTAGAAACAGGAACAAATACAACACTAAGTAATGTTCACTGGAGCTGCTGCTGCTGCTGCTGCTGCTGCTGCTGCTGCTGCTGCTGAATGCCTACCTGTTAGCTACTAGTCTGCCTGGCAGGATTAGCAACTGACTGTGCCGGGCTATGTTACACATGCACAGACCCAAAAGAAAGCAAGTTCAGCAGGCTGGCTCTGGCTACAGCCACTGCCTGCTCTGGTGGCCACTGTCTGCTGAAGACCAGAAAGCCCACATCTAGATTCTGGCCCCTGTTGAGACCACAGGCACCTATCTCATTATTCCCCAGAGCTCTGGCAAACACTTGAAGGAGAAGAAGTGGGGTTTCTTCTTACAGGTTCCAGAACTGTGGAGAAGCCTGAGTCTGCTGTCAGAAAGTAACTGCTCCACCACCAATTTCTTTCCTGTCTCTGCTCTGCAAAACTGCCTGTAGAAAAGAAAGTGTTATGTGGCCCACCAAGACTTCTTAGAAGTGAGCGTAACGTGAGACCAGCGATTGTAAGAAACCCTAATGGTCAGACCACTATCCACACACTCTGTGCACTCGGCAGCTTGATGTTGGGGAAAGACCCTTAGCTGGGCTGGCTTGGTGGAACGGGCTGTGACCCCAGCTCCTCAGGAGATGTGGGGTAGGAGGACACAAGTTCAAGGCTAGCCTGGAGTTCAAAGCCAACAACTCAATAGCTTCAAAGGAGACCGAACTAGGTGCTTGCCTTGCATGTGTGAGGCCGTGGGTTCAATCCTTACTACAGTTAGGAGAGAGGGGAGGAAAAGCCACTAGCCTGGGAGTTAGAGAGCCAGGGGAGGGCTGTTGAGGAAGCTGTTCTGCTTTCTTATCTGTCTGAGGACAGTCATGGGACAGTCACATGGCAGCGGTACGCAGCAGGCTCCTCCTGCAGAGCAGATTCTAAGGTGAATGCTTCCCAACTGCACCTGCCCTCTGTCACTTCTGTCAGCGTTCCGGGAATGATGCCTTCACAGAGGTCTCATTTTGTCCTGGCCTCCAACACGGCACAGTATCAAGCTGCTATTCCACTAGCCTCCTGTCCCCACACTGAAACCCCTCACAGGATGATCCAGCCGCAATCTCTCCCTTCTTCAATGCATTACGCCACCGTGAGAACCGCATCTCCTTTCTCCAGATAGTTTTAAATAGCTTTTCAAAAATGTTCCCCACTGCAGCTGAATGTGGAAACTTGTAGCTGTTGTGAAAGGCTCCACAAAGGTGGTTATCAATGTCTACTCCAAGGCTACCATCTATCTAGCTTAAGACAGACAAAAGGACTTGGAGGACTGACACACGTACCTCCTACGTCTGTTCCCAGGCCTTCGAACATGGGTTTGCCAGGGCATATTTGTAAACTGCTTGGAACACAATACTCTTTGCTACTAACTTTCTTCTTTCTCAAAGCTGGGCTTTCTCCAGCTCTTCTCCCATGCCTACTCTACTGTTTTATTTTAAGAGCAGACAATTTGTTCCTTCACTTTCAGGTCCCCAAAGGGCGGATACTTTGTCCCAGGTTGGCTCCTTCTCAGCCATTCCTAATTTAGATGGCTTAATGAGATTTGGGACAACTGAGCAGATGAATTAGATGAGATTCTAGACTTTGAGTCAGTAGGATAATGAGCAGGGAATTTTGAGGACCTTGGGATGAGATGAATGAATGTTGCACATGAAATAAAGAAACCTACAGTGGACAGAGAACGGACTAATTAACCTATGGAAAACTGGCACCTTTGGGTAAGTTAAACCGCTAACTTTATGATGAAGTTTTTTGTTTCGTTTTATTCTTAATGCCAACATAGTGACTTTTTGTGTTACATCAGAAAGAAAGGAACATATTGCACCTGATATTAAGAAAATAGTAGGCTCAGCCTGGGTTGGAAAGTTAACTCTTCCTATTCTCCCTCAAAGCAGATCAAGGTGAAAAGGAAAATCCGTCATGGGAACTTCATCCACCAGTCTGCCTTGAAGTCATGTGTGGAGAGTGAAGAGAGACTGACCCGAAGGTCAGGTGTTGGAATAGTTCACAGGCACGGTATCTTTTCCAAAACCACCTAGGTTCTCAGGTCCTTCAGCATCAGGGTAAATGAAAAGCTCTCAGGCCACTGCATAGTGTGTGGGTCATGGTTAAAGAAATCCTGGAGCCATGTCTAAATGCATGAGAGTAAGGCCAGCCTGGTCTACAGGGTGAGTTCCAGGATAGGCTTCAAAGCTACACAGGGAAACTCTGCCTCAAACAAACAAACAAACAAACAAAAAAACCCAACAACATTACCGTCACAGCATCTGACATAACATCTACAACCCCAGCTGGTGGAGAGGCTAAAGCAGGAAGACCATCAATTCAAGTCCTGCCTGGGCTTCAGACAGAAGGCAAGGCCAACCTTCACAACTTTGCAAGAGTTTGTTACTAAAAGGAAAGTAAGGGGCCAATAAAATGGCGCAGTGGGGTGAAAGTACTTGCTGCCAAGGACAAACTGAGTCTGCAAGTTTCCCCCGACCTCCACATGTATTTACACACACACACACACACACACACACACACACACACACACCAAACAAACAAATAAATAAACAAATAAAAGGCCAAACAGATGGCTCTACAGTTAAGAGCACTGACTGCTCTTCCAGAGGACCTGGGTTCCCAGCACCCACATGGCGGCTCACACTGTCTACAACTACAATTCCAGGGAGATTAGTTTGGTGTCACTTCCAGGGTAACTTGAAGACTTTGTCTGGAATAGAGACAAATCATTTCTCAAATGTTATCACTCTGTGTAGTGAAATGTAAAGTAAAGCCTGTATGTCCAGCTTGAAGTCTTTGTTCTGCTTTTGAGAGAAATGTTTCAGCAAAGCCTTTGCGGTGTTTGGGTTAATCAGAAGAGGCTGAGAAATTGTTTTGAGATGGTCTGAATCTTGAAGAAATGTTTCTCCGGAGAGCCTGCACCTATGAGGGCTTGCAGCGGCACTGACCTTGGTCTGAAGACACTCCAGGCAGACCTGGGGTTTATGGCTCATCATAATCGAAAGGGGCTGAGATTTGTGTGGATCATCTGCTTTCATGGGCAGCAAGAGCAAGAAGACTGTGGTGGTTGGAGCCTTTCCCAGTTAACCTTCTAATTGTTTGAACAAAGTAACTGGAGTGAGCTAGCTGGCTGCCAGTCTTTCCTGAGAAGGCTGTACCCTTCTGCTCCTTCAGAAAATGAAGGCTTTGCATCTTGGTGAGCTTCTCTACTGTGGCACCTACAACCCAACATCAAACAATAACTCTACCGCCTTTTTACCCAGTTTGGTCTCTAACTTGACAGGCTCACTTCATAATGACTCTCCTGATAGACTATGTGAACTTCATGTTTAATTTCTGTTTGAAACCTACCATATGCGTAGTTCATTGCCTCTTTTAGGATTTTTGTTTGTTTTTGTTTTTTGAGGCAGGGGTCTTGCTGCGCAGCCCAGGCTGGCTTCAGGGAACAAAGCTGGTATGCAGGCATAGACCAATAATCTTAGCGCTTAAGAGGTCGAGACAGGAGAATTGTGAATTCACCCAGCTAATCCTAAGTGTTGCCAAATTACTTTCTGTAAAGTGAGGGTTCTAGGTGAGGGTTTAAGCTGGAAAAGCCTCGTAGCATAGAGAGAACTCAGGGCCTCTTAGTGTTGCCTCTAAGCTAAGCCAGAGAACTTTAGGGATTCTTTTGATAAAGCCTTATGTCTGTTGGTTCCTCCCTTGCAGAGACTGAGGTTGAGGCTGGGGGGGGGGGCGGAGCTCAGAAGAGGTGATATGAACAGGGTATGCAGTTTGTGGAGCTAGTGTAAGGCCCAGAAAAAGAAAGGCAGACATGGTATGGTGCCCTAATCCCTGCTGGGCCCGTGGAAGTGCAAATGGCCAGGGGTAGTGACCCGGCCAGGCGTGTGGGCCCTGTAGAAGAGGCCAACTTCCACCAGCACACCACCATAAAGCCTGCTGTTGTAATCCCATGAGCCTTTTTGGCCTCTCGAGCTGACTTCACATCTTAAGCCTCCTTTTCATTTAATATAGAAGCGCCTTATTGGTAGAGATAAAAGCAAGTCAGAGATGAAAATTAAATTCATCCACATCGTAATTTAGACATGGTTCTTGCTGGTATTTTAGTCTCACAAAAAGTACAACAGCATATTCTCCCTCATACATAACCATGGTTTTTTTCTTTCCCTAACAACAACAACAGCAACAACAACAACAACAAAACCCCATAACATCACACTCAATTTTCTACCTTTTTTTCCCGTTTGGAAAAATCCTCATATTTCTCATGCAATTACAGATGGGTTATTTTAGTGGCTATCTAGTAGTACCATTGTGCAAATGCACCATAATTTACCAGTGGGGCACTGAGGTTCACACAGAGGTTGAGCGCTCTAAATAAACCTTCATGAGTGTCCGCTCTCCCTGGCTTCCGTCTTTTCTGCCATGTTTGGGTTTTTTTTTTTTTACAGTAAGATTTGTGTGATTTCTTCTAGTAAGCCGGTTTCTTGGAATGATTTTCTAGAAGTTGGTTGCTTACTTAGGTATGAGTCTCTCCCAGTGCAGCGCTGCGCACTCTGGTGGCGGCGGCGGGAACTGCGTCTCTGGGCAGCCATCGGCTGTGGCCTAGGCTGAGCAGAAGCTGGGGCCGTCAGGGGAGCGCGGCTCCGTGCTTTTGCAGGGACTGAGCCACTGAGCCAGGCGGCCAGGCCCGCAGCACCGAAGCTGCAAGAACCTGAGAAGAAAGAGCCAGTGTGCGCCGGGCAAATCCAAAGGCTTCTCCAGGCACAGAGATTCGCGGGGAGGGGCGCGGGCAGGGAGGCCACAGTCCCCCACCAGGACAAAGGGGCCTCAGTGCTGGCGAGCAGGCGACTCCCGGGGCCTGGTGGTAGCACAAAAGGAAGCTGTGTCTCTGCAGCACTCAAGATCACCTTTGTCTTCTGAGTCCAAGTCAAAGAAAGGTTACAGAAGGAGCCTGCAGGCTCTCCTCCCTCTGCAGAGGTCGGTCCAGAGTAAGAGCCAAGTTCTTTCCCAAGATGCTGGGAATTGAGATGAAAATAGAATGTGCCTGCCTGGTAGCTGCGACAGTGGCCAGTTGTGTAGAAGGCACGTCCTTTGGCCAGGGCTCCCTTGGAGGGAGAGCCAGATCAAAGGACTGAAACCCGTGGTCCGGAAGGGGCCCAAGCACAGGAGATACACAACGCAGCAATGAGAATTCACCCTGGTTGGGAAGTGGGGGTTGATCTGGAGGTGGGCCCATTTCTTCTCTGCAGACTAACTAGCCAGCCGTTCACTCATAGCTGTTCCTCTTCCTATCAAAGCAGCGGCTCGGTGCTGGCCAGTTGGAGAAAGCCAGCAGGACAAGGGTAAAGGCCACCATCCTCACATTTGGTCTTTGCTTGGTCTTCGGGAGTCGGCACAAGATTAAGTGTCTTACACCAGACCTCTGTTGACACTCAAGGCCAACAGAGGCGAAGCGCTCTTGGCTTAACTCCCTCAGTCACCCCAAGTAGCTTGCAGCAGAATGAGAAGCTACGGTGAGCAATGTGAATCCCCCTCCAACACACACCCACACACCCAAATGGGCGTCAAGTTTGTAACCCTACAGCGGCCATCTTTCCACATTCACTAATACACCCCCTCTCTCACAGTCCAGCGATTTCGTCAAGACCCACTATCTGAAAAACAGCAAAGCCACGACTCCAGATGTTCTACACTTGTACACTGACTTCCCTGACACCGAGTAACTCATGGGCAAATGTCAAAAGACACAAGGGAATAAGTGGCCCACTGCCTTATAATGATAATATCCGTTAATGATGATATAATAGCCATTAAAAAGCTGGTAAGAAACTCAATTAGCAGAGGGCGTGTAAGTCAGTCATAGGGGAAGGATTTCGGGTGAGAGGCTATGTAGAGACAGGGGCTTAAGCCATTGCACCCATTTCTCCTTGTATCGCCCTTTATGAACACTGCTGTACACAGCTTGGAGGTTTGCGCTGACCCTCGGCTGAGCACATCTGTTGGCAATACGCAACTTACTTCAGCTCTCAGTCCCTTCGTTTCAGCAATCCTACCAATGTTTCAAATGTGTTCATTATCCTTACATTTGTCCTGGTGATCGGGGCTCAGTGACATTTGATGGCGCTGTGTTATGTCTATTCTCCAAGATAGAACAATATTGAAATTAGTAACCATACAATGGTTTGTAAGGGTTGAACTGAAAGGAGAATCTCTCGTTTTCAATCAAAAGCTAGAAATGATGAAGCTTGGAGAAGAAGGCATGTCCAAGACCAAGACAGCCTGGAAGCTAGGCTTCTGGTACCAGCTGGCCAAGCAGTGCACGCGAAGGGAAGGCTCCTGAGGGAAACCTGAAGTGCCAGTCCAGTGCACGCATGAAGGACAGCAGGGGACAGATGACTGATGGAGGTTTAGTGGTCTGGACAGAAACAATGCAACCAGCTCCAGCACTCCTGTAAGAGAAAGCCCAAGCCAGAGAAAGACGCTTTACTTTCCTCAACTCCATGAAGCTGTGCGACGTGGGAAGTGTGCAGATGTTTGCTCATGGGGATTCAGGAAGGCTGCTGCCTCTGTAACAAGAAAGAACAAGGTGAAATGGCACCTGGGGTAGAAGCTGTGGCAAGCTGGCTGGGTGTGGCAGCCCAGATCTGGAAAGTGTAGGAAGTGGAGGCAACTTAGTGAGGCATCTCAAGGCAGACCAAACTAGGGTGGCAAACACAAAACCCCTCTTTACTTTATACATAAATACCTTATTATAGCAACAGAAAGCTAATACATCTTTGGAAAGGCCCTAGCTGCCATAGATAGTGATTCCTCTGATGGATCTGGGTGAAATAACTTAAAAACCTTCTGGGAATGACCACTCCATATGTTATCAGGAAGTCATGGGCTGGGAGTGTGCCTCACAGACAGAGTATTCACCTAATGTACGCAGGAATTTGGGTCCAATCCCTAGCACCACATACAGAAATGGGACTCATGGGAGAAGGTTTTAAGTGTCAGCACTGACTCCAGCTCTTGTGGATGATGTTGAAGGGCTTCAGACTTCAGCAGAGAGTTAACTGTGGACGTGGCAGAACTAGCAAAAGAACCAGAACCAGCCTTGGAGTGAGATGGATGAACTGCTCTCTCACACAAAGCTTCAGTAATGAGTTACTTCTTACACATGTGCAAAAGCAGTGGTTTCCTGAAAGGGATTAGATGCCTGGCAGAAGCTCTAAGTCCTGCTGTCATGGCAACAAAATGGAATATTCATAATCAGAAGCAGCAGCAGCAGCAGGATTCACTCCAACTTGTCATGTTTTACATGAAAATGCCATTGAACCATGCTGTGGCTCGGGGCTGGGCTTGCTTAGCACTCAGGAGAGTATGGGCGTAATCCCAGACTCCACAAAAACAACAGCTTGACATGCTAACGAAACCTTGGTGAAAGGAGAGCCGAAGGAGGCAGTGACTTCACTGCCCTGTGTAAACAACTGCCAGAGGCACCCCACATCAGAACCAACACTCATCCATTACCAGCCACCAGCATCAAGGTTTCATTTTTCCAATTACAGCTCATTGGAGGTTTTTTGTTTGTTTGTTTGTTTGTTTGTTTTTTAAGTAATAGAGTATTCTGGAATTGTCACATGCATTGTTTAGACAGAATTCTATCACATAACCAATAAACTACAGTATAGTGTATACACAAAGAGAAACCAAATGTGTCATGTGACTTGCTTTAGGGAGGTATTTGCTTTCTTGGGTGATCTGGAACTGCTCTGGTTTAGAGACCTCACAGGGCATTACTCAACAGATGATCCAAATGCCTCCTTGAAATAAAACAATGCCTGTGGACATGGTTCCCAAGTTATAGCATGCCAGACTAGAAACTAAGTACATGACAGAAGACCAGATATTTAATATACTTCTGTGGTGGTTTGATTATGTATGGCCTCCATAGAATCACATGTGTGAATGCTTGGCCCGTAGGAAATGGCACTATTAGGAGGTGTGTGTGGCCTTGTTAGAGGAAGTGTGTCACTATGGAGTGTGGTAATATTGTGTTCCCCAATATATTGTGAACACTAATAAACTTATCTGGGGTCACAGAACAGAACAGCCACTAGATACAGAGGCCAGAAAATGGTGGCACACATGCCTTTAATCCTAGCATTCTGGATCTCTCTGAGTTCAAAGCTACACTGGAAACAGCCAGGCATGGTGAAACACTCCTTTAATCCCAGGAAGTGATGGCAGAAAGCAGGTATATAAGGCATGAAAACCAGGAACTAGAGCTAGTTAAGCTTTTTGGCTTTTAGCAGCAGTTCAGCTGAGATTCATTCCAGATGAGGACACAGAGGCTTCCAGTTTGAGGAAACAGGATCAGCTGAGGAACTGGCAAGGTGAGGTGGCTGTGGCTTGTTCTGCTTCTCTGATCTTCCAGTGTTCACCCCAATACTTGGTTCCGGATTTGTTTTTTATTAATAAGATCTTTTAAGATTCGTGCTACAATGGAGGTGGGCTTTGAGGTCTTATATGCTCGGACTAGGCTTCATGTTACATAACTACTTCTGTTGCCTGTGGATTAAGATGTAGAACTCTCAGCTCCTTCTCCAGCATCATATCTGCCTGCACACCGCCATGCCCTCCATGGATGATAAACCATGAAACTGTAAGCCAGCCCCAATTAAATGTTTTCTTTGTAAGAGTTGCTGTGGTCATGGTGTCTCTTCACAGCAATTAAAAACACTAAGAGAACTCCCTTTCCCTTTTCATCAGAAAAGTAGTACTTCAGGGCAGTTTTCAACTGTCTTCAGGAGCTATGCACACCCTCTTCTGGTCAATTTGAAGAAAAGCCAAGTGACAAGTTTCTACATCTCAACATTTTCGTGGGACAGACATGAGCAGGTGTGGCAGAGTCCACTGCTCAAGGTCCATACTGCCCCAGAAGCACTGTGCATATCTGGGCACTCTAACACAGTAGAGTGAAACAGCCTTTTTTGGACCACCAGCCCCCAAACCATGACACAGAGACTTATTATTATGAAAGCTCGACCTTAGCTTAGGCTTGTTTCTAACTAGCTCTTATAACTTAAATTAACCCATTTCTATTAATCTACTATGGTGGTATTTCATTTATATATTAATAAAGTTTACCTAGAGATTAGAGGAAATAGCAAGCCATTTTAAGTAAACACAAAAGTCAGGCAGTGGTAGCACATGCCCTTAATCCAATCACTTATCAGGCAGGATCTCTGTGTGGCCACACTAGGAAACAGAACCAAACGTGGTGACACATGCCTTTAATCCCAGTACCAACCATAGAGACTTGGAGGTCTGTACAGACAGGCAGTGACAAGGAAGTGAAGTAGCTGGGCTAAGATAGCCAATAACAAGGCAGAACAGCAAGGCAAGGGCAAGACAGAACTCGCATTTTGGAAGCTGCAGAGCTGGTTAGCTAAGGTTGGCTGGTGGCTCTCACTATTTCCCTGATCTAAGGCTTTCACTCCTGTATTTGGCTCCGTGTTTAGTTAATAAGGCCATTTAGAAATTCATCTACAATACACATGCTGTCACATGGCTCGTGGCTTTTACTTCTCTTGTATGTCCTGCTTCCTCTCCTTTTCCTGGTGTCTCTCCTGCACCTAGAATCATCTCTCTGCCCAGAAGTCCTGCCTAACCAATTCCTGCCTAGCTATTGGCCATTCAGCTCGTCATTAAACCAATCATAAGGCACCTTGGCAAAGACACATCTTCACAGTGTACAAAATGATTATTCCACAACAGTAAAGCCATGGCTAGATTGTGATCTTCCACATACTGGCTATGGGGTCTTGGCTAGTTCTTAGTTTCTCCACCACTGCATTGCCTGGAAAGGACAGAGCAGCCACAGCACCGACATGACGGCTGTTCTGAGTCCTGAGGGTCATATGGGGAAAGGAGGGATCTACAGGAGTCTAACACCAGGACAGTCTGCTCAGAAGACAGGTGGGTGCCACAGATCATGCAGACCCCTCCATAGAGATTGGTATCGCTCCATGAGAATCCTGGCAAAGTCGTGTGAATGAAAGCGACAGGCAGGCAAAATCCTTCAAGTCATCGTGCACAGGGGAGATTAAGGAACTGGGGTGACATCAGAATGCATTTCAATAACCACTTTATTAGCAGAGAAGACCCCACTAGTACTTACAAAGTGCAAAAAGGCTGTTATTAACCTCGGAATGTGGGACAATGTTTATTCTTCACAAAGAAAAAGAACACAGAAATCCTCTTTTGGTATAATCCACTAATTTTGCTAGTTTTTATTAGAGCATTACAATTAAGACATTAAATTATAAATTCAGGTGGTATATTTAGAAATTAAATTACAAAACAAAACAAATACCTTTAAGGTGTGATGTGCCAACCAAGTTTAAATGTTATCATTAAACAGGGTTCAGGTGTAGATTCTGCAGAACCTATGTGTACAAAGGCTGGAAGGGGTAAGAGGGAAGAAAAGATGTTTGCAAATAAAGTATTCCACAGAAAAAATTTAAATAAAAAGATAAGCTTTCAGCAAATTAAATTAATGTTCTAATCTGTTGGCACAATGTACAGAAAATACTTACATGATAATTTCTTAAGCAAACAGCAGCTTTACAAACAGTAATACTTTATACATGTATTAGAGTAACAATGTGTTACGATTTAGCAGTTTTGTGTTAAGAGTCAAAAATGAATGCAAAGGTCACTCTTTATTTGCACATTGTAATTCCCACCCACCCCCACTTTTCCCTGGTTATTAAAAAAATCACACAAGTATGTTATTTGGATATTAATTTGTCAATATTTAAATTATTTGAATTCCTTTTGACTAATTCTTTTCCAAATACTGGAAGCATATAAAATACCGTCTCTTCAAAAATGATTCCAGTCAAAGCCTGTAAAAACTTTTCAAAGTATAACACATGTTATTTTTCCATGTTTAGTCAAAAGAAATTATATTACATCATTTACAAAGATTAAAACCAATTGAGCTATTATGAACATCTGCCTTTGAGGAGTGATCTTCACAACAAGCAAGCCTACCAAAGAGGGAGTCAAACCGGGGAGTGTAATTTATACTGTAATTCACATACTGAGAGAAGTCTAACACTAGGTCATTGCCAGTAAACTACATCTACACACTAAGGAAAAAAATCGGTTTTTACTTCTTGTGCCAATAAACTCATATTCTTACCATTAGATTCACTTCTAAGTCTCAAAGAATGAATGATACCTACTTCCAAAAATAAGACTTTCCTATTTCTCATACCTCCTCTAAAGCCTGGAATTCAATATACACCAACAGCCCCAAATTTACCCAAAGGAAACAGATTATAAAGACATTGCTGATAGGTATTTAAGATTATTCAGCATGGTAGAACTTCCTTTGATAAATTTTGGGCTGTCCTCTCGAAGTGACCAGTTTCCTGTATAAAGTCTGCGGTCCCTTAGGTTTGTGGCAGGAAAGCCACTGCCCCTGAGAGGGCGCTCACTGAACTTTTAACAACTACAGCAAAAGTAAGTTGCTGGCATTTCCAAGATTTCCTCAACTTCTCTTTTGGTACAAGTATCCAAACTCTAAAATGATGATCCACGCCCAGAAGAGAATAAAATATACAAGAAATCTTTGAAAAGCCACTACCTCAAGATCAAGAGCGATCTGAACTACTGACATCAACAGGAAAATAACATCATGAAAAGCAGGAAAAGTTTTCAAATCCTCTTTCCAGATTGCCAGTCGTTCAAAACCTCTATCATCTCTTTAAACAAGTTAAGGCTTTCAAATATGCAGACAGTAAGAATCGGCCCATGAAAATCGCACTGCCAGCTTCATTCCTTACGTCTAACGGAAGTATCAGATGATCAGTGCCTAGAGTCTACACTGGACAACAGTTTAGACTGGACGGTATACTGCTGTCCCCTTTAGCACACTAATCAAGTTGACTGACATTTTTTTTTAAATAAAGCAATGCTCCTAAACTTTTACAATTTGTAAATACTATGCCATCAGCCAAGGATCTCATCTCTCCAGCATTATAAGACCTCAGAGTTCCATAGTAGGTCCCAATTATTTCAGCAAAGACTTTCTCTAACTTGTCTCCTGTCTCCGAGAGGCGAAGTCCTGCCTGGCATGACCAGGGGATGAGTTCTCCTGGCTGCTGCCTGCTTCTGGGAGCTCATAGGGAGAAATCTCCTGTGTCTATCTATGTACTGGTAGCTGGGGTGAAGGAAAGGAGATGAAGCAAAAGACGGTGATGTGATTCTTCCATCTTACAGAGACTTGCAGACGGCAGAATCCAGGTGACGACGGGTGGACAGCAAATGGAACAGCTCATTAAGTTAAGATTCTCCCAAACATAGACACACAGTCCTTGAGAAGGGTGGAGATAAATAACCATGAATAAAATTTAATTTCTGCATGTGTTTGCATATGATAAATCATCTGAAGGATTCACACAATTAGAATAACCTTTTCTTCTTTTCTTCTACAGCTTCTTCCAAGCCTTACCTGAACATGTCACAAACTGTGGAATTGTGGTTCTTGCCATGAAGAAGGTGTATTTTAAAAGATGAAATGACTTACAATGTGGGTTTGTTTGAATATGCAAACAGATGCATGCCTCAAAACAAGAGGGTCCTAAAGCAAAAGCAAGCAGAACACAGCAGGATAGCCCTGCTTCCGGTGTCCACAGGAAGTGCTGTGGTAATACAAACCTGTCCACTAGTCACCTGTCATCGCTGCCTAACCTTACATACTATGTACAAGGGCATTCCTGAGGTAAGAGGCAAGTGTTAGACAGAACCTGGCAAGTCTCACATGGTGACCGCTCTTACAAGCATCTAACCTTTTCCACCACGAGGCCAGCATGGTACCGCCAGAGCTCACCTAACTCCTGCAGGCTGTTCAGCCCATCCTGACTTTTGTGGGTTACGATGGCCAGTGGCTTCTGAAATAAACCTTGCAGGCCAAGCAGAATCTGCATCCGTTTTTGAATACGCACGCTGGGCAGCCTGGCTGCCCTCGACTTTCAGTCCCTCAGCACTTTTCAAAGCAGCTTACCTCACTCCAACAGACAAATTATCCTGAAGGAGACGGAGTCTGCACTCAAACACTGGTCCTTATAACCTCAATCTTTAGTTTGTAAAATGATCTTAACTAGCCATTAGTTGTTTATTGTTTTCTTTAGAATTTGGTCTTCTTTCTTTAATCATTATTTTTCAATACAAAGTAAGTTGAAAGGAGTCTGAATTTCTACACAATTCTTAGAAATACACTTGGACACTAGTTAAAAGCAAAGCTAGAGATCATAACAAAATAGGTAGAAGCTACAAAAGGTCTGTTGGGAATTAAAAACACAGTAAATAACTGGACAGTGGAAAATGTTGAGATGGAGCATCAGATAGAGGGCTGCAGCCAGACACAGCTGGAGACAGCTGACACTTCCTGAGTTATAGATTTGGGGGAGCAGAACTGGAGTCAGAGTGCTCTTTGTTCACGGAGTTGCTGGGTTTCGGCTGCTGGTCAGGGATCCAGGTCTCACTGTCCACCCCCGATTCCAGTCCCTCAAGCGCTTCTGCTGATCCCTCTCCGCTTTGCTCTGCGTTGTCTTCCTCAGAGCCAGGGAGGGCCTTGCCGAGCTGAAGCGTTTCCATAGTCCTCTGGGTCTCCGAGACCCAGGATTCAATTCTACTATTGAGTTGCACTTCTACTGATATGGGTTCATGAGTATAATCTTCCTCCTCTTCCTCTTCTTCATCATCCTCTTCTTCAAGCATGCCAGGTACCAGCGTGCTGGTGGTGCTGGTGATGGAGGAATTCAAAAGATCTCGGCAACTGCCATCCAAGGAGCCCGTCTCTGTGCTCTGCTGGGAGGCCCACTCCAGGTCATCTGGCTTCAGGTCCTCCTTGTCACTTGTGGCTTTCCCCTGGCTCGGCGCTGAGGTAGTGCTGCCCGCAGCCAGCGGCGGCGGCTTACTCACGAGGGTTGTGTCGAGCGCGAGTTTACTGGGCTTCTCAGAAGGGCCGTGCTTACAGGGAAGCTCCTTCTCGTTCTCTGACGTTTCCAAGCCATCTGAAGTCTCGACCATGCTTCTCCAATTAGTTTCTACAAATAGGAACACATCTTTGAGAATCAGAAGCACTGTTTCAGAATCATGGACTTACACCAAAAATAAGGGGCAGGAATAACCTATAGAGATTTGCTGGCTTAGCACCTAAGTGAGAAAATTAAACATTTCATTTGTTCTACACTGAGCTTAAATGTTATAACAATGTTCAAAGCAATGTGCCTTCAAACAAAGAACCGAGAGGTAGAATGCACCACTATGTCTCGAAAGAGAAGACCATATGCAGCAGAGCCACTGCTGCACAGGATAAAACCTACAAATGAATGCTGTTGGTGCACTGACTCTCCATGCCCGTGTCCTCTACAGCTATGCTGACTTCAAGGACCCCCACTCACAGGCATTACAGCCAACATGTCCAGCAAAAAAAAATTCTGACCTCAAGGGTTTGGAAAAGCACATCAGCTACAATTTGGGGCATATGGTTCATTTATACACAACCAATCTAACCATGTATTTCTAGTGTTTGGAAAATCTGACTTACAACACATGTAACTCGGCTTACACAGTGTGTTATACAACAGTGTGTTGACAAAATCATCTTTACCGACTAGGATTCCAGGGTGAGTGCGACTCTCCCACTTCTCCAGGTTTATTTTTTAAATAAAAATATCCAATTATCTTGTAGTCATTTGCACTTTACAGGAGTAATAAATACTATTATCTTGTTGGAGTGAAAAGAGAAAACTACACCCAATACGTATCAGCGTTATTAGCCACAGTCACACACGTCGGTGCAGATGGTACTGGGCCGTCATGAGGACAGGGGTACAGAAAGGGAAACAAACAACCAGCCTTCCTTCCCTGCAGCTGCTTCAGCACAGGCTACTACAGAGGCAGTCCACCCTCCTACATGCTCACCTCTTAGAAACACAATCCTTCACAGTGTAAAAGCAGAATAACCCGGCTGGTAACCCTTGGCCTACCTTCTTCCTTATTCTATGCCTCTATCCCATCAAACTCACTCCTTTGTGCCACTTAGCTCAAAAACTACATCTGCTCACTGCTGTCTTAGCCCAGGCCTCAATCTCTCCATCCATTTGCTATATGTTCCTAGCTTATTTTGCAAGCTGGCTTTGTCTCTAACTGGCTTTGGGTGTCCTTAAGACAGGAGTCAGACTCCTTAGATAGTTCTTCTGAGCCCCTCATGACCTGGCCTTACTTACCTGTCTTTCTGGTCTCATTGCATCCTGCCTCCAGACCATGCAAGCTACCCCGAGTATCATTAAATCCTCACTGTCCCTGCAGTCATCACAGGATAAACTATGCCTTAGCATACACTCTCTGTGGAAGTCCTGATGGCCACTCCTTGGGGCCTTCCTTCCTGACATGGAGATAGATGTCCCCTGACTGAACCACCACACTTTACATTACCATTCAAAAGCACTTCCTCCTCATTCCTCACTCACTCCCACCACATCTGTTGTGGCTGCCACACAGTAAATAACACTCTGGGCGGAGAGAGCGAGACAGGTTTCTCTGTGTAGCCTTGGCTATCCTGAAATTCGCTCTGTAGATCAGGCTGGCCTTGAACTCAAAGTTTCAACTTCGTCTGCGTCCCAAGTGCTGGGACTAAAGGTGTGCATCACCAGGCCAGTCGGTGGTGGTGCACGCCTTTAATCCCAGCACTTGGGAGGCAGAGGCAGGGGGATCTCTGTGAGTTCAAGAGTGAGTTCCAGGAAAGGGGCAAAGCTATACAGAGAAACTCAGTCTCAAAAATCCAAAAAAAGGGGGGGAAAAAAGATGTGCATCACCATAACATTTTTTGGCACTAAAAAACATTTTTTGAAAACAGCTATTAAAGACTGGTAACCTGCGTTTAATCCCTGGAAACCATGGAGAAATGACTTCACTACTCTAACACCATCGAACATACTATGGCATAGGTGTGCCACAGCCTATCATGCACATACACACACAATAAATATAATTTTAGAAATTAAAAATAAGTTAGTATTTCATATATATTTAATTATGAAAAATAAAGCCTTAAAGCCACATTTGCATTTCCTTCCATCAGCTTTTCTTTCTCCTAAAGAAAGGGTTAGCATTTAATTACTTCTTGGGTACAGTGTTAAAAATACAAACTAAGGCTTCCCAAGTGCTGGGACTAAAGGTGTGTGCCACCGCCGCTGCCCAGCCAGAAGCCTCTGGAGAGGTGTGGCCTTTTGGAAGAACTCTGTCACTGTCAGAAGGTTTTGTGGTTTCAAAAGCCCACACCAAGCTCTGTGTCTGTCAGTCTCTCTGTCTATGGACCTGGTTGTAACTCTCAGCTACTGCTCTAATACCTGCCTGCACGCCTCCATGCTCCCCATCATGACGATAATGGACTAACCTCTGAAACTGTAAGCCAGCCCCCACCTAAAAGCTTTCCTTTATAAGTTTCTATGGCCGTGGTATCTCTTCACAGCAATGGAACAAATGACTAAGACAAAATGATTAAATTCCAGCGTCTTAAAAGGGCAGACTCAGTAGCCCTGATTGTCCTGGAACTTGCTATATAGACCAGGCTGGCCCTGGAACTCATAGAGATCACTTGTCTCTGTCTCCCAAGAGCTGGGATTAAAGGCGTGTACTACCATGCCCAGCCAAATATTCTATTTTTAATAATAATGTTTAAACTGATTTTTTTACTTTCTTTTTATCCTATGTGTCTTTTATTAAACTAAATTTTAAGCCAAAATTTGATAATCAAGAATAAGAATATATGGGCTGGAGATGTAGCTCAGTTGATGGAGTCCTTGCTTAGTGTGCATGGAGTTCTGGGCTTGCTCCCCAGTGTGTTATGAACTGTGTATGTGGTAGAACACACCAGCAATCTGAGAACTTGGGAGATAAAGATGGGGTAGGGGGTGGGGGTGTCTGAAGTTCAAGGTCACCCTTATCCACACAGTTAAGTTCAAGGCCAGAATTAAAAAAAAAAAAAAAAAGGGGGGGTGGGGGTGGGAGGGTAGGGGGATGGGGGGGTGGCGGTGACAGCGGCGGCAGCGGCGGCGGCGGCGGCGGCGGCGGCGGCGGCGGCGGCGGCGGCGCACGCCTTTAATCCCAACACTCAGGAGGCAGAGGCAGGGGGATCTCTGTGAGTTCGAGGCCAGCCTGGTCTACAGAGTGAGTTCCAGGAACGGTGCAAAACCAAAAAATAAAATAAAAAATAAAATAAAAAAACAACAACAAAACAAACAAGAAATATAATGGAAGACTATATACAAAATGGTTTTGGCCACTTAATCATTTCATTTCAGGGTGGGACAACTCACCATATTCCTTTTCATTTACTTCAGAAATGGGCTCAGAGATCACACTGCAGAAAGAAATAGCACTTGCTGCTGAGGGGTTCCGAGAGTGGCCCATGTGGTGAGGCACCGTCTTGACACTCTTCAAGGCTTCCTCGGCTTGCTCCTGCTCGGTTGCGGCAACCATGTCCTTGTAGGCCTTCCTGGCTTCCTCAGTGAGCTCCACTAGTCTATTAAATAGGCTCTAAAAAGACAGAGGTTCCTCTGTGACGGGTCATTTTTTTATTAAGTTTTTTTACATTTTTAGTCCCGATGAAATTTGGACAGTTAGTAAACCACAGAATGTTACAAAATGCACCTAACACACATATGGCTTATTAATACTCATAGGGTTGAGACAGCCGATTCTAACAGGAGACTCTGAATGCAATCCATTCAAAGGTTCAGCAAACACACTCTCCTTTAGTCAGCACTACAGAGAGTAAGAAAGGCACCAACTCTCCTCTTACAGAAACTTGTGTATAACTGGCACCTGCAGAGGTTTTTAACTTTGTGTTTTACAAAACAAAACACCACCAACAAATTAACAACAGTATAGCTTTTAAAGAAGACATCGCATCTGACTGGGCATCACTGAGGAATCCAAGGAAGCTGACATCTGAGGCTGCAGAACTTGAAAACAGGTACAGTTCTGTGAGGGAGGGGAGGCCAGCTCTGACTAGCTGAGTCTGTAAACACAATTAAGGGAGACACAAGAGAAACACAGGCTGGTTTGGGGGCAGGGATGGTCTTACTTGGGTTAGAACATGAGGGAATGGGCATGTGGGGGGAGGTGGTCAGCAGGGGTAGAGAAGATGGCAGTTTCCAACGGAATTTAAAGTCCTCTAGCCAAGTGTGCTGACAGAGCTTTAATCCTGGCAGAGGCAGAGGCAGGCAGAGCTCTGTGAATTCCAGGCCTGCCAGATCTATATAGAGAGACCCTATTTTCATCCACCAACCAACCCAAACCAACCAACCCAAACCAAACAGACAGACAACCAACCAAACAGACAGACAACCAACCAACCAAACAGACAGACAAACAACCAACCCAACCTTTCTGCAGTGCTTACTTGTGGGAAGAACTGAAAAGGAAGTTGATTTGTATAGATGGTTAGGGCCTGTTGATGGTTAAAACATAACATAGGTAAGCATGATTACCGAGCTGAGGGCAAATTATAAAAATGGAATATAGAGCCTGGAAGAAGAGTAACCTAAACTTCCTCCCTCAGTAGAACAAAATCAGTATGAATGAAATGAACACCTGAAGTGACATGGGGTGGAAATGGGGCAGTCTTCTGTTTAAAAGCTGCACCCCAACAGCTCTACCTCAGGACATCCTCAGGCACCAAAAGAGACAGCCCGTGACAAAGCCTAGTGCTTCCCAGAGCATCATTCTAAAAGGCTTCACTCCCAGGAAATGGTTCTTGCTATTGCTGGGTCTTGTTCTGTTTCTTCGAGACAGGGTTTCACTATGCAGCTCCAGCTGTCCTGAATCTCAGAGATCCCCCTGCTTCTGCCTCCCGAGCACTGGGATTAAAGGTGGGCGCCACCATGCCTGGCGCTCCTGGCAAATGTTTTAATGTTTTGTTTAGTAAGAGAATCTCAACATGGCTTGATACAATGTTGAATTTTATATATAAAACTGCATTTCAAGACAATGGGAAATGTGGTGATATATTGTGTATTAAATAAAATTTGTCTGAAGATCAGAGGACAGAACAAGCCACTAGATGAAACATAGAAGCCAAGCAGTGGTGGCACACACCTTTAATCCTAGCACACAGGAGGCAGAGATCCGTCTGGATCTCTATGAGTCCAAAGCCACCCTGGACTACATGTGATTGACTCAGTCTAGGAGAAAAACAGAGCCAGGCAGCGGTGACACACACCTTTAATCCCGTATGTGAGAAGTCACACGCCTTCAATCCCAGCAATAGGACATAAGTAATATGGTGGGTGGAGAAAGGTATATAAGGCAAGGGGAGACAGGAACTGAGGCTCTTTCAGGCTGAGGAGTTGGTGAGGTAAGAGGTGGTGGCTGTGGCTTGCTCTGCTTCTCTGACCTTTCTTTCAGCTTTCACCCCAATATCTGGTTCCGGGTTTTTATTAAAAGACCATTCAGGAATTTGTGTTACAGGGAAGCATAACAGGCTTCCCTCATTCTTGTCGAGGTACGGCCATGACGTCAGGATCAGAGCATGGCAGAAAGCGCCCCAGTGCTGCTCAGAGGGTCAGAACTGTGCAGGAAATGCTGCAACCAGCTACCAAACACATGCTTTCTATTTGTTTTTATAGAGGAAGAAGAGTGTTTAAAAGCAGCCCCTTCATGGACCACTAATAATGACAAGTATTATTTGTAGTTTGTAACAAAGCACGCATTTAAATGAAACCACTAAAAAAACAGGCATGAAGATTTATGATTATGAGATTAAAATAGGTATTATAAGCAGGACAGACAGAAACAGTTCAAAACTAAAGAATATAAGGGAAGAGAAGAAAATATTGAAGAAAGAAGCTCTGGTCCACTCCTCTGAGTCACTAACTCACTCTTAGCATGTGTTAACAGGATGGAGAAAGAGCATATGCCTCCTAAGTGTATGTGTGTGCAGGTCAATGGCAGGTGCTGTTCCTCAGGCCATCATCTTGTCTATTAGACAGGCTCTCTCACTGCCCCAGAGACCCTTGTCTCTAGCTCCCCAGTGCTATGAGGACAAGTGTGCACCACCTTGCCTGGCTTGAGGTGGGTGCCAGGGATCAGACTGAAGGTCATTTACTGACTGAACCACCTCCCTGATCCTGTCTCCTAATTTCTTACCTCAGCACCAAAATAGTTGAAGATTCCCACAACACTAACAGGAACCAGCTTGTTCACACAGCGTCCCAAAGCTTTCCTTCCAAGGGCAAACACAAAAGGAATCTCCTGTTCCCGGGCCATGGCTATGACATTGTAGAGGGCCTCATCCAGGCCACCTAAGGAAATCAACACGTGGAGAGACATCCAATTCAATCACCTTCATGTCGGTGCTAACCAGGCCAAAACACAGAATACTGCAGCAAAGCAATGTTTTACTTGAACTGTAACACACACATTTTCTCTCTCTCTCTCTCTCTCTCTCTCTCTCTCTCTCTCTCTCACACACACACACACACACACACAGAGTCTTTCTTCAAAATTAAACCCCAAATTCCTTCAAACCCAGTATTTTATTTTCTCTATCTAGAAGGGTTAGCATAGCAGGAATCAAGTTTCAATGCAAAAAACATTTATTATGGAGAAATTACTTGAAATAGTTAATAGTAGTTAATTTTTTTTCACAATCTAAGCTCCAGTAACAACTGACCATATTTAGGAAGACAGATGGACATGGCGGCATTGGTGTTTTCTCTGTACAAATGTCTACCACTGCTAATGATATCCAGATCTGCCTGCTCCACCACCAAGGTCAAACAGGGTTGCATACCAGGTGATGTACTCATGTGCTAGCTTACCAAGAGCCTCTCTGTGTGTGCTGGACAGCTTGATGTCAGCTTGTCACAAGCTAGAGAGAGTCATCTGAGAAGAGGGACCCCAATTAAGAAAGCGCCGATGGGTGAGCCAATGTGCACTTTCTTAATCAGTGGTTCATGTGGGAGGGCTCAGCATGCTGTGGGTGAGGACATCCTTGTGCTGGTGGTCCTAGGGTCTATAAGAAGGCAAGGCTAAGGAAACCATGGGGAACAAGCCAGTAAGCAGCACTCCTTCATGGCGTCTGCATCAGCACCTGCCTCCAGCCTACTGCCTTGAGTTCTTGTCCTGATTTTCCTCCTCAGGCTGATTTTGGCTATGGTGTTTTATCACAGCAATAAAAACCCTCAGATACTATGTAACCACTGGTTTCTGGGAGACAAATCTCCACCATAAGCAGGAGCTGATATCTACCTTTTTTCTAATTGTCTTTATTTTATTTTTGATTTTTTTGAGACAGAGTTTCTCAGTGTAGCTCTGGCTGTCCTGGAATCTGCTATGTAGACCAGGCTGGCCTTGAACTCACAGAGATCTGACTGCCTCTGCCTCTCCAGTTTTAGGTTTAAAGGCATGTGCTTCTACTGCCCAGCTTTTTCTAATTGTTTTTAAAGAAGAAAAAATCATTAAAGAAAGGTTACGTAAAGTTTTCAGAGAAGAATCTACAGATGCAAAGTGATCCACCTGACTAGTTCTGGTCTGATCACAGGAAGGAGACAGTCACTTGGGGGCTCAACGGAGATAACTAACCACAGTTCACACACAAGGATTCCCTTTAGAACCCTGTCTTAATCACACCTACTTAAGCTTAGGTATTGGAAGATTTCTCATGCTCAACACTTATTCCATAACTGCATTGTAGAGACAGACATGTTCCCGACTGCAGGGCTTGTTTCAATTCCCTACAATGCTAACGAAGAGATGATAAACATTTCTGCGGCAAGTGCACACACCCTTTGACTGGATCTTCTCACAGTTTGGGGAAATGATGACACATTTGATCTTGTTCAGCTTCATGTGCTTGGTGACCTCCCTCAGCCCCATGACCAGCCGTCGCCTGGCTTTGGCTCTCACAGGGTCCTTCTGGTAGATGCGCTCCTGGAAACTGACAAGCTCTTGCAGAAGGAGGGTCACACATTCATCGATTTCTTTAGAGAGAACCTGATTACAATATCTGGCAAGGAAACAAAGAACCAGGTCATTCCATCCTAATTTATTTCCTGTGGTTACAAACTTACATCAGGAATATCTTTGAGGGAGAATACATCCAACATGGCATTTTTATAAAAAGTCATCAGTCTGTACAATTTCTAAACACGTCAATCAGAAAAACAGCAATACTGATTATCTTTGCTTGTGAATTTCAACTAAGTAGCTTTTAGTCCAGGACAGGCTGCCTCAGGGAAGTACTACCGAACTCCTAATCACCACATTTCTAAAGATACAACCCGACAGCTGGCTTTCTAAGCGGTCGTAGTTTTTACGTCACTGTGATAAATACTAGCGGCCTCTGGTAGGAAAGCAATGCACTTCTCTGACTTTCTGAGTGACAGTTCATCTGCTAGGGAAGGGAGGAGTCCCGACACTGCTGACGGTGGGAACTGGTGCAGCCTGAAAATCAGGGCTCAGCTACACCATTCCTGGGTGTAAACCTGAAGAACTCCAAGTTAACAGAGCAAAGAGATCAATGTGTACCCATTTTATCGCCATACTATCCTATCAGTTAAGAAATGGAACCAGCCTAGATGCTTTCCAACACGAATGGCTAAATGAAATTGATCGAAATTTACTAATATATACTGGAATTTTATTCAGCTGCCTAGAAAAATAAAATCAAGACATTTGCAAGAGAACAGATGGAACTAGCATCTATTTATCATTTATGCTAAGTAAAGTGACGGACTCAGACCAATACTGCCTGCGTTCTCTTGCGTAGAATTTGGATTTAGGTTTGCGTATGTGCACATGCACACACCGGAGAGCAAGTCAGGAAAGCAGAAAAGGAACCGAAGGGGGAAGAAAGCAGAAGGCAATGAAACGTTTGTGTTTGTTTTTGAGACAGGTCGACCTCGCAGCCCTGGCTGTCCTGGAACTCACGGAGATCTGCCTCTGCCTCTGGACTGCTGGGATTGAAGGCGTGCCCCGCCACCACAGCCAGCCAAGGTAACGGAATGCAGTGATGTGAGAAAGGAGTATCTGGGACCAGAAAGTGAAGCAGTGTGAGGTGGGCAGAGGAGAGGGAGGCACTGGAGAAGGTCATGAATGACACCTATGTGTGAACATGCCGTAATGAAACCCACCCTTCATGCTACATTAAAGACAAAAATCAAGGCGGTGGACAGTTCTTGTTACTGCACAGTCCACTGGTCCTTACAGTATACCCAATAAACCTTTTGCTAAAAGAAAAAATGTTATAAAACATGCCAAGAAACCTAAAAACACTTCATCCTTTGAGCCTGGATAAATCTCAACCTTTCCAATAATGAAAATAAGTTTAGTTAGAGGTTCTGAAACCTATGGCTATGAATGATGAACTTAATCAGTAAACTGAGGCCTTGGGGTAAAAGTCACAGGCTTTTACATCAAATAGAGCAATCAGAGGTCATTTGAACATGTTGGCTCTATCAGAAAAACAAAGTGTGTGGTCGCTGTGCACTTAACTGCAGGGTGAGGAAATCATCCAAGTTTACTTGTGGACCATCAACCATCCCAACTCTTATCTCATCTCCACCAGAGGCAGGTAGTCTACGTCCTACGGTGGAATACGTGTCCAGCAAACGTCACATTTTGCATGAAAATGTTTAAGCAAGTATGACACAATTTCAGAAGATAGAAATGGGTGGATTGAGGAAAGATTAACCATCATAAACACACAAAGGATTCAACATCAAACTACATTTTCTTTCACGTTTCAAGCTGTTAGTTTCATACATATGTAATTTATTCTCCATGTGCTTCATTTGCTCCACATCTGCTGCCTGACATATAAATGGCTGCTCAGAGCCTGAAGAGAGGCTTCTGCTCAAACGCTAGTGCTGAGGAGCGAGCAGAACAAGGCAGAGGCTGCAGACCACACTGACCTCACTCCAGGATTCCTTCAGAAGTCATTTTTAAAGGTAAAACCACTTCATCCTCACAAACACTAAAATATGTCACAGCACTTAGCTTAGTGATTCCCTAATTATCCCAATTCTTAAACCTAGACATATTTGCTTACAAGCAAGAGCTTGGGTTGACTGTGTTGCTCACTGGTCAAACACTTGACCAGGAAGCAAGAGGCCCTGAATTCAATCTCTAGCACAACAAAAATGAAAACAAACAAGAACAAAATGACATGGCTTTCTGTGACAGATCCAGGGTCTTAGACAAAGAACCCTATTGTATGTTACTAACTGATTAGCAAGCTTTTCAAAGTGCCCGTATTATATGCAAAAATAAAAAAAAAACCAAACCAAAACCAAAACCAAAAACCTCAACCCCAAAAGTATTTGGAGGTGCAAAACCCACAGTACATTACATTCTCTATGCACATATACATAACATACATCTATAATATACATCTGATGTAAGAGGCCAGGATTCTTTATCACCGTATGTGATAAAGCAAACTTACTACTGTGAAGTCCCATTCCATGGATGCTGACATCAGAACTGTTTTAAATAGACCCAAACCCTGTGAAACAAGAGAAGAGCAGCCCAACCTCTGCATTCCACCTTGCTCTGCTTACTTGGTAACAAGGATACAAATTCAGAACAACCAAGATCCTTCAACTGTTTGACCTCAACACTGAGAAAAAACAAAACAAAACAAAACAACTTACTCTCGAAATCTTTTGCTGTGGATTTTGGTTATCGTTGACGAAGCCATTGGGCTGCCTATGCCAGAACTAGCAGGAGAGCCTTGCGACACAGGTGTCATACAGTACGGAGAGTTCTGACTGGCTGGAGACAACGAAGCATCACTGGGCATGCTCAGTCCAGTATCTGGAGACGAGAGGTGAAAGGGAAGAGCTGACAACGTCAGATGTTAACTAAGAAGCCCCAGGCGGACACAGGCCACTTAGATGGCAGACCTCTCGGGCCACACCCTGACTCTCTGGAGTATGTAAGTTAGGTATTTTCCTACCACAAATCATTATTTCTTACAAACTAAAAGAATGAAGCGGTTGGGGATTTAGCTCAGTGGTAGAGCGCTTGCCTAGCAAGTACAAAGCCCTGGGTTCGATCCTCAGCTCAAAAAAAAAAAAAAAAAAAGAAGTATGTGATACTATCATACCCAAAGAAAACCAAGCGGAGCAAAATTATCTAAGACACAGCTGCCCAGAGGTCTGTACCTTTCTGCACAGCATTATTACACATCTCTATTTGGTCATCTATTTCTTAAATCTTTCTAATTCTATCTAGTAGTGGCAATGACAATCTCATGTCACTCATTCTCTCCTGACTCTCCAGGCCCCACACCTGCTCACCCCACCCAACTCTAGAGGCCCCACACCTGCTCACCCTCCCCAACTCTAGAGGCCCCACACCTGCTCACCCTCCCCAACTCTCCAGGCCCCACACCTGCTCACCCTCCCCAACTCTCCAGGCCCCACACCTGCTCACCCTCCCCAACTCTCCAGCCCCACACCTGCTCACCCTCCCCAACTCTCCAGGCCCCACACCTGCTCACCCTCCCCAACTCTCCAGGCCCCACACCTGCTCACCCTCCCCAACTCTCCAGCCCCACACCTGCTCACCCTCCCCAACTCTCCAGGCCCCACACCTGCTCACCCTCCCCAACTCTCCAGCCCCACACCTGCTCACCATCTTCTGACCTGCACACCCTCCCGACACCTCTCCTGACTCTCCTCTTCCCCACACACTTGTCTGGCCTCTGTTTCTGTGCTTAGGCAGCAACTCTTTTGGATGCAAACTATCGCCTCTACCAATTCTTACTAAGTCACTGCTTCTCTTCAACAGGTGAACTCAAGAACTGAATTCGTGTATTAAATCTAATAATTAACAAAGTCACACATTAATCCTATCTGTTTACTGGATTATCAGCCCTGACAGTCAGCCTTTGATCATTCTGTTTTCCTGTCTCTTCCCTCCACTACTCACTGAATACCTTTTGTATCAATTAATCAAAATCGGAGGGATGAATGGATGAATGGGCACACATAAATCTAAGGGGAATCATACTGAGAATAAAGGGGAACCCAAGCCAAGCACATCCTAGATAAGTGGATGAACTTTTCTGAAAGTACCGAGAAACTCCTGCTTGACTTCTGTGCAAATCAGATTTACCCTGCTGCAAAACGCTGTGTGGCTACTTACTGTACCAGACAGAACCTATCTGCTGGAATTACATGTCCTGGGTATGAATAGAATTGCTCTGCTTTGCAATTCTCTATTCCTTGTGCCTTATGTATTAATTCCCTCAAAGCAAAAAAGGAAAACAATAAAAAAATGATTTGAAAAACATTCCTATGTAGAAAACAACTGGTAAATAGTGCTCCCTAGGTAAAAGATGATGACCGAGAGGTCTTACGATAATCCCAGGAGTCCCAGGCACTGGGAAGATCCTAATGTTTGAGATGTTACAACAAATGATGGATCTGGCCTCCCAAGTGTCAGAGGTCGGATATGTAAAACCTGTCTACCCTCTCAGCCATCTGCCTTCAAAAAACCCCATGCAAATCCATGTACCTAAAATACAGCGTGCAACTTCCGCTTGAGACACAGCCAGCAAGGCTTCCTCTCAGGGGCAACACTGAGGACAGCTATGGCAGAGAGAGGTGCCCTCACCTTCCTGGGAGACAGTCTCCTGAGGCAAGTCATTGGTGAGGTCCAAATGCATTTCTGTTGGCTCCTCAGCTCCCAGAACACTGTGGTCCACAGTCAGACGTCCCTTCTTCTCTTCTCTTTCTTTCAAAATAACCTGAAATCCATTGCACAGTTCTTTAATTACTGCTCATTCTTCAACTAGATACAAGCTACTATGATGTCACACTAAAACACAGGCAAAGCCATGAGGAGTTCAGTGGGCTGCACCTACCCCACTGCTCAAAAGCTGACCTCTACAAATGTGACTGGCCATGTTAGAAACTGGAAGTGGAAGGAAATGCTATACAGAGAATACAGGGAGAGTGTGCTAAGTGTACACAGCCAGACACACTTCACCTGCCTCCATCTTCAAATAAAGGGAAGCAGGATGCTGAGAACACACCAACACGCCACATCTGCCCCAATCTGGAAATCCTAGGTGACCGAGTAGGATTTCCCAAACAGTGACTATAAGTTTGGAACTCATACAGTTCATGGGACTTACACTGTACAGTTTTCAACTATTCAGACATGAATTGCCTCACTCTGACCCTCCAATACTAAACCAAAGCAGATACAACCATCAATTTACAGGCAAGGAAGATGGAAGTGAAAAGGTGGGCCTGAAGTTTCTCTACTACGTACAGAGCAAACACTGAAGTTCCTAAGGTCCAGGGCTAGCTAGCGAGGAGGCAGAGTGCCCGTCCCAGATGAATGAAGCCTTGGGTCAGCTCTCCAGCACTGAAACAAGGAGACGAGAAGGAGAAGAGAGAGATGGGAGGGGAAGGGAAGGCTGGCCAGAAGAGGAGGGAAAGAGAGAAAAGAAAGGGGAGGCATGGCTGTGGAGATGCATGGCTGTGGAGATGGATGGCTGTGGAGATGCATGGCTGTGGAGATAGATGGCTGTGGAGATGCATGGCTGTGGAGACGGATGGCTGTGGAGATGCATGGCTGTGGAGATGCATGGCTGTGGAGACGGATGGCTGTGGAGACGGATGGCTGTGGAGACGGATGGCTGTGGAGATGCATGGCTGTGGAGATGCATGGCTGTGGAGATGCATGGCTGTGGAGATGCATGGCTGTGGAGACGCATGGCTGTGGAGACGCATGGCTGTGGAGACGCATGGCTGTGGAGACGCATGGCTGTGGAGACGCATGGCTGTGGAGACGCATGGCTGTGGAGACGCATGGCTGTGGAGATGCATGGCTGTGGAGATGCATGGCTGTGGAGATGCATGGCTGTGGAGATGCATGGCTGTGGAGATGCATGGCTGTGGAGATGCATGGCTGTGGAGATGCATGGCTGTGGAGACGCATGGCTGTGGAGATGCATGGCTGTGGAGATGCATGGCTGTGGAGATGGCTGAGTGGTTAAAGCGCTTGATGTATAGTAACAACTGCAGTCTGGATCTTCAAACACACAAAGATGCCAGATGGGTGTGGCAGACCACCCATGAATCAGGGCCCAGAAGGCTGACATGTGACTCCTGAAGCAAGCTGGCTGGCCAAACCAACCATATTGGTGAGCTCTGGTTTCAACTAAGAGACCCTTCCTTAAAGAACAGGGAAGAACAGGGTCAAGAGCAATCAAGAAAACTCAGACACAAACCTTAGGTTTCTACATGCAGGCCGTCACACAAGCATGCCCACATATGCATGCACACACATATATACATAAGAGAAAAACATGCAAAGGAAGGAAAGATCTGGACTGATGATTCCTAAGGAGTTTAATGTTTTGGGATATGAAATGTCCAGCTGTCCACTTTGTAGGGCCTTCTTACATCCAATGCTGGTTTTGAATTAACCAGTCACACAGAGCCATGTGGATACATATATTACAACACCTGCCTCCTAAAACACCACTGATCTCGCAAAGACATGTAGAACAGGAACAGTTTCAGATGGGCTACCTTTTTGAGTGCTGTGGGCCGTTTTAGCTTTGCAATCTCCTTCTCTTTCCCTTTCTTTGCTTTAGAGGAAGTCATGTCCAGAGAGCTGCAGGACGTCAAGCAGGGCTGACTCTTGGTTAAAGGCTTTCTGTTAGCAGTGTCTTTAGTGTGAAAGGCAGCTGCAGCGGTGACTGCGAACAAACAAAAGTGTTAGTTCCACTACTGCAGCCAAATCCACACACCTGGACAATTCCAGTAGTAAATCTTCAAAAACACAAGCGTTCTCTTCTGGTAGCAAAGGCTAAAAAATATGTCATAGTATCAGGCTCAGCAGAGTCCCTCAGACACACCTTCTTTCCAAGTCTTTGGCCTCCCTAAGATGAGGAAGGTAAGCCAATGCAGTAAGCCGACTGGAGCTCTGAAAGTAAGCCTGGACTGTTAGTTCAACTCAACTGCAGCAACTGAGCGGGCACATTCTCTGCAACTGGCCTCCAGGCACAATGGCCTACTCCCTCTGGCGTTCTCCTCACTCCTCCAGAGCCAGCTCCCCACCTCATTTGAAATACTTCTGCAGCCTACGGCTCCCCTTCAGTTGAGTGTCACAAAGGAAAGCTGACTCTTGCACCTACTCCCTGTGCTACCCAGCACCTGCTACACCCCTGCTCACAGCCTCATTCTTTTTTTTTTAAGATTTATTATTTATTATGTATACACTGTTGGCCTGGATGTATGCCTGCAGACCAGCAGAGGGCACCAGACCTCATTACAGATGGTTGTGAGCCACCATGTAGGTGCTGGGAATTGAACTCAGGACCTTTGGAAGAGCAGCCGGTGCTCCTAACCACTGAGCCATCTCTCCAGCCCACACACCCTCATTCCTTACCCTTGGTCTTTTAATATTGCTAAGCCTCCAATCTCAACCCCTCCACTCTAGCAGAATGTTCCTGTCACTTTCTTGAGAAGACACTGCCTAAGTTACAAAAACATCCAAAAGGAGGGACAGATATCCTTACAACCGTCAAGGCCCACTAATGAACTTAATGTTGTCGTCATCTTAGCTCCTCTGGGACCTTGTGCTGTTCCTTTTCGCATGCACTTCCTCCACCCCAATCTCTTTTCTCTGAGCCACCTACTTCTATCAACAAGAAAAGAGGGGCTGGGAGGCAAACACACAAAGCCTGGCCCTCACTGGCTGGCCTTCAGCCTAAGATGCTCTTACTGCCCCTTCTCTTCCAGTTAAATGTCTCAGCATCATTCTGCCATCTGGTCTCGGCCATACTCACTCTAGTCAAAGTGTTACTGTCAAGACCCAACAGAAGCCAGGCGGTGGTGGTGCACACCTTTAATCCCAGCACTCAGGAGGCCGAGGAAGGCAGATGACTGAGTTCAAGGCCAGCTTGGTCTACAGAGTGAGTTCCAGGACAGGCAGGACTATACAGAGAAATTCTGTCACAATGGCCCTCCCCTTGCCGCCACCAAAAAAAACAAACCAAACAAACCAAAAAAGACCCAACAGAACCAACTTACAGTTGCCAAATACAAGTCCCCAATCTTCAAAAATTCTTCCCAGAACACCATTCATTCATTCTATTTATGTGTGGCTCTTCTTCCTCCTATCCCTGAAACCTGGTCACTCCATGGGCTTTTCCCTCATTTCAAATGCACTGACTTCTAACCTGAACTACACATGCATATACACGTGACTAATGAGGTCACCAGGGCCTCGACAGCTAGCATTCCAAGTCCAAGGCCACTGTCAACTCTCCTTATGCCACTGTGGCATCCTCAGAGCCCTCTTCACTAAGCCAGAGAGCACACGTGGGTGTTGTGTGGGTGAGGGCGCACCTGCACTTGTGTGCATATATATCCATGTGCAGGCCAGATGTGGTGTTATGTGCTGTCCCAATCACTCTCAACCCTAGCTGCTAACACATGGTCTCTCACTGAACCTGTAGCTCACCATTTCAGCCACACGAGCTGGATAATGAGCTTCAGGGATCTGCCAGTCTCCACCTCTGCAGCACTGGGATCCCACGTGCACACTGCCATCCGTGCCTGGCTTTATTTGGTACTAGAGATCCACACTCAGAGCCCATGCTCACATGGCAAGCACTTTACTGACAAAGTCATCTCTGCAACACCCTGGGGTTGTCTTTGACCTATTCTGCATCCTGCTGTTCCACGCTCCATCAATTCCTTACAAATGTTCACTCCCATCATCTCATTCTCTCCTTGACTAGACTATAAACTTCTTTAAAGATTTATTTTATGTATATGAATGTTTTGCCTGGAAAAATGGATGTGTGCCATGTGGATGCTTGGTGTCTATGTGAGAGGGCATTGGATCTCCTGGATCTGCAGTTATGAATGGCTGTGAGCTGCCATTTGAGTGCTGAGAATTGAGCCCAGGTCCTCTGCTGCAAGAACAATAAGCACCTACTGCTGAGCCACCTCATAGTGGAGTCAGCTGTGAGTTTCTTGAGTGGCCTATCACCACCTCCTCCATAACCCCAACTGCTCCAGACAGCACGTTCTAAGCACAGATATTCAGAGCTGCTTAACAGAACATTTTTAAAATATTTATTTATTTTATGTATGTGAGCATTCTATGTATGACTTTATGCCAGAAGAGGACATCAGATCCCACCATAGATGGTTGTGAGCATGTGGTTGCTGGGAAGTGAACTCAGGACCTCTGGAAGAACAGCCAGTGCTCTTAACTGCTGAGCCATCTCTCCAGCTCTTAACATAACATTTATTAAATCAACCAAAGTTGTAGAGCTGGAGATATACGTCAGTGGAAGAGCACTTGCCTGGTATGCATAAGACCTTAGTTTAAGCCCCAACATTGGAAAAAAAAAAAATACAGTGGTTAGAGACTCAGTTCAATGGTAAAGTGTTTGTCTAGCCAAGCACAAGGCCCTTGGCTAGAGAAGGTTCAGTTCTCAGCAACTAAAGAAAAGTAAATGGTTAAAATGACGAATGGCTGGGTACAGTGGCTCATACCAGTAGTTTCAGCATTTGGGAAGTTAAGGCGGAAAAATTACTTCAGCCCTATTTCAAAAAACAAAAACAGCAACAGCAACAACAAGAATCCCCACAAAGTTGTAATGATCACAGTTCTTTGTAATACTCATTAGTTTACTGAGTGAGATTTTCTTTTTTTTCTTTTTTTTTTTTTTTTAGCTAAGGATCGAACCCAGGGCGCTCTACCACTGAGCTAAATCCCCAACCCCATGAGATTTTCTAAGCAATTTACATCTATCAGCCATTTATTCCCAAACAACCTTGAAGTAGGGACCATCACTACTCCATTTTAACATAACAAACTGAAGCATAGGAAGATAAATACCTTCCTAAAACAACAAATCAAAGATCAGGAATCCAATCTCAGCAGCTTGACTCCAGCCCCAGAGGTGAGCTGAAAGGCCACTTCCTCCACTGTATCCAGGGGAGGTGACAGCCACTCCCCCTTCTCAGCAGCATGCAACTCTATCCTGTCACATCTACCTTCCTCAAGCACAGGGATCCACTAAATGAGTGGATAGCTAGACTGCAACTCTGCACCCAGATACAGCCCACGGTCTTTTCTTTTTACCTATTCAGCAACAGTCCTGGGACTGGGACAATCTGGGAACAGAGCAGACAGAAAAGTCTGCTTCTCAGCGGTGGTCCTTTTCAATGGCACCCAGCCCTCCTTTGTGCTATCCTTATCCCTCTAAAAGGAAAGGAGAAGATCAACCACTGGGCTCTAAAACTGACAAGGTTGGTTAAAAGAGGAACAGCTTCAGTGGGAAGCCAGATCACTGTCTCATTCACACAAACGAAACTATCAAAACTTGTCATTTAATTGGATACTTTCATAGTTAACAGGGCCAAACTACCCTGTGATTTTTTTTATTTTAACCTTTGGAGAAGAAAAAACAAACAACAAACAACCAATGACGATGGGGCCAGGAAAGCAGCTCAGCAGATCAGTGTCTGTACTACAATCCTGCTGACCTGAGTTCACCTGATCCTCAGAAGCCATGCTGGAAGACAGTCTTCTGAAAGCTGTCCTCTGACAGCAACATGCATGCCCATGGCATGAGAGAGAGGGAGGGGGAGGAGAGAGAGGAACTGATCAAGGGCAGAGCAGGGAGAAAGAGACAGACTGCACAGCTCTACCCCCAAAGGCTGCCGCAGAGTGCCCACACTGAGGAGTCACCTGGATATGCGAGCGGTCTGGTGTTGGTGATTTGACGGGCTTTCATGGCTTGCTGTTGCTTCTCCAGAGCAGCAAGCATGTCCCCTAAATCTAGCTGCACAGGGGTCTTATTCTTTTTTCCAGCTGCTTTTGATAAAGCTTCCTAAAAGGTGGATAAGAAAGGATTCATTGTTTTTGACTAGGAAAGAGTGACTAATTATAGTTACATTTGGCATTCCTGTCCATCCCACCAAGCCAGCAGACAATCATAACTGCAGAAAATGACTACATACCTGCAGTTTTTTTTGCTCCATACTTATTTCTGAGTATTCTTGTGCTGTGGCAAGGGCCGCAGCTAATGCTTTCTTCTTTTGACTCTTGGCTCGTTTAGGGACTGAAGTGGTAATGGGAATTGGAGTCTGAACGATATTAATAGGTGAGTTTTCAGGTAAGTCATCCAACTATGACACAGGAGAAATACATCTGTTAGTCACTTCACAGATGTCAAACCATAAGGAAAGACAATGCAGACTGAGGCAGGTTCTGCAGGACAGAGAAGGAAACTCAGGGGACTGGGGGCCGTAAGAACAGGTTGATAGGAAGGACCATTTTAGAACAGGGACGAAAGGACAAAGAGCTGAATATAAGAGGTGGTGCTTGTCCAGGGGAAATTTCTATACAGACTGCATATTGTAAGACAGTACGTAATGTTTTCTCATCTAGTAATAGAACTGCACATTTCCTAGAAACTACTTTTGTTTAGGAAAAGAAACATTAAGGCTCAGCAGGTACAGGAGTCTGCTGCAAAGACTGAAAACCTGGGTCCCCTGTGACACACACAGACAGAGAGAACCAACTCCTACAAGTTGTTCTCTGTCTTCCTCAAGCACACCGTGCACTCACCCACCCATATACACACCTAAAATTAAGTACAGCTGCAGTAACAATTTTAAAGTGTGAAAGTAAGCAATAAACAGATTATCCCCACACACCACACTGCCCCTATGTCCTTTATACCAACCTCAAGACTTCTTTCCACATAGCTGAGTTCAAAAGGTGTTCTATTTTTCTTATAATTTTGAAAGGAGTTACTTACTACTTTTGAAGGAAGTTTCTGTTGAATATTCTCATCTTTAGAATTTCCATTCTCACTTAGTTCCTGAAAACCATCTTCATCCTGAAATAGTTTCCCTGATGTCAGTGAAAATGTTCAGGACTAATCCTACAAAAGGGTGTATGAGGGTGTGTGTCCACCCTTGCATGTCTGTGTGGGGTGTATGCTTGTGTGTGTGTGTGTGTGTGTGTGTGTAGGCAGGTACATGTACACCTGTGTATTTTGTGTGTGCATAGACGTACATGTGTACACACCTGCATGGGGGAGTTGTGCTCAGTATGTGTGGGTGAGGGGGTGTGTAACTTGAATCCTAAATGGTCTTTTAATAAAAACCCAGAGCCAGATATTGGGGTAAATGCTGAAAGATCAGAGAGACAAAGGAATAAGCCACTAGAGACACTTCTCACCACTATCAAATCCCCAGGCTGAATGGAAGGCGAGATTCTGTCTCCACGAATACTCAGACTGAATACCTCTTGAGTCCTCAGCCTAAAGGCTTTCATTCCTGTCTCCTCACGCCTTACATGCCTTTCTCTGTCCAGCCATCACTTCCTTCCTAGTGCTGAGATCTCCCAAGTGCTGGGATTAAAGGCATGTGATTCCCAAGTACTGGGATTAAAGGTGTGTGCCACCACTGCTTGGCTCTGTTTCTCTCCTAGACTAAATCAATCTCATGTAGTCCAGAGTGGCTTTGAACTCACAGAGATCCAGATGGATCTCTGCCTCCCGAGTGCTAGGACTAAAGGTGTGTGCCACCACTGCCTGGCCTCTAAGTTTAATCTAGTGGCTTGTTCTGTCCTCTGATCTTAAGGCAAATTTCATTAGGGTACAACAAAATATCACCACATGGGTGCATGCACATGTGTGTGTGTGGGGGGGGGGTGTTCATGTATGTGCTCATGCATGTGAACATGTATGTTTGCTGGGCATCAGAGCCTTACTTATGCTAGGTAACTACTCTACCAATGAGCAACCTCCCCAGCTACTAAACTAAGCCACCTAGGCATAGTGGCATGCACCATCATCCCAGCACCCAGGAGGAAAAGGCAGGTAGATCTCTGTGAGTTCAAGGCCAGCCTGATCTACACAGAGAGTTCCAGAACAGCCAGGGCTATAGAGACCTTATCACTTAAAAAAAAGGGGGGGAGGTGCAACAATCTTCCTAAGAACTATTACCAAAGTAGTAGTCCAATTTCAGTATTAACAGAAACCATTCATTCTAATATTATCAAACAAGAATTTAAATTTCCTAATTTTTGTTTTGTTTTCTTGAGACATAGTCTCACACTATAGGCCACGCTAATCTCCAGCTTAAAGTAATCCTCCCATTTCAGCTCTGGAGAGTTAGGATTACAGGTTTAAACCACCATACCTGGCTCATGGTTTCCAAATTTTAACTGATGCTAATATAAAAACAAATGGCACATTTCTTAGAACCTTCTTCATTACGAAGCCAGTGAGTTACCTGGCCAGTTGGGGGGGCTGCAAAGCTGCTCCTGGGAGAATAGGCCAGACACACTCAGCCCCTCTGGGACATTATTCAGCTTAGTTAATATACTAATCCTTGTCCTCTAACTTCAAGAATTCCAGTTTAATATGCATCTACTAACCTATTTCATAAAAATCTATGTTCTAACCAAAGTGAGTTACACAGATGAATTAACAGGAATGCTTGAAACAACAACAAACAACAAACTTATTCTTTAAGATCCATCCCAAGTGGCTTGTCCTATCTCCTAGTCCAATCACAGCCAACCCTGTATGAGTATGTTCATGTCCGCATCCTCCTGATACAAAGCATTTCTCTGGAATCTACTCACAGCAACTCAGCTCTGATACAGCCCCAGCCTGGAGTTTGCTAGCTAGCTGAGCAAACACTAGAAACAGTGAATTAGGATGTATGTTCTAGGAGAGCCAATAAAACAGCCATTTTTCTTTTTTCTCTAAGACTCTACTGAATAGGAGCAGGAATTATTTTGATTGAATTACTCAAATCTGAAAAACCTTACAAACATATCAAATGACAACAGGATCAGCTTCTCATCCACACACCACGTCATAACAAACACATGATGAAACTTCAAAACAGACATTAATAAGGGGAGTCAGCTTACATAAACACAACCAAGACAGCTAGAAATGAGCCAGGATGTCAAGTCATTTATAGTCTAACAGAGTAACATGTGAAGGTACAAAATACAATATTTATCACATAATAACATACCAAACTAACTTCTTAACTAAGACATTTTTTTACAATAGTTTACAAATAGAATTTGAAAAAAATTACCTCAAAATATAAAGACTCAGAATTTAGGTCACTTCTGTGAGATTGAGCAGAGTTTAAGTGCTTATTGTCTTGTCTCTTTTGCAAATTCTGTCTTCTTTCTGAGGAAGTGCTATGTCCTCGGCATCGGAATCCAGCCTAAGGAACCCCAGAGGAAAGGAAACATCATTTTCCAGTGACTTGTCACTGAAGTACTGCAAACTTGAAAAGCACATGGAGTGTGGACTCAAGGAACTTCTGTACAGCACATAGTTTATCTTAACAGCTAAAGTGTGGTGGTATTGTGTTCCCCAAAATATTGTGTACCCTAATAAACTGATCTGGTGTCAGAGGACAGAACAGCCAGTAGATAGACATAGAGGCCAAAAAATGGTGACACACACATATTTAATCCTATCTCGTGGGAGGTAGAGATCCATCCAGATCTCTGTGGGTTTAAAGCCACACTAGAAACAGCCAGGCATGATGACTCACGCCTTTAATCCCAGGAAGTGATATCAGAAAGCAGAAAAGTATATAAGGCGTGAAAACCAGGAACTAGAAGCATTTGGCTGGTTAAGCTTTCAGGCTTCTAGCAGCACAGTTCAGCTGAGAGGCATCCAGTCTGAAGAAAAAGGATCAGCTGAGGAACTGGCAAGGTGAGGTAGCTGTGGCTTGTTTTGTTTCTCTGATCTTCCAGCGGTCACCCCAATAACTGGCCTCAGGTTTGATTTTATTAATAAGACCTTTTAAGATTCATGCTATAGCCGGGCGGTGATGGCGCACGCCTTTAATCCCAGCACTCGGGAGGCAGAGCCAGGTGGATCTCTGTGAGTTTGAGGCCAGTCTGGGCTACCAAGTGAGTTCCAGGAAAGGCACAAAGCTACACAGAGAAACCCTGTCTTGTAAAAAAAAAAAAAAAAGATTCATGCTACATCTGGCACCCAAAGTTCGTGGTACAAATTCATGACCCTGAGATTAAATCTCATGCTCTACCAACTGAGCTAGCCGGGCAGATCTTTCGACCTCGGCAGCCTCTTCTTTCACCGGATAGGCAGCCACGTTGCCCTGGCCAGGATGCTGTGAAAGCCTCCAGGTGGAGTGGAGGGAATACCATGAATGGTAGGCCTGAGCGCTGGTGTCATTGAGGTATAAGATGAGTGAGGGAGGCACTGACAGAGGCATGTAAAACACAGTGTCCTCTGGGGCCTGGCCTTTTGTGCATGTAAAATTGACAGACATGTGAATGCTTCTCTCACTGGAGGCCACCAGAGGCTGAAGGAGGGAAGTCACATCCATTTCAATCCATCTGTGTTTCTTCAAGGTAAAGGAGTATGGCACTCTTGGGGGAGCCTTGCCAGAAGATGTGGGCTCCTTTACCACAAGGTCCCACACACAGGTCACGGTGGGGGAGGAAGAAGCCGAGTTGTTTAGAGTGTATAGCAAGACTGATTTGAGTAAGTGTTCCATGGCAGTCACCCAATCCAGATTAAACAGCAGGTCCACCATCAGTTTTCACTGACCCGGTGAGGGGGGGGGGGGGGGGGGGGTGGGCAAGCCCAGAGGGGCTCTCACTTCTGGTGCCAAGCGCCAGTCCGCAAGTAAGGAGCTGTGGAGTGTTCTGCTTCTCTGATCTTCCAGCGGTCACCCCAATAACTGGCCTCAGATTTGTTTTTATTAATACGACTCTTTAAGATTCATTCAACACTAAAGCTTCCAGTAAGACCAATGGTAAGGTGTACTGCTCTTCTCCTCCCAGAGACTCAAAGCCTGACAACAAGCCTAAGGTTCTCCAGTAGGTGAATGGTGGCAGGGATAGGTTATGTCCACAGTACAGTAGAGCACTCATTAGCTGTCTCAGAAGTATGGACGGCTAGTAAATCTAATCACCTGAAAAAGTCTCCAGGGAACCTGCTGAGCGGAAAGATGTGACCCTGAAAGGATTACAAGAACAAGGAGAGGCAGGAGGACCAAAAACTCAAGTTATCGTTGGCCAGCCTAGGCTAAAAACCATCCCTAGAGGTCATTTCTCTTAGTGATATCTTATTAGAGCCTTGCCTTCAGGAAAACGGGCTGAAGAGGCAAGGCGGCGGAGAGCTATAACCCAGCTCGAGGGAGAGGCAGGGCTATGCAGCTGGGGCCGCCCACGGCTGCAATATGAAGAGTGGAGGTAGCTAAGGTACAACGGAAGATCCTCGTTCATAAATTAAATTAACAACCCCTCCCCACCCCCCAAAACTAAATAAAACAGAGAAGGAAAAAGATGAAAGGAAATGGAGCTTTATCTGATCACACAAAGTATCCTTGTCCTGTTACAAAAGCTACTGATATGTCCCCAAAGTCATGGGGTGAGTCCCGAGCCCTGGAAGACAGGGGAGTACTAACTCAGGAGAACAGAGCGTCATGGATGGGATTTAAAGCCTGTAAAGGGACTCAGAGAACTCTCAGCCACTCTTCCCTAAGGACAACAGTGAGAAGCCATTGAACAGTCCTTCACCAGAGAGCCGACCTTCCTTGGTTTACTACACCTTTCTGCCCAGAAGCATCAAGTCTATGGTGTTCTTTCAGAGTAACAAACAGATTGAGACATCTTACTAATAAGTCTGCAAAACAGTCCACTGTCAGAAGGAAAAGAAAAAGCATGGTAAGCATTCTAAGAACCTCAGGATACTTCTAGTAAGAACCTATGTCAAGCCAGGCAGTGGTGGCGCATGCCTGTAATCCAAGTACTCGGGAGGCAGAGGCAGGTGGATCTCTGTGAGTTTTAGGCTAGCCTGGTCTACAAAGCGAGTTCCAGGACAGCCTCCAAAGCCACAGAGAAACCCTGTCTTAAAAAACCAAAAAAAAAAAAAAAAAAAAAAAAAAAACCTATGTCAGCTGATGCTAAATGCCCCTTCAGAAGAAATGAAAAAGACATGAGAAGTTCCTCTCTCTGTCGACACCGACTGCAAAATCCTGACAAACAAGAAACGACAGGAGGCAGTCAGGAGATTGAGAGCAACACACAGCCCTGCACCTGGCCATTCCCATGCTTGCTGCTGTGAACCAGTTCGTGTATATGTACAGATGGTGTCAACAAGTAGTCTGCAAAAGACAAATGCAACGTGACACTTACAGGGGAAGACAAAAAGTTCCTAAACTGCCAAGCATGGCGACTAATGCCTTTGAACCCAGCACTCGAGAGGCAGAGGCAGACAGATTTCTGTGAATTCCAGAGTCTACATAATGAGTTTCAGGCCAGCCAAGGTTACACCAAGAGACCCTATCATCAAAAATAAACAAAGAAAAAAGCACCAGCAACTTAAAACTTCCAAACTAACAGTTTCCACAAGGTCCATGGGAAGCAAATATTCCAATAACTTCTGAACAAACAAATAACCTCATGCTAACTAAATGCTGTCTATCAGTTCTTCTAAGTCAGTTTTGTTGCTGGAAAGTGAGCATATAAATCAGGCACAGTGGGAGTACAAGCCTGTAGTCCAAGCATTCAGGAAGCAGAGGCAGGAAGATGTTCACGTTCAAAGATAGCCTGGTCTACATAGGTAGTTCTAGGCTAGACAGGGCTACAGAGTGGGACTCTGCCTCAAAAGAGAGAAGCAGGGATAATGAATAAAAAGCAAAATGATAAAAGGAGACAGGAGGAGGAAAAAGGAAAGGAAAGAGATCAAGATGCAAACTGGGTATGATGGCACACTTGTAACCCCAGGTCTTGGGAGGCTGAGGTAGGAGACTTCAAGTTCAAGGCTTGCCTAGACTACATATTAAGACCTGGTCTCAAAATACATCAAGATAAAAAGAAATAGATCCAGAGTCAAAAAGCAAGCAGAGACATGACCAGACAAGTCCACAGAAAAAGAAACACAAATAACTCAAAACATGCAGATGCCTAACTTCATTAAAACCTTTTGCAAATCTAATTAACATGTTAATTGTTTTCGATATTGTCTGCCTCAAGTATTCCTGTTTTAGAACTTAGTTCCTGGAGGCCCTGGTGGCATTGGGAGGTGTAGAACTTCCAAGAGGTGGGCCTAGGGCTGTGGGGAGGGCTCAGCAGTAACATACTTGCCTGTAGTGCATCAAGACCTGAGTTTGATTGCCAGAATCCACTTTCAAAAGCCAGGTGTGGTGGCATGCACTTCTAACCCCAATGCTGGAAAGACATAGCCAGGAGGATGCTGGGGCATGCTGGTCAGTCAGTCTTGCTTAGTTTTTAAGAGCTAAGCTGAATCGGATCCCTAGGTATCTCTCTGGCTTTCTATATGTGGTTTCATCCCCTCTCTTCACAAAAACATTTCCATCACATGCCAGGAGGACTTCACCAGGGCTTGTATCATGTTGTTTAGACTTTTGCCCTCCAAAACCATAAATTAAATAAAGCATTTATCTTTATTAATTTTGCTTGCCCAGGTGTCATGGGACAGTGACAAAAAGCTAACAAAAATGTAATAAAAATCAAAACTTCTGAAGCTCTTTTTCATTCCTCCCTTATCCCTTGATTTTCTTTTCTTCGTTTTCCTATTTTCAATGTTTAGTATCTGTGTGTGTGCCGTCCACACACATCTGTCTGTGTAGATCCATGTGTATCTGTGTACAGAGTCAGAGAAAGAAGTTGGGTGGCCTGCTTTGTCACGCTCAGCCTTACTCCATGAGACAGGGTCTCAGTGAAGTCAGTCACAGCTAGGCCAGGGGCCAACAAGCTGCAGCAGCATTCTCTTGTCTCTGCCCTGGACAGTGTCGGGGTCACAGGCACACCCGTCTATGTCTGATGTTTGACATAGGTGCTGGGGACTTAACCTTAGGTCCTCAGGCCTACACAGCAAGCACTCTTCCCATTCAGTCATCTCTCCAGTCCTACAATCAGTCAAGAAAGTATCTGCTGCATCGGGTATGAGGCAGGAGGATATCTCTGTGTTCAAGGCCAGCCTGGTCTACAGAGTGAGTTCCAGGACAGACAGGGCTACACAGAGAAACCCTGTTTCAAAAAAAAAAGTGGTTTGCTGCTTTGAAAATCTAGATCAGCATGCATCAAAGTTAAGTCTCTGATAAAAATATCCGAAACGCTGCACTATAAAAAAGTAGCACAAGACCGTTCAGCAGCTGACAGCACTTGCTGTGAAGCCTGGCCGACCTGTGCTGGAGCCCAGAACAGTGGAGGACCACTGACTCCAAAGTGATCTGCCGACCTACACACACTCACACACAGGGAAAAACTAGTGTAAAATCCGGGTCAATGTTTTCTGTGGGACTTACCTTCTAAAAGCCTTTTAAAGTATAGGAAACAATTAGAAGTTGCAAACGGGCATAATGTTTTGAGAGGAGTTAGTATTTGGGAAAAGTCAAATATATACTTAAGAAAATACTAGGACAAGGAAACATCAGTAGTAGACAGACAACAAACCGTCAAAATCTGGCTAGATGCTCTAGGACTGAAGAAAGATACCAATGAACAAAGGTGCTAGCTGGAGTGGCATATGCCGCCACTTGGAGATGAGGGAGGAAGGTCACAAGTTCAAAGCAACCTGGGCCAACAGCAAGTTCCAGGCTAGCCTCAACTCTAGGGAAAGACCTTCTTAAAACAAACAAATAAAATATACTTAACTGCTTAGCTTCCTTTTTCCCACCAGTTGTCAGGTAGAGAGAAAGCATTTGCGGTGTTTTTCATCTCAGGGTTATTTCCGTTAATGGACACAGATACAAAACAAACTACCAACAACAAAAACCAGGCCAGGACCCAGACCAGGCACTTCGGAGAGCAGGTGGTTTCAATTTCAACAGAAAAACTCAGTAAACATCTTGCAGGCTCTGTCTACCCTTTATCATCAAATAAAGCTAAAGCTAGATTGCCTCACAAGCCTGGGACACAAAATGGCCTGATTCTGCAGAATCACAGGAAAGAAGCATTCCTTCTGTTTTCCTGACAGCAACTAGAGCCTAAGTCAATGAGTTATCTCAAGTGTTTGTCTCAGGGAGGCCAAGAGCAGGCAGCAGCTGGGGTACACAATCCAGTACCTTGTTCTTACTTTGGGTCCATTCATATTTATATGACAGCTTTAATTTCTTAACCAGACATAAAGAATCCAGGAAGTCTATCTAAAATGAAAAATAGAAATAATGACCAATAAACAATTCCCTGATTTGACGACCAATCAACACAGGAAGATAGTCACTGTGAGTCCATAGCTGTGCACAGCCCACTCTGATGACTGTCAGGAGACTGCCCAGTCTTAGCCACAGTGTGGCACCAGGTAACCATCAATGTGACAGTGCCACTAGCATAGAAGAATGTTCATAAGTCACATCAAAACACCATGGCTGAAGAGATGATGGCTCAGCAGGCAAAGTGTTTGCTAATAGGCCTGATGATCTGAGATTGATCCTTATTCTCGCAAGCTGTCCTAATCTCACACCCACAAAATAAATAAATGTATGTTTAGAACCCGAAGACTCCTATATTCCTTAAGTTCAAACAACCATTTTTAAGAGAAGAAAGCTCCAATCTTTGAGAGGAAGGAAAGAGACACAGCAGGTGAACCAGCAGGTGGAGGGTGTCCTTTTCTAGAATTATGACATCCTCAACCAGACATAGAGCAGAAAGGTGAACCACTTACACCCATATTCACTCAACACATTGCCATTTCATTATTTATGCTCTGCTAAGGCAGTTAAGAAGTTTAGATATGAGAGCTCTCTGTGCACATGTGTGATGCACATGCATGCTGTGTTCCTGTTGTTCCTCAGATGACAACAGCCTCAGGTACCCTTCTTCAGACAGGGCACCTTTTTTAAACACAGGATCTCTCACTGGCCCAGGGCACACCAAGGTATAATGATTATTGCATAATCATACATGTGTGCCTTCTTCTGTCTCTCTTTACCTCAGTTTCCAGACAATATTTCACTGAACCCAAGGTTCACCAATTCAGCTAGGCTGCCTGCCTCTCAAGCTCTGCGGTTACAGATGTGCACTGTGGCATGACAGTATTTTAAGTGGGGGCTGGGGATCCGAACTCAGGTCCTCATGCTTTATCAACAGCCCACAGCAGTTCACACTTATATAACTTTATGCACCTTTAAGGATAATGTGCTTGCTACACCATTATTATGACAAAATTAACACTATTCATCTCATACCTAATCAAATTTCCAACCTCATTCAAAGTACCTGTGAATTATTTCTCTGTTCAGTCTGCCTTCCCCCTCTAGAAAATGCCTGGTGTTTTTCCATCCAAGGTCTTTTCTGGATTGCCTGGCAAGTTACTTTGGGCCAATTTACACCACCTGTACCAAACGGGTAAAGAATTAAAGATTAGATTTGCTGATAATGGAGGCCAAAAACATCTAAACAACTGAGTCACTACAGACATGGAATTTTTCTGTAAGTTTAGAGTAGCATGTGCCTTCTTAGTAACACAAATGTCATCCTGCAGAATGCTCCAGATCACATTTTCTCAATTTGTTTGGTAAAACTATATATACTTTTCAATTAACTTGAATCACTGGAGACTTACAGTTTTTGTTTATAGCCCTGGTAAGTGCCATACTTAAAGGAAAACTTGAAATGGACAAAGAAGAAAATACACAAAAAACACTGCAAAAAATAAGTACCTGTACAGCCTGATGATTCCACATGCTAAAAATACAAAACAGAAAGGATGGTTAGTTTCTAGTTAAGAGTCAACATGTCATACTTCACAAATGTTTCAATTTAACCTAGTGTTAAATATATTTATTACTGACTTAGAACAGTACTTCATATTTTCATGAATAGTAAATACCATTAAGGATTGCTAAAAAGAAAAAAAAAATGAATACTTCAGTTTCAGCAAAGGACACAATATACTGACAGCAAGACTAACAACAAACCAACCAACCAACCAACCAACAAGTGAGGGATACGCACGTTCATGGTCCCAGAATCAGGACTCCGTAGAGTGCCGGCGGCAGGCTGGTTATTGTGCTTGGGGCTACAGTAACCACTGTCACTGTCAATGTCGGCTTCACTGGCCCCCTGCTCACTGGAAGACTCTGCAGCAGGGTGGGAGGCTCTTCTCCTCCTGCCTTTGGCTTTCCAGAGCACTGTGGCTGTGCTCTCTGAGAGAGACTTATTAGCAATATCTGATGGGAAATCTACAAGGCAAGGCAAGTAAACAATGCTCTGTGATTACCAAGTTTATACAATCTTGTTAAATTATTAAGGTTCTAAGAAAACTGAAGTAACAGAGTCTGTAAAGGGAGAAATATGTGACTCTTTGAAAAGATCATATAAAATGTTCCTAATAACTTATAACATGGCATCATTATGAAAACAAAATATTTGTGTCCGAAAATACTAAAATCATCGGCCATTTAAGAAGAGCATTGCCAATCTTTCAAAGTCACCATATGTGCCCCACTAGACCACCTTCCCTGTTCCCACTATCATGTATTTAGTTTTTACTTGACTTTCTGTATAGCTTTTCCACAGATTTTCATATTTCTAAAGAAGAAGCTGGCCGGGCAGTGGTGGCACACACCTTTAATCTCAGCACTTGGGAGGCAGAAGCAGGCAGGTTTCTGTGAGTTTGAGGCCAGCCTGGTCTACAGAGTGAGTTCCAGGACAGCCAGGACTGTTTACCCAGAGAATCTCAAAAACAAAAAACAAAAAGCAAAAAAATAACAACAACAAAAAAAACAGTTTGGGGGCTGGAGAGATGGCTCAACAGTTAAGAGCATTGGTTGCTCTTTCAGAGGATCCGGGTTCAATTTCCAGTACCCACATGACAGCTCACAACTGTCTGTAGCTCCAGTTCCAGGAGATATGACACCTTCATATCAATGCACATAAAATAAAGTTAAATAAATTTAAAAAGAAATCTTTACTTTTACAGCTTTTGATTGTATCACTAAATAATCAGCTATTATCTTATTCCCTGCTACTTCAACACTAGTTTTAAGATTCTGCTATATGGTGCTCTGGTTAATTAATGCCACAGTATACAAACTCACTTTTGCATGAATGAATATACCAACACATTTATCCTTTCTACCACTCACAGTATGCTTTGGTTGTTTTGAATTCAGGAGGATCTCTGTGAGTTCAAGGCCAGCCTGGTCTTCTGAGTTCCAGGACAGCCAGGGCTACACAGAGTATCTCAAAACAAACAACCCACTGTTGGTTGGAGGCAGAGGCGCAAAACAATCAAAATGTATGTTGTATGTGTATAAAACTGTCAAAGAAGGAATTCCATGAGAGCTAACAGTCTGAGACACATGACAGCAAATGTGTGCATATGAAGTTTCTATAAGGCGAACATGAATGGGTTGTACAGGCACACAGATTCAAACTGGATCATGCTAAATCATTTCTGAATGGTGAAAACAACCTACATTCCAACAGTGATATATAAGTATGCCCAATTGCTGGGTGGTGGTGGTGCATGCCTTTAATCCCAGCACCTGGGAGGCAGAGCCAGGCAAATCTCTATGAGTTCGAGGCCAGCCTGGTCTACAGAGTGAGTTCCAGGACAGGGTCCAAAGCTGCACAGAGAAACCCTGTCTGGAAAAGAAAAAAAAAAAAAAATCTGCCCAATGATTCACACACACAAGTACTTGACACTGCCTCTCCAACTGTAACTTATGCCAATCTGCTACATAGAAAAAGTGGCTTATTACAGTTTTAATTTGTACTCTGCACTTAATAATGAGGTCAAGAATCTTTTTGGATGGTTTTAGCTACTAATGTTCTCCTGTGGAATTCTGATTAATTTTACTTTCAGTTTGACTTCTGTGAAATTTTCCACTGAGTTGTTTATTTTAATTTCACAAATATTAAGACATTTTTAAAAAGCTTGTTATAATTACCTCAACAATTCACAAGTTTTCCTTTTTCTACAGTTCCATTAATTCATAATTTTAAAAGACTAATTTGATTATTTGTTGATTTGTGTGTATGTGTCTGTGTGAGCTGGAATTAGAGGCCTCTGTGAGTCTCCGACCATAGCTACTTAGAACCTGAACTCAGGTCCGCGGGGAAAGCAGTAATCACTTTTAACTGCTGAGCTCTCCCTCCAGACCCTCCCTCTCAACTGATGCAATTTGGATCTGTGCTGTTTAACACTATGTCATTGTGTTCTGACAAGTCCTCAGGCTTTACTGCAAGATGGCTTTATATACTCTATGGAGGGCACCCTGTGTATCCATGAACTGTCGCCTGTCACTGGACACTAGGAAGGTTTTGGTATTTTTATATATACTCTATGGAGGGCACCCTGTGTATCCATGAACTGTCGCCTGTCACTGGACACTAGGAAGGTTTTGGTATTTTTCTTGCACTACGATAACAGTTTAAGTCTCTTTCAAAGGGGAAGCCCCATGAGAGCATACCTACTATGGATTAACTGCATCAAACGAAAGATCCCTAAAGCCAAAACTGCTCCAGTTCCCTAACCGCCAAGCCCCAAGGACAGTACACCACTATTTTCTTATTCTTGCTAATCTTTAAAAATAAATAAACAAATAGAGAGATAGATATAAACTTTTCCAAGCTTATAGTTTATTCTTTTAAATTAAACTGAAATTCGTAATTTTGGGAATGGTTCTCTTCCTGCAGCCAGGCAGCCACGAAGGACATCTGCATTCTCTTTGCTCACTGCCTTTGTTTCTCATCTAAGTCTTGGACGACTGAATGGGGGATAAATTAGGAGGCTGAGATGCTGTCGTGTCATCCCCATGGACTTCTGCTCCCGTTCGTACGTACTACACCGATACCATAAACCTCGAGAAGGACAGCCATGTGGGAAGGGATTGGTACGGTGAAGACAGGGCACCCAGGGGTGGGTGGGAGTAGATGACCATGGGAGTGAAGGCAACACAATTCTTTGTGTGCATGAATGAAATTGTCAATGAACAAAGTAACTTAAAAAGCATTAGGCTGACTTTAGTACACAAAGGATACTTTCCAGACCACTGCTCCTTTATCTTAGAATTACTCTGTTGAGTTCCCTCAAAATTCTTATTGGGATTTTAATTATAACTGTACTGAACTGCAGACTAACTTTGGGGACGCTGGTGCTTGATAATCAGGTTTTCTAAGGTCTTACACAACAATTGAGGGTCCCCTCATGGATCCCTGACCCTGAGTTCAGAAACTCCTGAATTCCTGCTGCTTGCTGTAAACCTTAAATTGTTCGTTTGTGTCACGTGGAGACACAGCTGATCTTTGCATATTCTCTTGTATCCAGACAACTATTTTTTTTTTACGTTTTATCCATTTTATGTGTGTGTGGGTGGGGAGTGCCACAGTTGAGCAGAGGGCTGACAACTTGTGGGAGTTGGATCTCTTTATCCACCATGTAGCTCCCAGGGATCAAACTCAGGCTGTCCGGTGTGACAACAGATACCTTCACCTGCTGAGCAACTTGCAGCTCCCTTTCTTGACTCTAGCCCCTTCTAATCTTATTATACAGTAATACAAGCCTGCTCAAAAGCAAAAGCCTGCTCCAGGAGAAAGGCCGACTTCTACAAAACTCGGTCAGCTGTACCTCTTGTTGCCGCCAAGCAGTCCTCAGACGTCAAAACAGGCTACAGAAGGAAAATGCTGATAGTATACACAATCTTTCACATCATGCCTCCCAACTTTCATGTTTCAGGACGCTATCCTCTTGATGACTTAAGGAGCAAAGTACAGACAGTCGTTTTGTTGTTTGTTTGTTTTTGAAGCAGTCTCTCTATGTAGCCCTGGCTGTCCTAGAACTCACGCTGTAGACCAGGCTGGGCTCGAACTCAGAGATCCACCTGCCTCTGCCTCCTTGTGCTAGGATTAAAAGCATATACCTCAACCACTATCACCAATTTAAAAAACAAAAACAAAAAAAAACAGATGTGATGGCACTTTCCTTTAAAACCAGCTCTTGGGAGGCACAGACAGACATATCTCTGTGAGTTCGAGGCCAGCCTGGACTACAGAGTAAATTCCAGGACAGCCAGGACTTCACAGAGAAACCCTGTCTCAAAAAAAACAAAGCAGTGTGTGCTACCACACCTAGCTCAGACAGTACTTGAAGAACCTTGCTAAGGTTTACAAAAGGATGCAGCAATGAGTCACTGTGAGAAAGAACAGATCGGGAACACATGACTTCCCTCATAACTGCTCTCAGCAGGGCAGCCCATTAACACGCTGCCTTAGGCCTTGCAAACCACAGAGCGGGCACTGGGAGATGGACAAGATGGCTTTCAACTAACTCCCAGATCCTCCTTCTGCTCCCGAGGGATCTAAGCACATGTAAAACATCACACCACTAACTATCCAACAGAAAACAACAGGCCGCCTAGTCACACCAATCCAGACCTTGTCTGGAAGGTCCTCTTGTGAGTGAGGGTTTTTTAAAAAGTTTTTATGAGCATATATCACTTATATGTAATGAGTTTCATTATAACATTTACAACTTTTTGAAAATTAATTTTCATGTTTAATAGGGAGAGGGTAATGTGCCTGTCAGTGCAGGTGCTCATGGAGCCCAGAGGCACCGGATTCCCTGGAGCTGGGGTTACAGGCTGCTGTGCAATGCCCATCCTCGCCACCTCTCTAATCCTCACGACAGTCTTTGAGACAGGCTCTCAGTATGTAGCTGAGCTTGTCTTGAGCTCCCAAGGCAAAGAGAATCCCTGGCACAGGCTACCAGCTAGTCTCCACACCCTCCCCCTCACGCCACCCCCCACCCCACCCCCACATGTAGGGAGGAGAGCAACTGAGGACACTAGGCATCAACTTTGAGACAGTACACACACGCCTACCCACACGTGCAAGAATAAACAAGAAAACAAACGGCCTAAGGGGGCTCTGCCTTACCAGTCTGCTGTGAAGCATCCACTAGAAGCACAATCTTTGACCGGCCATCAGGACCTGCCGAGCTTGTTTCTTTCTGAGTGGCCACACTCTTCACCTGTGGTCTTTTGTTTCTTATGTGTTGTTGTAAAAGCTGTGGCTAAGTTTAAAAGACACACACACACACATACACATAAAAAAAAAAAAAAGAAAGAAAGAAATCCAGTAAATGCACTAAACATCAATTCACATTACATTCACTACAGAAAGACCTAAAGGTACACCCCAAATCAGGGGCACACAGCTGATTCTGTGCACTTATTCACTAAGGAGCATCACAGGCTAAATAATGTACCATAAGCACATTTACACATACTTTTTGATAATTATTAACACCATGATTAGTAAAATCTGAGTTGATTTTAGTTTTTAACCTACATTTTTATTTTTTAAATCAATTATTAACAATTAGCAAGATTTTAATAGTGCCATATGAAGGGTTAAACATTTTTATTTTAAAAGGTAGTAAATGCATGAAAAGTTACCTGGTCACTAAATTTAGGCTCATAACAAAGATAAGCAAAATATTTCTACCTTAGAGTCCAAACAGAAAATATTAAAAAGCTGATTTCTTTCTTTAAATTTTTAAAAATGAGAGCAATTATTCTTCAACAGCTATTTATACACCAGAACTCTGAATTTAATTTCAACTTCCTGAGTCAAAACTGCTGGGAAAGTGTTCTGAGGAACTCCATTCTGTGAATACCTGGAAAATATACACTACAACCTTGTTTTTTCTTTTCTTTTCTTTTTTTTTTTTTTTGTTTTTTTTTTCAAGACAGGGTTTCTCTGTGTAGCTGTGCGCCTTTCCTAGGTCTCACTCTGTAGACCAGGCTGGCCTCAAACTCAGAGAGATCCACCTGCCTCTGCCTCCTGAGTGCTGAAATTAAAGGCGTGCACCACCACCACCACCTGGCCAATCTTACTTTTTAATACCTATTTCCTTTCATCCTTGGTGGTCCCCCAAAAAAGTTCCCTTGACCCACAATGTTTTCATGAACCAAGGCAAAAATATTTTCAAAGTTATTTCTGCTGCTTATTATTTTTAATTTTAAAAAATTATGCCAGAAGGCATAGAAAAGGCAGCGAAGACTTTCTACTAAAGAGGCTAGCTAATGGAATTTGGGAGAGTGAGAATTCTCCATAGCAGTAAAACACAGAGAAATGTCTTCCATCAGCTCAACAGTGTTGGCTACAAACAGGCTTTTCTTCCAGCTTCGATAAAAGCCCTTAACAAAAAAGCAGCCTGAGATAGCAGAATTCTCCCCTGACTTCAGACAGGACTGCACTGCATCTTTAATATATATATACACATATAGAAAACAAGTCAAATGCCGGCCTTGAACAGAAGTGGCCTCGTCACTTACTTGTTCCTTACTCTCTTAAGTGACAGATTGTTTTTCCTACTAACAACTAGAATACAGGCGCTGAGGCTGAAGGGATGTGAGGCACCACTAACAACACTGTTCTTTCCCATTCTCCTGCTGATTGCAGAAGGCTGAAACAGCTTGAGGCACATTAACACTCAACCGCATGATCCTTTTAATGTTGGCATCATCACTGTGAAGTGATTTTAGCACAAAATTAAAATAATTTAGAAATAATTGTGCATTGTGTTTATGTAAAACTCAATGAATGATCATGAAGATGACTTGACATTATCAATCAAGAGTGAGGGGGAAATAAATATCACAGGAAAAATGATTTTCTTAAAATATGCCCATAACACTTTCTAATAGTGATGAATACTTAGTAGCAAATGAAGTGTTAAAGGTCAATGGATACCAGCAGTAAATTACCTATATCAGTGTTAACAACAGACGTACCATACTTAAAAACTACACCTAAAGAAAGTGGCCACTCACTTTTGGCACTCCCGGCCCTCTGTTACCGTTCCGGCTCCGATGACTGGACAACGGGAAGGCCTGCCCCGGCTGATGTGGACGCTCTGTGCATTCTGTGGTTATGGCAGCCTGGAAGGCGTTCGAGTAAGGTGGAGGGAAAGGGTGGTAGAAGCCCATAACTTGGGCGCAGGGTGCTGGCATCAGCTGGTAATAGGTGTACTCTGTGGACACAGGTGGCTGAGCAGATATAATGGGGTAGGCAAGGTAGGGTCCAGTAGGGTTCGGGCTGGGCTGCTGCCATCGCATATCATTGTTATATAAAGGAAATTGTCTGTGAAACCAAACAAAACAGAGTAATATTAAAGCAAACAATAAAGACGGAAGAGTGCCTTCACAATAACTGTGGGGAAAGGCAAAACTCGCCGTCACCACGTGCCTCTGCTACACCTCCCTGCACTTCCAACTACAGACATGGTAGTATAAAGGTCTAGCCTGAGAGCTTCCGAATTCCACCCCCTTTGAGTCTGCTCTCAAACCCCTCAAGACCTGCTTGCCTAAAAGTGAAACACTTAGCTTCTGCGTCTACAACACGACCACCCACATCCACGTCCAATGCTCACAACTACCACAACCTTCTGCAAAAGCTGAGCGCCCTCACAGAGTGACTCCCCACCACCGCCTCTTCCCCTAATCTTAAGCCAATTCAGGTCTCAGCAAGGCTTCTCTCCTTGGCAACCTAAGCCCCATGTCCAAGGAAGCCAGGAAGAAGACTTCACTGATACCTTTATCCTCTACTCAGTTCCCACAAGCCCATAAGATGCTGTCTTGTCCCAGCAGCCCTCTCATCAACGGTTGCTGCTGAGGAACGAGGGGTCCTTTCTCTCGCCTTTGCAATGGCAAAGCAAAATGGAAGACAAGGCTGACTACCAAAATCCTAAAAATACTTAAAAGATAACCTGAAGGATGGCTTGCTCATGAATTCCTAATGACTACCTCACATTAAGGCAAGAAAACAAATTAAATTCCTCATAGTGAACATGGCTATTTTGCTACAGAGAGAACTAGTATTATTGCTTATAGAAATGCTCTACATTATCTGACAGTGCAATCTTTAAAACAACAATAACAAAAACGGGTCTCAAGAAGCCTAGGCTAGCCTTGACTTCAAGGTTGACCTTGAATTCATGATCCTCCTGCCTCTACCTCTCCATGTCTGTGACACCACACCCAACCCACCCAAAGATTTCCAATGAAGTCTAAGTTCAACTGAGAAGGGTTTTTTGTTTTGCTTTGTTTTTGGAGACAGGGTTTCTCTATGCAGTAGCCCAGGCTGGCCTCAAACTCAGAGATCCACCTGGCTCTGCCTCCCGAGTGCTGGGATTAAAGGTGTGCGCAGCCACCACCCGGTGAGAAGGGTTCTTTAGTTCTACTGTGTGCCTAACTTTGAAAAGTCTGCAGTAAGAAACTCAGGATCTTCACTGGGGCGTTACTATTTCACAAGGTAGTCTGTTCCTCATAAATCACACATCCAGAATTTTGCAAAGACTGTGCTCTGGAATGACAGTGTCCCACAATGGGCTACAGATGTGTAAATACTAGTTGCTTCAGCCCACAGACCATTGCACAGAGCCATAGAGACGTAGCTGCCTCATCCATTCATCCCACAGTGCTGAGAAATACCATTTCCTGTACACGGCATAACTTGAAACATACAATGAACAACACAATGAACTGTAGCAATGAAGGCCCCAGCAGACGTCTAGAGGGTCAGCAAGCATACCACAGCTATCTATCACAAGCCCTGCCTAGTCCTACAGGCACATGCTATTTGAGCTACCAGGACTTGGCTAGATTTGGGGAACCAGCACAAGTGCACACTCAACCACGGCACCCTAACACCTGTCCCTCATGTCTTCTTCTTGGGCCAGACACTGTCCTGGCAACTATGAAATTAAGCATTTAATCTCAAAAAAAGGTTTCTTGTATTTCACATCTCCCTTGGGTCACTGTACTGCAATATATTTCAATGGCATGCTCGGAAAAAAGCATTTCCTCTTACAAAGAGTAAAAAAATAATACATGTTGACAGCTTTCAGATTTCTCCATATTTTTACTTCTTAAAAAATACAAATAAATATTAAAGTTTGAAAGGTACAAAATAAAATGATTAATGGACTTTGGCAAGTTCTATACCCCCACCAATAAAAAAAAAAAGAATAAAGGCATTACCTATTGGACTGGTTCTCCTGGACAAATGGGTAACAGGTAATCAGATAACTAGGGATTGGCGTTGGCTCGACACCAGAAATGCTTCCATTATCGTTTGGGAGAGCCATGGGGAGCACAAATGCGTCCAGATTCTTCTTCTGGGGAATAAATGGCTCTACTTCAGCGGACAGTTTGACATTCTTCAAAGAGAAAATAGAATGCATGGGTTACAAATGAACAATCAATACAAATTTGGCACTTATAACAACCCTCCAAACAGTACTCACAGCACACACAGAAGGAACGGCAATGTCAATTTAAAGTAAGCGAATAAACAGGAAACCAAGGAAGGACTTAACAAAAGTCACAAAATTCCAATGAAATCATTTCTTATGCAATGGAACTGCTAAAATCATCAAAGACTATAAAGAAGTCATACCTCAGATCTAAAAATACAGTAGTAGTAAGCAATCTAGCTTCTCAGACAAAACGGTATTTTTTGCTAAGGGGTAAAAGTCATATTCAACATAAATTACATTTCTTTGAATAGTTGTAAAAGTAAGTCTATTTCTGCCCATTGTAGGAAATTAAGTTTTGTATCATTAAATTACAATGAAGGGAAATGTCTAAGATGAGTCAAAAACATAGGAGAACAAGTTTCACAGTTAAGTATGGAGGGAAAGAATGACAGGAATTTTTCCCAGGAGATACCCAGACACTAATGTGACCCTAACATGGACTTCTATGTCAGTCTCCCCGATCCCTGTGTATCTCTTCTTATGATACAGTTCCAGAAAACTAAAAGCCATGGAAAACTACCCTCTGGGAAAACACACCCAGGGAAACATATTAAGAAATGAGCTCTGTACCCACCAGGACAGGAACATACTCTTAGGAAAGAGGCACCTGGGGAGCTGGGGGTCCCTGGACGTTCTATGTCTTAGAGGAACTTAAAAGCTATCCAACCTGCTATCAAGTTGTACGCTGATTTCAGTAATTTTCTGCACATTGTATTTAACAAATTTAAGTTTCTGAAATATAAAAATATCTGTAGGACTTGGGCACAGTGGCTCATCACTGTAATCCCAGGAGACTGAAGTAGGGGAACCACCAAAAGCCTGAGACCAGCCTGGGCTAAATAGTGAGTAAGTCAGCTGAGATATAACAAGACCCTGTCTCCCTACAAGGGGGGGGGGGAGAAGGGTGTGTGTGGCTACTGGGGTCGAATCCAACTGGTAGAGTACTTGCCTAGCATGCACAAAGCCTTGGGTTCAATTTCCAGCACCAAATAAATTGGGCATGGTGGTGCAGGTTTGGAATCCCAGCACTCGACAGGTAGAAAGTCAGGAGGATCACAAGTTCAAAGTCATCCATCCTCTGCTACATAGAATTCAGTGCCAACCTGGTCTAGAGACTCTGCCTCAAAAAAAAAAAAAAAAAAAAAAAAAGGGAATCTATGGTATAGTTTTCAAAATCAGAATGTTAACCATGTAAATTTATAATCTAAGAAATACTAAACACCTTCTTATTAAAACAAAGTTGGTAAAATGTAAGTCAATATTGCTTTCTTTCTTTCTTTTTATTTTTAATTATTTTTTGTTTTGTTTTTTGTTTTTCAAGACAGCCTCGAACTCACAGAGATCTGCCTGGCTCTGCCTCCCAAGTGCTGGGATTAAAGGCATGCGCCACCACTGCCCGGCTGTAAGTCTATATTTCAACCACTCAAACAATTACCTTAAAAAACAATAGTCCTAGATGGAAGAACTCTGAAGAGTTGTAAGATCTAGACTAATACTTATTAGGTTTCTATAAAGCAAGGAATACGAATTCACTGAAGAGTCTATAATGAAGAAAGGAGTCAGAGTAATTAACTATTAACAGTTTTTAAATAATACTTTTCTTAACTCTTCCCCTGTGCCCCTCCCCCAATAAAACCTGCATCAAAATCCAAACAACCTAATCAATTTACTTTGGTAACAAATTCAAATTCTTGTTCAGATCAAAAGTTGCAACAAACTTCTACTCACAGCTTAATTTGCATTTTATATAAACATGTTATAGCCCCAGGTAACTTGCTCAGAATGTATGGCTACTTAAGCTGACATGTACACACACACACACACACACACACACACACACACACACACACAAATGCATCCATGAAGATGAAGACTTGTACTGGTTTCTACTCTTAAGTGCAACTCTAGACACCAAAGTCCAACAATAAAATTCACAAACATTGAAACGATCCTTTGTTTTCAGCAAAGTGAGAGAGAGAAGCTGCTGTGGTCAACAGCTGCATTGGTAGAAGATGTCACCAGAAGGAACAGACTGACAAGCTTTCTCTACAGTTTCAACGCTACATGTTTTCCGAAGTTGTTCACTGTGGCTTTGAAGCTTTCTATTATCTACCATACACCTAAACAAACAGCCCAAAAGCAATGCTGAATGCAAATAATCCTTTAAAATTCAAATGTCAAAATATAAATTTTGTCAATTCTTAATATTAGTATAGAAATTGAAGAAAATATCTTTGAAAATATTGAAAAATTAGACTAGTTACTTTATTCCTCAGCTTGAATTTCCATGTTTTAGTCACTAATTTTAATTGCCATTTTTAAAGGGTCTCACTATTTCCAGACTAGCCTTGAACTCCTGATCCTCCTGCCTCACCCTTTCACAGGTATATACCATGTCTAGCTCATGATCTGTATAATTATATAGACATATTTTAAAGGTTTCTTTCATTTTTAATTATATGTGTATATGACTATATGCGGCTATGCGTGGGTAAGTGAAATAAGTGAGTATGTGCAGCTAGAGGGGTGGAGTTCCATGGAGCTAGAGTCACAGGTAGTTATGAGCCAACCTATGTGGGTGCTGGGAATTGAACTAGGGTCCACTGACAAGTCCTATACTCTCTTACCCACTGAGCCGTCTCTCCAGCCCTCATAATCTATATTTTGAGAAACTAAATTTTATAGAAGGGAACTATTAACTTACTGTAAAGAAAATGTAAATATGGGCTAGAGATGGCTCAGCATTTAGGAGCATTGACTGCTCTTCTAGAAGACCCAGATTTGATTCTCATCAACTACCTCGAGTCACTAACTCCAGCTCTAGGGGATCCAATGCCCTCTTCTGAGCCCCACAGGCACCAGGCATGCACATGTGCACAGATATGCATGCAGCCAAAACACGTATATACATAAAATAAAGTAACAAAAAACATAAAGTGACAATATAACCACTGTTGTTTACTGTCTGCTTCAAAAACCCAAATCAGTGGTAAAATGATCTTTCACAAGTTATCTCAGTTTCCTAAATTAATGAAAAATCTGAGTAATTCTGTCTGTGAAAATACTTATGCAGTTCACTCATTTTTAATTTTGACCATATTAAAGCAAATGTCAATAATAAAATGACATTTATACAAATAACCTAGAAAACCAAAGGTGTTATCAGAACATAAAGTATAAAGTCTCCTTAAGAGAGTTCCTTAGCCATGCACTGGGCTCACAGAGCCTCGATGACAGCCTACTGCCACGAACTTGGAAAGCCACTGCACCGAGGTGAGCGGGAACACTAGCACAGGGCACTCAAAAGCACATCTCAGCAGAGAATGCATCCTGAACTCCTCCGAGAAGCCTCCAGGAGAATGCAAATAATCTCCCAGATTAAGCAACAGAAAAGTGACACCCACCTAAAATCAAAACTGAAGCAGAACATAATGAGACATTCTCCCACAGTGAAACCTCAGAGTATGTACCACACACCCACAGGAAGGACGATAGAAGCCCCCACATTCTATGTGAAGGGGAAATTGCATCAGACATTAAGGTGCTTTTTGCACCCCCTGGTACAGATAACATAGGTGCCTTCGAGGGGACATGAATGAACCAGATACCTGCTGCTGAACTGTGGAAAAGTAACCCACCTGCAAGACAAACTGTAACTGCCAGTACTCTTCAGAGCACACTGAGGAAAAGGCCAGAGGATTTACACAGAGTAACCACTTACCTCCTGACCCACACACTTTTCCACAGGACTATCAAAGCCTGTTGGTGTTTTCTTAATAACAAAAAGTCACCATTTTACATGTAATACTAATTTTCATATCTAATTTATTAATTTCTGCTTTTACATTTCTTTTCTTTTTTGTTTTATTTAAAGTTTCTCCACCAAAACTCTTGCCTCGGACCATAATTTTACTTTGCTTTTAAACTTGGCCCACACAGAGATTTCATGACCGCACATCTGTCTGAGAGCAGCACTTCAGTCTTATCTCATAAGTCTTACATGTGATATGTAGTTATATTTTCCTAATAGCCTATTATTCTACTTCTTGTCTTTGACTTTTGATATTTAGTTAATATTTTTCTAATGACTTGTCATTCTGTTTTTAATACAAAGGCTTAAAAATTTCCAAATGTTTTCTCTAAATGAGCACATTTCCTAAGAGTATTATTTAGCTGGACAGTGGTGGCACAGGTCTTTATCCCAGCACTCGGGAGGCAGAGGTAGGAAGATCTCTGTGAGTTCAAAGCCAGCCTGGTCTACAGATTTCCAGGACAGCCAATGGTACACAGAGAAACCCTGTCTCAAAACAACAACAACAAAAAGAAAAACCCAAACAAAAACGTCAGTTGTGTGACTGGATAATAAAGGCTTTATAGTAACACTTAAAATACAGTTGCCCCTCAATGTCCAAGGCAGGTTACCAGACCTTCACTGCAGATCTGACAGTCCACGGATGCTCAGCTCTTGGAGGGAGTGTGGTATTTACACACAGGCTATTCACACCTCGCAGCGTACTGTTTACCATCTCTCTACTACTTACACCAACTAACAAACCCGAGGGCTATGTGGGGTCTATCTCTTAGACTGTGTTGTTTAGGGCACAACAAAGACAGTCTGCACAGGCTCAGCACAGACTCAACTTCTCTCCCTGAGCATTCCTGATCCAGTTGGTTCTCTCGGAGGTTGGAACCTGCAGATACGGAAAACTATGCATTTAGTTTGGAGTCCTGGTTTTTGCTAACAGTTAAAACAATCGGATATTTTCATTGTATGTGCACATGTATTTGTGATATATGTATATTGGGTGTGAAGAGGCCAGCTTTTAGGAGCTGGTTCTTTCCTTTCTCTGTAGTTCCAGGTCACCAGACTTGGTGGCAAGTACTTTAACCAACTGAGCCATCTCTCCAGTCCAGTTTCACATTCTTATTGTGACAAAACCGCATGAGGCCATAGGCGTTCGTTGTACTTGTTTCTCTAGGAATGAAAGAGGCAAATCCTCAGTGATTTTTATAGCTCCTTTTAGAAGACTGTACTTAATGTACTAAAGTTAAGGTGATTTGAGAGAACTGTGACAATGTAAAACAGCCTGTAAACCTCAAGTGTCCTGTCACTTCTACGTTATTATTTATTTAAAAATTCCAAAACCTTACATAGATTTCCTAAAAATAGACACTGAATCTTTACAAACAAATTAATTCCATGATTTATTCCTCACATCCCTTTACGTAAGACTACTACCACTAATTATTATTATTATTACTACTATTATTATTATTAAGAAGAAGGAGGAGGAGGAGGCCTGGAGATGGCTTGATCAGTGAAGTGCTTGTTGTGAGAGAATAAAGACTTGAGTTTAGGTCCCCAGACCCAAGGAAAAAGTTAGTGCAGAGGTAGGGGTCTGTGGTCCCAGGGCTGAGGTCAGTCAGAGGGGGGATCCCTGGGGCTTGCTGGCCAGTCTAGCTGCATCATTGAGCTCTGGGTTCAGTGAGGCACGCCACAAAAAGTAAGGTGAAGAGCAATGAGTAAAATATCTGCCCAACCCTGACCTCTGACCTCTACATGCACAGTATGCAATGTATTTCCCCAACCCCCCAACAAACACACACACACACACACACACACACACACACACACACACACACACACGAAAATGCATCATACCAAGTAATAACTATTCTTGTAACAGCTAACTCTGGCTGTTAAAAATTGAGCTACTTGTTATTGACTTAACTCCTGAGAGGCTCTTCCGGTTTTAAGATGATTTCAGTTGTTATTACAATTAGGACTATCCATCTAGCACTACATTACCAATGACTTAACTGCTCAGAACATAAGCAAGGCTTATCTTTTCACAAAATGAGCTTGTGTAAATGGCAACTGTAAACGCCTACAGCACGAAAGCCTTCAGACACAGATGTTTAGATTTAAGTTACCCTTGTGCAGTTCTCCAAGGATTTATTAATTAGGTTAACCTGAAATGCAGCAAGTCTATTACTGAGTACAATTAAAAACTAAAAACAAACTAACTTATGTAAAAGGCTAAGCACTACATCAGCTAGTGCTGTAGGCATTTTCAGAAATTCTGAATAAAAGCCAGCAATGGTTTAAAAGGAAAACCAAAACATTTGGAGGGTGTTGGGAGTTTGACTCAAACACTTCTTGAGGGTTTTTACCTATCTAAATGCTGGTTAGTAGTTCTCCCACTACAAGCTGGGCTGAGGCAAGAGGTACCGGAGGGAAGAAGAAGAAAGGAAAAAAACCTTCGATAGGAAATAATTTTGCATGGCTTCTCTTCTAGCTCTTAGATTTCCAAAGGTTTTGTAGATGGTGGCGTTTGTGGGCTGACAGAGGAGGGATGCTCTCTAAACAGTCTGGCACACTTGCTCTTAGGATAATGACATGTAGAGAGCTATGCTAAATGTTACCATCTAAATAGGTAATTACATTTCCTCTAAGATGAAAGGAGCTGTGAGCATACATATGCATTACCGGTTCTTGAGTGTCCACGAAGGCTCAGAATGTCCCTCCCTTTCGTTAGAGATGCACATGCAGGAAACTTCCTTTTCTTTTGTCAAAGTTTGAAAGCTCCGATTTTTTTTTTCCCCAGAATTACTTTTAAAAACGTTTTACTTAAATTTACAACAAGCTATAACAAAATACTCTGGAAGTGTGTCTTTATCAAGAAGCCCCACATCAATTTTTCCTCTGATACTTTGTGCTCCTTCATAAAAACAGACTTCTAGTCTCTTGAAACTTTTCTTTCCTTCTTAAAGTCTGTGTGGCAAGGCCCCGTGGAAAGTGCTGAGGCAGGGAGATCGACCCTAAGAGATCTAGGATAGAATAGACAGTACGACAAGTCTCAACAACAGAAACGACAAAGTGCACAAAACTAGAAAGCTGTGTTTGGGCTTGAAACGAGTGTAATTCAAAATCAAAACTGTCATTAACCACACATAAACATATACAGAAATTTGGGAGATGGCGCCTCGCTTATTCGAGTCCATTAACTATTAGCAAAAATAACAGGCAAGTCACTACTTCTTCTTCTTCTCCCTTCAACTATGTGACTACCTGACCAACGCTTTGGAAGAGTAGACTTGACAGTCAACAAAATTCAGAATCAAATTAAGACGTTTCCAGAGAAGCTGTTAGATACTGGGGGAGGAGGAAGCACGACACTATTCTTGTTATTTTTCACGCTGTCACTAGCCCTTCCTCCCAGCCCTTACCAGCAAGAATTTGATGCAATCAAAAACTAACGAGACCACTAAAGGAACTACTGTGTGAATACGAAAACGGGCTCCAAATGAACTCCTGCTCCACTTAAAAAGGATCATTATTTGCAAAATAACTAGCTAGGAAAACAAGGGGGAAAGCCACGGCAGTCGCTTCATAAAACGAATACACTCCAGACCGTTGCAAGAGCAACGCTTGTCGCCGCTGAGCACAGACCGGCCCCGGTCCACTTCCCCGGGCCTTCCAGCCCAGACGGCCTGGCCCTCGCGGAGGCCGAGAGCAGCCGGGGCACTCGCGTACCTGCTCGGCCGGCGCTCGGTCCATGGCGCCGGCGGCGGGCGCCGGCTCTAGTCGGTGTGCGCGGCGCCGCGGGCCGCTTTCTCCATGGCCCCCCGCTCGGTCCCGCCGGGTCCCGTCCCCTCCGCACCGCCGGCCGGACGCCGACTCGGCTACGCCACTGGCCCGGGGAGGCGGCTCCAGCTCGCAGCGGGGGAGGCGGTGGCCGCCCCGGGGAGGGATCATCTGGGACGGAAGCCGAGCGGGGCCGAAAGGGCGGAGGCGCAGTAGGAAATGGAGGTGCGCAAGGGCGGGGACGGCCGAGGAGCAACCCGAGCGAGCGGGGGCGGCTGGAGGACGGCCAAGGCCAGGGGCACAACCTGGTTGGGAACTTGGATGTACACTCCTCCCGGGACTGTTTAACTGGGAGAGTTGGGCCGCCCTTGAACCTGCGACGCCTCTGCTCGGTTTGCTGGGAGCTCGGAGTCTCTTCGGGAGCCAAAACTGACTCGGGATATTGGAAGAGCTTGTAGCTCCTTGCTAGTCATGTGATCCTGCCTGGACTCTAAAAGAATGAAGACGACACTCACGCCCTCGGAAAAGTGTACAAATCAATTGCATACACGGAGCAGCCCTGGGAAAGAAGCCCTGTTAAAAATCTCCACTAATAATGGTTGATTCATATATTGTTCAGGTTCAGACCCACATCCAACCTCAATCACAGGTTGATTTTGCCCATCTCAAACCCTATATGTACCCAGAATCTACATAACTACCCAAGAAGTGATTATCTTCTCCGCTGCCTTCCCCCTAAGTTTATGGATTGTTCCTTTTAATCTTCCTATCATCAACGCCTTAAAGGCAGAGACAGCCTTGAAACCGGACGCTACTGTTAGATTCTCTCTGGGGAATTAGGCGCAGCCTCTAACACAAGCTCTCCAGAAGAGTTCTGGCTTGATGAAGTGCATCCGCTGAATTATATATACTTCAGTGAAGAATGAGAGTAGGCTTGGCTGCTGTTTAGGTCACTCGTGAAGGGATCAATGTCCGGAAAAGTGAAAGAAGTTTTAAGAAATTTGCTTTGTCATCATGCTTCGGGAGATGTTAGTCAACCTTAGAAAATGCCTTTTTGGTTAGTCTGGGTTATTAGTCTGATTAGTTTTACCTGAAGCCTCCAAGCAGAGGCTAGTCTATGAAGGTCCCAACTGTGCTAGTGTGGATGCTGTGTTTTTGCCAACTTAAAAGAGCTGTATTATGTCAGCAAGACATAAGAAGGCTGGTACTCACACAGCATGATGGAGAAACATGTAGACTTGTACTTTACTCTTCTGCCATACACACACTTTTATTTAAATTGCACACACATTTGTGTTAGAAATGTGCAAACTGTGTAATGTTAGACCCTTTAGAGTCTGTTATACACCCCTGTTCAGGATTCAATGAGTGCAGAAGGAATTTAAGGATGTTCCACAAAATGAAGCTATTTATACAGGGTAGTTACATAAGCTAGCAGATGTTCATCCTGCTTTCCAACAGGAAGATGAAAAGAACTGTGTCCCTTCTGGTGGTCTTCAGCTGTGAGACACCCCCATCTGAGTTAGAAGTCATAAATGTACTATCGTTTTTTGAGGTTTTCCCCTTCTGTAAGAGGAAATTTAAATACAGAATCTCTAAATATCTTTCCACATTATGTGATTTCTGTGACTAAAACTGCTCTGGTTGAGCATCTTCTAAATCCAACATCTATATAAATTATAAGAATTATAGATACAAGAAGTGTCACAGTGTCATATTAATTTAATGGAATCCCCAAATGGATGGCTATGGCTATAAACCAGATCCAGGACAGGCACCAAAACTACATAGAGAAACCCTGTCTCAAAAAAAAAAAAAAAAAAAAAAATCAACTCTATGAAGAAAACAAAGAAATTTAAAGAACTATTTTACAGGTGATACAAATGAATTCTTTTATTTAGAAAAAAAAAAAGTTAATATAGTCAACATGCCAAGTACAATGCTAATCACTGGAGATATAGCAGTTAACGAGACATGGTGAGGGCAAAGGGCATATTTGTCTAATGGGCAAGACACGCACACACACACACACACACACACACACACACACACACACACACAGAGCAAGTAATTCCCAAGAAAGTGTATCTTGACAAAGAAATCCAGTAGGAAGGGGATTGAAACCAGAGAAGGCGGATCTGAAAGAACAAATTCTAAGAAGGTCAAACAAGCTCTGGGATGGAGAAGAGGCCGCTCTTCCAGCATTGGAAGGAAGAGTGCAAGCTGATGGGCCGCCTGGCCTCGAGTGAGTCAAAGGCCAGCCTGAAACCTGTGTTCTATCTCAACATCAACAATAAAAGCGGGAGGGCTGGGGAGATGGCTCAGAGGTTAAGAACACTAACTGCTCTTCCAGAGGTCCTGAGTTCAATTCCCAGCAACCACATGGTGGCTCACAACCACCTGTAATGAGATCTGGTGCCTTCTTCTGTATACATAATAAATAAATAAATCTTTAAAAAAAAAAAAAAGAAAAGAAAAGAAAAAGAGGTTGCTAACAAAAAAAAAAAAAAAAAAGAAAAAAAGAAAAAAGGGGGTGGGTTGCTAGGGATATATATACTATATATACTATAGTTCAATGGTATACTGCATGGCTAGCATGCATGAGGACCTGGGTTCAACCCCTAGCAGGGCACCGACACACACACACACACACACACACACACACACACACACACACGCCCTCTGAGGCGTTTGGAGGGTACAGGATACATGGAGACTTTCATGCATTTGGCTTTACTCTTCTGCCATACACACACTTTTATT